>NW_026867632.1:202246-553744 GCF_020745735.1 Hemiscyllium ocellatum
ATCGTTTCACAGTCGCTCTCGTCACAATGCTAGCTATCAGCACGAACTGATTCATTAAGAAAACCTAGGAGAGCAGATGCTGGAGATACAGTCAAAGAGTGTGTCACTGGAAAAGCACAGTAGGTCAGGCAGCATCCGAGGAACAGGCGAGTCGACGTTTCGTGTGTAAGCCCTTTAACAAGAATGCAGAGGACCAAGTGGTATGAGAGATAAATGGGGTTTGGAGTGGGGCTTGTGGGTAATATAAGATATTTCGAAAGTCGATTGTTGGATGCAGGTGAAGACAATGTGACAGCTCTGCGAACAGGGTGGAGTTAACGGCGGAGATATACGTGGAGCTTTCCGCATTTAGAGGCCGGGAGGTGCCTGGAAAGATTTTCCAGTTGAATTGGTTGGGGCAGGAATGATGGCGCCATTTAAGATATATCTGGACAGATACATGAATAAGCAGGGAGCAAAGGAATACCGATCCTGAGAAGATAGGCGACAGGTTTAGACAGAGCATCTGAACAGTCACAGGCTTGGTGGGCCGAAAGGCCTGTGGTGGTGCTGCAAAGTTATTTGTTCTTTATTCTTTAAAGATGGGCTTTACAAGAGGTATCATTGGAAAAACAGTTTGGATATTTAGAATACATTTTGTAGATTCTGTGAATATACCACTGCGTGTAGAAGTATATACTCCTACCTCCCACATGCGTCCTCCTTATCTCGGTTTGATATGATGAGTTATGCGACAATGTTCCTGCTTTTCCCCAAATAGCTTTCAGTGAAGATGCAGATTTTCGGGTTCAGCTTCGGTGTGACTGAACGTAAGAAAATAATAACTCCAACCTGAGTAGGCGAGGATGGGTGCAGATCATCCTTTCAACACTTCTCCAACCTTGGAGACAATGATGACTGAGCTCACCTCCTCACTGGGATTTCCTGAACGCTGAACACTGAACACTTCTTGACCCTTCAAAGCAAACTTAATTCGAAACTTGTATCTCTGTGTTAAATTTGATCCGAGCCGTGGCATCACTTAAATTTAGGGGAGTGATTAGATTAGATTCACTCTTGTATGGCAACAGGCCCTTCGGATTGATTCCCAGAGATCCCCAACACTCTTACAGAAGGCTATTTCTCCACAACTTTGGCCTAAGTCTCTTCTTTCTATTCCTCTCCAACTCACAAATGTCTGAATCTTTATTTCCGATGTCAGAAAGTTTTTTTTGCTTTTGGCTAAGGGGTGTCACCGTGAACTACAGTGATGGCCAAAATGACTTGCGAGTCTGAAAGGGTTTTCTGTTCCCACAACACCCCACCCCACATTTCTGACATACGTTCTGAAGTGCTCCAGTGGATTCATGGAGACTACAATCGACGAGGCAGGTAAACTTGGAACAGCGCATGTGGGAAGCTGTCACGGGAATCTGCAAGTGTTTAAAAACTGTTTGGGATGGTACACATTCAGCTCTTAATTAGTAGAGAAAGACAGCATGCGGGTTTGCTCTTTGGGTAGAGACAAAGAAACTACAAATGATGGAATACAAGGTAGACAAGCAGGAGGTTGGCAAAACACAGCAAACTAGGCAGAAGCAAGAGGTGGCGACGTAAATGTTTCAAGTTCAACCCTTCTTCAAGAACTGTCACAACAGAAACATTGACTTCTCCCCATCCTGGTGCTGCCGGGTTTATTCATTAAATTATGGGTACAATGTCCCCACTGCCAAGTCATTCTTCGTTCTCTCCTACGATCATCTTAATACAACAATTGACCAACAGGAAAACATGGAAGGCAGTAGTACTCTGGTCCTCCAACCAATCAGAGCTGTCCTATTGCCTGAGTGCCAACATTGAACAATGAGCTTGTATAGCTGCTCATTCCTGCTAAGCAGAGCTGTTGATGCTGCTGTCTGAATAAAGGTGGAGTTTCACCTGGAATCCAACTTCCTCCAGGGTTAGCACAACACTGGCAGCACATTTTTTTCTGTTCATTTCCTCTCTTATTAAATTCTTAGATTAAATATTTAACGTGTAGAACTGAAGAAAAACGAGGAGAACCCAGAAAGGGAGCAGGGACTGTCCAGGACAAGAAGGGTTGATTATTTATTTGTTCATAGAAACTTGAGGAGAATGTGGTGGGTATACATTATGGTCAGCGGCCTGACACTGGTGGAAAAGATGGTGTGAGGTGGAGGGTTACACAGATTTCGTGGAAGAGAGAGGAAAATGCCACTCTCAAAAATCGGGAATTGTTTGTTCTGAGTTTCTAATCTATTCTTATTAACTGTGTAACTCCTTTTATAGGAATCTAGAAGTAAAAGTTTGACAAAGAGAGGCCTTCTGTGACTAGCCTCTCACATGGTCTCTTGGCTGTCTCTCTCTTCTCCCGTTTAAAGACCACTGCTTTTGATTTTTTTTTCGAAAGTTCCAAAAACAACACAAAAGCTTACAAAGCCGTATTGAATTCTTCAAGAAATCGAATAAATTAGCTGCAGCAAGCAATGAAGCTCAAAGCAAAGAAGCAAGCCTTGCAAACACGATTCTCTCCCATTCCCTATTTAATTCCATTTTCCCATGGAGACCACGCTGTATTCTGGGTGGATGAGCCTTTTGCTGATATTTAAGCTTTCAAAGACTCAACGAGACGCGCAACATGGAGGAACTGAAAAGTTGACATCCATGGGAAGGGATTATATTCCATGTCAACACTGGGGTTGCTTCAACATGGTTGCAGCAGGGAGAGGCCATTTATCTTCTCGGAATACGGGAAGGAATTCACTGATTTGTTTGCCCTCTCGAAACACAGCTTGCTGCCACTGGAGAGAGGCCACTGACCTACCCTGAATGTAGGAAAACAATCAGTGAATATCTTTCCTTGTTGAGACACGTGCAGGCAGGTGGGGCTAGTTTTGGTTGGGATATCTGGTCAGCATGGACGGGTTGAACCGAAGAATCTGTTTCCATGCTGTAAATCTCTATGACTCTATGACTAGTGAGGTCACACAGGGGAGAGTTCAACCATCTGCTTGCAGTATGTAAATGTAATAACTCAGATTTCCTGTTTGGAAATGCACCATTCCATTCACACTGCCGTGTATCATTGTGTTTCGTCATTATTTTTTGTCATTGTGGAAAAGAGATGTACTGGCGAATTGTCACTGGAAAAAGGTTATTCATCTGGACTGAGTGTGGGAACGGATTCACTCAGTCATCAAAACTGCGGAAGGATGAGCGTATTCACAAATACCTGAAGAGGCAGGGGCTGGATCTTCAGTGAATCAACAATTTCCATGATCTTTCAAATTGAATTCCAAGGTCTCAACCACAACCATGCAGGAGCACAAAGTAAACAGTTACGTCACAACATGCAAACTCCCCTCCATGGCATGTACCAGCCTCTGGTTGAACAATGTTAGCTGTTCCTCTACCTGAACTTTGTCAAAGTCCTGTGGACAACTTTCATCTTCAGGTTGAATGCAAACGGTTCTGCAAAAAATTCAGTTTTCAAGACTCAGTAATGTCTCAGGAAAGCAGCTGTTGATACTTGTCAGAATGTGACTTTCAGAAGGGCAATACACTGACTGAAGCAGAGAAAATAGGAGTAGGAACAGGTCATTCAGCCCATCTTGCGTGATCTCCCATTCATTATGCTCACAGCTCATTCTGTATCTTGGCGCTATATTCCCCGTTCTCTCCATACCGTGTGATATATTTAATCTCCAATGTATGAGCAATCTTTTTCCTTGAATCAATTGAGTACCTTGACCTATACAGTTGTCTGTGGTTGAGAATTTCAGTTTGAAAGCCAATTCCGTTCAATATGTTCTCCTCCATGTCCGGACACTTTGACATTTGGTTTGAGAATCCCAGAACTGGTTGAAGATCCTCCAGGCATCTGATGTGTTCAACACAAGTGGGCGGCACGGTGGCACACTGGTTAGCACTGCTGCATTACAGCGCTAGAGACCTAGCTTCATTTCCTGACTCAGGCGACTGACTGTGTGGTGTTTGCACATTCGCCCCGTGTCTGCGTGGTTTTGCTCCCGTTTCCTTCCACAACTCCTAAAAAATGTGTAGGTTCCGTGAATTGGCCAGGTTAAATTCCCCGTTGTTTTAGGTGAATGGGGTAAATGTAGGGGATTGGGTCTGGGTGGGTAGCACGTCGGCGAGTCGGTGTGTACTTGTTGAGCCGACGGGCCTGTTTCCATAGTGTAAGTAATCTAATCTGCCCCTGCCGCATTCATACTTCTGATTATACGTTCAGGTGAAGCAACCTTTCCTCAGGAACTGTCCCCTCGCTACGTCTGTCAGCCAGGCGAATCTTGGCGGCATTCCCATTGAATGCCCAGTTCATAATTCCAGGCTTTGAGTTAAGTGAGCTTTCTGACTGGATTTTGTAACATCAGAACATGACAATGTTTCGTGTGCATTCACATCTCATCATATCATCCACTTTGCTGTCTGACTCGTGTGAGGTATTTTTGAAATGTTTACAGAACAAATATACTATGGTAAAATGTGATTCATGTTTGCAGAAAAATAGAAAATAAAACAAAATACTCTTATTTGAAATGGTGAGAAACTATTAAACGTTATTTTCCACAGGGTTTATGCCATGCGAAATCTAACATGATCATAGAGCCAACAATGTGCAGGGCAAACAATACACTGTGGTTATTGTCACTGTATTAGGAACATGGGTAAGTGTTGTGAATTTCTTTTGGTCTGTAACTACATTTCACTAAAGATATTCACATATATTTCGGGATTCCACATCGCACAGTCGCTCTGTGGCACATTCCACACACGCAAACACAAAAACATGCAGACACAGAACCTCTCATGCAAACTCCAGCACACAGACAGTCGTACTGTCGAAAACACACTGAATGGTATAAAAGCACTGGCACATGCTCACAAGCACACTCAGACATGGACTGTCAATTTGTCGGTCCCGAACACGTGTACACACACACACTGTAATATATGTACCCTAAATTTCACGCGTGTGCACACGCACACATGCACACAGAGAAACGCACACGTGGAATCTTACACACTGACAAACTTAATCAGTCGATTTTAACACTCCTTCTCACGTACTTGTAACACTGTCTGACCTATATGTACTCAATGACAAACTCCCTTACCGTGACAGGCACACAATCCTTCACACAAACACACATGCGTTTGCACACGTACGTTCTCGTATAGACACACACGATCTCCAACATATCTGTCTGACATCGGCACATTCCCTCATATATACACACGAGAACATTCTCTCAAAACACACACGCACCTGCTCGGCCAATCCTCAGATACAGATTAACGTTCCATCCGTTTTCGAAGTTTATAAAAGACGGACATTTCCTTCACAACCACGGAAACACACGCAAGAGTGGGGCGTTGTGAGTACACGTTCATTGGATCGTTGATCACTCTCAATACCATATATTATATACTTTATCCTGTCAATCTACATTTGTCCACACCGAAAACACCCAGAAATATTGAGGATGGATTTAGATGCAAGGCAGCTTGCCTCTACAGTGTTCCAGTCATATTCTTTCCAAAAACAATGGCATGGGGAGCTCGTTCCATGATGTTCCAATCAGCTTTGTGAAGCACAAGCAGAATCTGGCCAGAGATCTCGCATTAAAGTCAGTTTAACCAGTCTCCCTTACATGCTTCCGTTCAAAGCACAATTCTGAACTCTTGATTCAGACATGAAGAGTCAAAATATCAAAACAAAGTGAAATAACTGCAGGTGTTGTAAATCAGAAGCAAAAACAGAATTTGCATGAACAGCTCAACAGTTTTAGCAGCATCTGTGAAGAAAAGTCAAGTTAATGTTTCGGTTCCTGTTTTCAGAACAATAGCTAATAGGCCAGGAACATTTGTTCTGATTTCTCTTCCCAGATGGTGCCAGAGCAGCTGAGCATGTCCAGCAGTTATTTTTATTGATCGGCATTATATATAATTCGGTTTTAAAAAATACTCAAAAGGAACTAAAATCATCCACAAATTCATGTTATGCGTTCAGAAATCTCTGCTCTGTTCTGATTCTCGTTTGGATTCGTGCTTTAATACATTCACATATGAAGATGTCCTAATCTCATGACCTATATCCTCTTTCCAAACACAGCACGTAATTCCAATGCGCTGTGTGATACAGAACCCTCACAGTGTAAGGAAGAGGTGAGTCTTGAGCCAAATCTGTGTTAAATCTGATCTCTCGGCAAAGTCAAATGAAACTTGTTGAATATATCAAGGGTTCAAATCTCTCCATTTGTTTTTCCCCTTTCAAAATTCACAGGATAGTGTCAGCAGATTTGAAAAGAGATAAATAATATCTCTCTTTGCTGTGCACATACACAAGTAACATAACAATCCTGGGTCCGAGACAGAGTAAGTCTTCTCCAGACTATCCTCATTAAATGCTCCCAGAACAGGTGCAGCATGGTGGGAGAACTAGAGTGAGATATCGCATCTAGTTTATCTCATCGAAAAATCTTTGGCCCCAGATTTCACATCCCATCTCCAAACTGCTCGATGCCTACAGAAAAGTCTCTGAGTCTTGCCTGAACATTTGGGGAGCTATTCATCTCAGTAAGCCATTACAACTATCTCTCTCTCTCTCTACCTGTATCTTTATCGCCCTTTTCTGTCTTCTCTTCCCCAATTATCACTGTCTTCTCTCTCTTTCTCCTCTCTCTCTCTCTCTCTTTCTCACTCGCTCTCCCTCTCTCTCTCTCTCTCTCTCTCTCTGTGCCTCTCTATACCGGTATCTTTGTCTGGGACTTCTCTGTCTCCCTTGCTAACCTCTGTGGTTGTTTCTTAGCAGTATGTTATTAAATTGTAAGGTTAAGGCAAATTGCGTACTGAGTGTAACAGTGTTTGCTATGTCTTGGAGTGTCTCCGAATTACTTCGGGGGGCGGCAGTAAATAGCTTATTCAGCTGATACAAGTCGTTAAGCCGGGGTCAATGATTCTGGTGAAGGGAACAAGTGCAATATATCGCAGGTTCTCTGACATAACCTCGCTGGGTGGGACTGAAAACTGTGCCAACAACCAAAGTGGCTATAAACAAATACATACAGCTTCCTCCCGTGACCAATTAATCGGGAGGTGGAATATAATTTGTTGAAATGTCCCCGTGCAGCCGGAATCTCTAAACTAACTCAATAACACATTAACATCCCCGATCCCTGCCCAGTTAACACTGTCAGAGCCAGTGAAGTTTTGGCCCTTCGGAAGAGAAATGTAATGACTGGATATTATCACATTGCAACACGGAGGAATAGTGTAACAGCCAGTATCATTCACACATGTCACTCCCTTATTCTAATGCTCATTCCTTCACTTTAATGCTCACTCATCCATTATCACTGACACTGTCTCAGGCACACACTCACTCCTCCGTTTTTACACTGATACTCTGATTCCCTTAGAGTCATAGTCACTCCCTTACAATCACAGTTACACTGACTCACCAACAGATACTATTACAGACGCACTCACTCTCTCAGATACATTTACCCATTCACTGTTACTCTCACTCCCAGTTTTCCGCCCTCACTGTCACGATCACACTTTCACCGTTCTGCTCATCTCCTCACTGTCATACTTAATACCTCACTGACACAATGAGTCCCTCAATTCATTTTCACTCCCTCACTCTCACTCTCTCATTGTCACAATCTGTCTTCCAGTGTCACTCTCCCTCTTTCACTCTCACTCACTCGCCATTATTCTCACTCCATTTCTCTCACCCCCACACTCTCACTCCCTCACTCTAAATGTCGTTGCCTCAGAGTCACAATCTTTCCCCCAATGTCAAACTTATCCTCTCACTTTATCATCGTCGCATTCTCTCAATCGGTTGCACTCTCATTTTCACTTATCAAGTGGCGTTCACACTCTCACTGTCGCCGTCACAACCTCATAGTCACGCTCAAACCTGACTTTCATTCTACTTTATCAATGTCGCAATTACTCTCTCACATTGACGTTCACACGTACACTGTTAAACTGAATATCCTGTTCTCATATTACTATCAGTCTGAACACACGGGGTCACTTTCACTCCCTCACTGTCAATCCGCTCTCACATTCACTCTCTGTCATGAACATTCAATTACACTCACTGTCTCACTCAGTCTCCCACATCGTAAATCCCCCACTCTCACACTCACTCCATCACTGTCACACACAATTCCCTTACTGTCACTCTCACTCCCTCACTCTCTTACACTCACTTCACTTTCTCACAGTCATGCTCACTCCCTCACAGTCAAACCCACTCTATCACTGCCAGACGACAACCACACTGTCACACTGACTCTCTCACAAAATGTCACACTAACTGCCGGAAAATCCGTACTGTACCTCACTGTCAATGCCACACCCCCTAGTCATCGCCGCTACCCACAATCATCATCACTCTTTCACAGTCAGTCTGTATTCGCACTCTACTATTACCACAATGGCTGTCTCACGTTCCCACTTAGTCCTTCACTGCAGCCCTCACTCACTTACTGTCACACTGACGCTCTGAATTTCACGTTTCATCCGACACAGTTACAATTACTCCCAAACTGACAACCTCATTGCCACAAATTACATGATGTATCTCACTGTCAGTGCCAATTCCATCACAGTCAGATTCACTGCCTTACTTTCAACCTCGGTCTCCCAAGGTCACACCCAGACATTCACTGTCCCACTCACTCCCTCACAGTCACACTGACTCTCTCACATTTAGACGCAGTTGGGGACAGTTACAGTTACTCCCGTACTGCCATATTCACTGCCACAAGGCACATGTAATATTTCATGGTCAGTATCACGCCCTCACAGACACCGCCACTCTGTCACAGTCATCATGCGATGAGGCAATCTGCTTCATGCTCACTCAATCACATTCACGCTTACTCCCTCGCTGTCACACTCACTCCCTGAGAGACACGCTAACACCCTTACAGTCCCTCTCATTCCCTCACACTCTCACTGACTCTGTCACTGTCGCACTCACTCCTTTACAATCACATTCACTCTATCACAGTCATGCTTACTCTCCCACTGTCCCACACAGTCAGTCACTCTGAAACTCACCCTTTCGCAGTCACACTGATTCTGTCACATCCACGCTCGGTCTGGCACAGTGCATTTATTATCAGATGTGTAGTTGAGACGTTTTTTTTAAGATTAGATTACTTACAGTATGGAAACTTCAGCGCCATAAATCCACACTGACCCGCAACCCACCCTAACCCATTTCCCTTCATTTTCCCCTTCACCTAACACTTCGGGCATTTTAGCATAGCCACTTCACCTAACCTGCACATTTTTGGACTGTGGGAGTAAAGCCGAGCACCCGGAGGAAACTCATGCAGACTCAGGGAAAATGTGCAAACTCCACACAGTCAGTCGCTTGAGGCAGGAATTGAACCCAGATCTCTGGTGCTGTGAGGCAGCAGTGCTAACCACTGTGCCGCCCACTATAACACACTGAAGTGCAACCTGCGACTCTCAGGAATGGCAGCGGTGGGATTCAAACACATGCCTCCTGAGAGCCTTAGTCAAGCGCCACAGACCACTCGGCCACACTATCAGACGATCCATTAGATTAGATTCACCCCAGTAGGGAAATAGGCCCTTCAGCCCAACAAGTCCATGTTGACCCTCAGAAGAGTACCCCATAGAGACAACTAGCCTATATTTACTCCTGACTAATGCACCTAACACTATAGGCAATTTATCATGGCCAATTCACCTGACCTACACATCTTTGGATTATGGGAGGAAACCGGAGCACCGGGAACAAAACCAAGCAGACATGGGGAGAATGTGCAAAGTCCACACAGACTGTTCCCTGAGGCAGGATTTGAACCTTGCGCTGTGAGGCATCAATGCGAACCACTGAGCCACCATGCCACCCTAAGTTATTCCCCCACTGTCACACTCACTGCCACAAATTAGATGTAGATTCTCACTGTCAGTGCCTCTCTCTCAGAGTCACCGCCACTCCCTTACAGTCCTCATCACTAGCACACAGTCACTCTCAGAATCTGACTTGCACTCTTACTCTTTTACTGCTGCAATTGTTTTGTCACGTTCACATTTAGTCCTTAATTGTCATACTGACTTCCCCGGTGTCAATCCGAGTCACTGGCTGTCAATGTTTCACTCACTCTCACGCGCTGTGACCTTCACTCCATGACACTTACTCCCTCACTGTCACAATCACTCTGTCGCAGTAACTCTCATTATCTCAAAATTACGTTCAGCCTCCCACACCACTCAGTTTCCCATTCTCTGTCATATTGACCAGCGCACTGTCATGCTCACTTTCTCACATTTTGGTCAACTACTTCACAGTCATGCTCACTCCGTCGCCTTTACACTTTTTTTCCTCCACAGTCACTCTAATTCGTTCACAGTCATGCAGACTCCCACTAAGCCACACTGAATCTCTCAGTTTCTGGCCCACTCCTTCACAGTCACAATAATGCCCAGACTGTCAAACTCACTCCATTACCGCCTAGCTAACTTCCTCACAATCACAGTTTCACGCTCACAGACACGCTCAGTCCCTCACATTCACTCTCACTTCCTTACAGTCATACAGATTTCCTCACTTCTTCTATCAGATTCGGGCTCACATGTTCACAGTCACACTTACTCACACACAGTCACAGTCACTCCCTCAAAGTGGCACATAATCCCTCACAATCACGTTCACTCCCTCAAAGTCACAGTCACTCCGTCACTGTCACACGCAATCCCTCACAGTCATACTCACTCTCCCACATTCGCCCTCGATCAGGCATAGTTCCAATTGCTCCAACAGTGTTTCACTCACTGCCACAAAGTACATGAAGTATCTCCTTGTCACTGCCACTCACTCACAGACACCACTACCCCCTCCTTCACAGTCACGTTCACAATCTGACTTGCACTCTCACTCTTTCACTGCAACAATGGCTCTCTCACTTTCGCTTTATTCCTTCACTGTCAAACTGATTCCCTTGCTGTCATGACTCACTGGCTATCAATGCCTCACTCACACTCACTCGCTGTGACACTCACTCCATTACTCTTTCTGCTTCACTGTCACACTCACACTTTCACAGTGACTCTGATTTTCTCAGTTTGAGTCTTTGCCTCCAAATCTCGTTTTCACGTTCTCACAGCTACACTCGCTACCTCACAGTCAAGCTTCACTTCCTCACAGTTAGGTTCACTCTCTCAGTCACGATCAATCTCTCACAGTCATCCTCACTCCCTCACTGTAACACTCACTCCCTCACTGTAAAACTCACTCTCTCACATCCACAATGACTCACTTATATTCGCGTTTGCCAGCATAGCCACATCTCCGCATGCACTGTGCAACAAATTCCTGAGAGTGCATGTACTATCTTGCTGTCAGCGCCACTCCGTTGCAGGCACACTACCTCCGTCACTATGAAACTCTCTGCCTCACAGTCATGCACAATCTCTGACATTTAAGCTCACTCACCCCCAGTCAAGCTCACTTCCTTACAGTCGCATGTGCTCCCTCACAGTCACACTGAGTCTTTCAGATTCGTGTTCAAACCGTGACAGTCAACCTTACTCCCACACGGTCACATTCAAAGTCATGCTCACTCTCGTGCAGTGCCATTCTCTCCCACAGCGTCACGCTGACTCCGTTACTGTCTCACTCCCTCACATTCACATTCTCACCATCACAGCCACGCTCAGTGCTTCACAGCCACGTTACTACCTCAGAGTCACGCCCATACTCTCACAGTCACATTATCTCCCTTACCATAACGCTCACTCCCTCACAGTCTTTCAAATTTCCTCACAGTCATGCACACGCCCTCAAAGCCACAGTGACTTTCTCAATTTCTGGATTACTCCGTCACAGTCACACTTGGGCCAACACTGTCACACTCACTCCCTCACAATCACACTGAATCTCACAGGTTTGTATCGCTCCGTTAGAAATTGTCTCTGTAATACTAAATCCCTCACAGTCACGTTCACTGCCACACAGTCACCCACACTTCCTTAGAGTCACACTGACTCCCTTACAGTTGCACTGACTCAATCCGTTTCTGGCTCACAACTGTCACATTTGCCCTACCTCCCCCATTGTCACACTCAGTCCCGAACCACCATGCCATCTCCCTCACAATAACTCTTATTTTCGCATTTTAACCATCAGCCTCTGACACTGAGTTTCATAATCTCACAAGAACACTCGCTCCCTCACAGTCACACTCACTCTCTCCCTTTCCACCTCAATCTTTCACAGTGACACTTGCGCCCACCCTGGCATACTCACTCCCTCGTAGTTACACTGACTCAGTCAGGTTTAGACTCAGTTTGTGACGTTCACCCTTAGTCCCACACTGCCTCACTCACTCGCTCACAATTACACTAACTCCCTCACAATCACATTTATTCCCTTACACTCACGCTGATTCTGGCATTGTCCCAATCACTCCAACACAGTCACTCTCAATCCCTCACAGCCACGATCATTCCCTCACCATCATCTTCAGTCCCTCACTGTAATACTTACTCACTCACAACTACAATTACTCTCTCATATTTGCGCAGATCATCGCAGTCGCACTTTCTCACTCACTGTCACAATTAACGCCTAACAGTACCTATAGTATCTCATGATCAGCATCAATTCCTCACAGGCACACTCGCTTCGGCAAAGTTACAGTCTCTGCTTCACCGTCATTCGCACTCCCTCAGTGTTAAATTAAATGTCTCAAATTCGGGCTCACTCCTTCACGATCACATTAAATAAAACACTGTCACTTTGACAATTCACCGGCACACTCACTCCCTCACAGTCACAGTTAAAGCTTCACAGTCATGCACTCTCCCTCACAGTCACACTGACTCACGCAGATTCAGGCTCACTCTGTCGCAAACACACTTACTCAGACCCTACCTTACTCACTACCCCTACACTCACTCTTACTTCCACATAGTTACATTTTCTCCTTCACTGTCGCACTCACTCCCTGACAGTCAGACTGACTCTCTGACATTCGAGCTCACTCCGTCTTAGAATTGCTTCCTCCCACAATGTCACATTAACTGTCTCCAAGTGCATCCAGTATTTCACTGTGAGCACGACTCCCTCTCAGTCATACTCACTTCCTCATAGTCGTGGTCATGACCTGTATTTCACTGTCCCTCCTTCACTTATATACATACTCACTCTTTCATTGTCCCATGCATCCCTCCCTGTCACTCTCCCTCTCCACTCTCACTCTCGCTCCATCTGTGTCACAATCACTCAGTCACTCTAACATTCACTTCCCCAATGTACTCCATCAAAGTCTCAGTCACTCATGTGCTCTCACTCTCTTACAGTGACATTCCCGGCCCCTCTCTATCCCTTTCAGGCGCACAGTCCCTCACAGTCAAGGTCACTCCCTCACAATCCTGTTCACTGTCACTACATTATTTTCATTTTCACTCACCCTCTCTCTCACGCCTTCAGAATCAAATTCTCTCTCACACTCAAACTTTCATTCCCAGTCTTCCTCACAGCCACGCTCAGCATCTGACTTCGACTGTCTCTCCATCACGTTCTAAACGGCGTTCCCACATTCACACTCACACCTTCACTGTCAGACTAGCTCTTTCATTTTCACACTCCCTCTCACTCCCTGATAATGATACTCACACCCCTCTCTCACTCCCTTTCAGACATACTCATGCCTACAATACCATAGTCATTCTAACTCATTAACAATAGCACTCACTTTCTTTCCCTCTTTTTCACTCTCCAGCCTTCGCTGCCTCATTCAAATCCTTTCACTTCTGATAAGTAAAACTAAAACAGTCACCGTAGCTCGTCTTGCCACTAGAAATCTGCTAACTGAGTGAGAAAACTGGTATCACATACGTCTCACTAACTCTCCATTCCCCAACCACCTTCCCAATTTCTTATTCAGGAGTAGTCGAATGAAATGTCATTCCTTCACGCGCTCTACGATCCACAAGTGATAATTTATTCATCTAACTCCAACAGTGAACAAATTAAGAGAATAACCAAAAAGCAGACAATTCATCCCTAACAACTAACCATTCTGAAACTGCGCAAACTTCTACTGTTACGCTGTTCCAGTGACACAGGTCCCACTTACAGATATCCAAGTAATCAGACATTTACAAAAAAAAGTCTCAAATTCCACACCGAATCTGTCTTCAGACTTGTTCCTCATCCTCCTTGCTGATATTCTTTCCGTTACACATCTGTCTGTCGAATGATAATGAAAACCTGTATTTTTGTGAATTCTGCCGCCTGGTATAATCGTTAAACGTGTTGATATAGTACTTATGATTGGATGGTGCTTTTGCAGAAACTTGGAAGCTATAACCTCTTCAGTTGCCAATGGTTCTCCTCAGTTTCTAAAATGCCCTTACTTTTATGTTCTTAACGGTCGATTTTACAACTGGATTGGTTCAGTGTTGTCAACGCCATCAGTTTTCAATTTGACAGAATTTTAGTGTCTCAGCGTTTGGTTTAAATTGATTGATTAAGTTTGAAATAATTTGTTGTCTCGTTAAAATTGCCGTTTGGATCTTTAATACAAAATGTTTCATTTCGGTCACTCTTTGTACCTCCCTTTTCAACAGCTGTTCAGACATTTGTTTGCTTTGAAATCGAAGGAATCGAAAACAACATGTCAGCCTTTAAAGGGGGCACGCACTCTTCTCAATTTAGCAACTACATATCAATTTCGCAACACCATGAACCAAAGTGATGAAAATCAGCTTTCATTTTCTTTTCGCTTCAAATATTTAACACCATTATCGCTGCAGGTCGTTTGTCTAAAGTTATATATTTTATACTAATTCTGAAAATACACATAAAATGTTATTATACCAGTTATGTCTGACTGCACGATTTCTTGTACACCTGCAATAAAACATCTATAATCGAACTTTATGACGTGTAGCATGTGTAATTCATGAATTAATCCAGCAACATAAGACTCCAACAAAATAATCTGTTGTTTTTGTCCTTGTATCTTTCCAAAAAGGTAACAGTGTTATGGTCCATGTCCACAACCACCTCCGATATAATTTTCATAACATAAACATTAATATGTTTTCAGGCCTGAACTAACCTCAATAACACATGGTTTCCTACCGTGGTGTATTTGCTCTGCTGGGCGTCCTTGTGAAATTACCAAAAAGCATTTGAATTCCACCATTCATCACCTGCATCAACCCAGCTCCAACTCCTACAACACTGGCCTCAATAGCGTATTTAAACGAGTTCAAGAAATTTGGTGGGTGCGGTGGTTTACATTGCTTTTACATCCTCAAATTCCTCCTGGCATTTCTCTATCCATCGAAATTTCATGTTCTCCTTTTGCAAATCCATCTGTGGTGCCACCACACTGCTGACGTTTGGTATAAATGTCCAGCAGATTACAGTCAGTCCTAAAAATTGGAGCACTTCTTTCTTCGAGTGTGTTTTTTTTCTCATTCCTTAATTGTCATCGACGTTATATGCATCAAAGTAATCCTTCCACGTCCGATGTTGTGTGCCAAGAACATCACTTCTGCTGTCGCAAATTCAGGTTTTGCGAAATGTATAACCAGATTTGCAATCTGTAGTTTTTCAAGGGGCTCTGCCAAATGCAACATGTCATGGTTCCATGAATGGCTATCGATCACTAGATCATCAATATGGAGACTGCATTTTGTCAATCCTGTCACAGCTTTGATATGTGGCTGGAGCAGTCTTATTTCCAAATGGCACAGCTTTTAAATGATATGGCCCGTTTGAGGTTACAAATGCAGAGACATCTTTCACACACACCGAAAAAGGTACTTGCCAAAAACGAAACAGTCAGTCCAAATTTGTGACGTAGCTGGCTTGTCCATTTCTTTTCCAAACAGCCTGCGGTTTGAAATTGGTAATGAACCTGACTTATCTACACCATTGAACCGTCTGATAATCCTGAGAGAATCGTTGAATACCAACAGACTGCAGAACCAATACAATGCGTGAACTTGGCTCGCTTTGAGCTGGCTTTATGAATTCCTTCTTGGAGCATCGCTTTCACTTTCCTCTGTATCTGTGCAGCTTCATGAGGATAAAACCAGGAGCGGGGTTGTTGTATCGAAACAGCATTCCCTACACCAACTGCATGCACTATCAGTCCTCCGTATTCTATTCCGCTTCATGTTCTCATATCATTGACAAAAGCCATTCAATTTAGTTCTTTTTTCGCTGAGAAAGATAACGTCCGACCTTACCCGACTACTTAATGATGTCCACATTAATCAATTCATTCTCAGACACAACAAATTTAAAACGAACTCAATTTGATTACCAATTCTGAAAGGCAGAAAATAATACGTGTTTCAATATTTCTCATTAGAGAGGCGCTGGATTTTGTTTGGCATTGAATGTTTCTTTCCTGTCGTTTGATATGTGGCATGTCCACATTCACCGACATCTTTCCATAATCGAGGCGAAAGGAAGTAGGGTTATGCCTGAGCCTGATTGTTCCTCACTGCAATATAATCTCCTACTGATAACTCATGTGCTACCATTGTAACCCCTTGTCTGTGTGCTACCAGCAACACAGTCTGCTCAACATGTGCCCATTTCTATACTACCTGCTGATATCTCCGATCGTGTTACAGGATTATGTCCTTGAGATAATGACACATGGGAATTCAAGTGGATTTCTTTTCTGTCATGCTTTATTGTATCAATCTTTTTATTTTCTCATCTTTTCATTGTAATTCCAGTGATATTTCAAAACTAAACACCACTGCCGTTTCCTCTACCTGCTCAGTTTCTTTCTTGACAATTTCAGCAAACAGACTGTCAGCTAAGTGGATTTCAACGCTTCGTCTTTCTCTTTGGTCGTTCCTTCTTGCTTAGGTTATGGCAGTGTGTCCTTGTGACTAGACAGTCTAGAAATATTCTCGGGTGTTTCTCTTTAAATTCATCAAAGTCCCTGATTTCCCTTCGGCTTTCCGACTACAACAGGTGTCAATCCTGCCTTTAATCCTGCGAGAACAAACAGTACTTGTGGACACAGATTCTTTCTTTGAATCTCAGTACAACTTCCAAAGTCTGAATTCGACTTGCCAACTCAACCTTATACAGGGGAATGCTAAATCCCTCTCTCTTTATTTTGCAGATTATCACTAACTCTGCAAAATTTCAGATGGAATACAAATGTTTTTATGACTGATTTTTAGAGACTATTTACTCCCGAATCTCTGAATACCTTGTGTTCTTTACCATCCCCCCGTGTTCTTCCTGAGTAAAGCGTTCACACAGATATGAAGACGATGTACAAAATCTGGCAACATCTAACTAGCCAGCCCGCTGGAAGGCTTGCACTGTCCTCGAGTTCCTCGACTTCCTTTGGGATTTTTTTTTCACTACCTCAAAGGGGAGCGAGTATCATTGAGAGGGGGTGGGAGTGAGTGTGACAGTTGAACCTTCTTTAACATATCTCTTCTTCCCCAGTGCCATTCATAAAAACCCACGTTATTGTAGTGAAAACATATGAAACCTTTCACCTCCTTTCCACCCACTTGGGCTTCTTTCCTTACCCGTGTTAATTTATACTTAGTGTGATCTCATGTTCATTTTTCGTTGAAGTATCTCCGTTTTCTCCCCACTTTCACGCCCTCACGGAATTAATATTCATTCATTAATGCATATTCAACCATTTTTTGTCTGAAAGGTTTGGATAGGTCTCACTGAGTCTGTCAATCTGCTTATTGTTCAGTAACATGACCCAAATAGACACCAGGGAAAAAGGATGACTGCAGATGCTGAAGATCAGAGCTGTAAACGTGTTGCTGGAAAAGCACAGCAGGTCAGGCAACATCCAAGGGGCAGGAGAATCGACGTTTCGGGCATGAGCCCTTCTTCAGGAATGAGGAATGTGTGCCAAGCAGGCTAAGATAAAAGGTAGGGAGGAGGGACTTGGCGAAGGGGCGTTGGAAATGCGATAGGTGGGAGGACATTAAGGTGAGGGTGATAAGGTGAGGGTGATAGGCCGGAGGCGGGGTGGGGGCAGAGAGGTCACGAAGAAGCAAGCAGGTTAGGAAGGTGGTGCTGAGCTCGGTGGTTGGGACTGAGACAAGGTGGGGGGAGAGGAAATGTGAAAGCTGGAGAAATCTGAGTTCATCACTTGTGGTTGGAGAGTTCCTAGGCGGAACATAAGGTGCTCTTCATCCAGCCGTCGTGTTGCTATGGTCTGGCGATGGAGGACTCCAAGGATCTTCATGTCTTTGGTGGGGTGGGAGGGGGGGTTGAAATGTTGAGCCACGGGGTGGTTGGGTTTGTTTGTCTGGGTGTCTCAGAAGTGTTCTCTCAAACATTCCACAAGTCGGCAGCCTGTCTCCCCAATATAGAGGAGGCCACATCGGGTGCAGCAGATGCAGTAAATGATGTGTGTGGAAGTGCAGGTGAATTTGTGGCGGATATGGAAGAATCACTTGGGGCGTTGGAGGGAAGTAAGTGGAGAGGTGTGGGTGCACGTTTTGCAACTTGTGGTTGCACGGGAATGTGCCGGGAGTGGTGGTTGTGTTGGTGTGTGGACCTGACGAGGCAGTCACGGAGGGAGTGGTCTTTTCGGAACGCTGATATGGGAGGGGAGGGAAATGTATCTTTTGTGGTGGAGTCCGTTTGGAGGTGGTGGAAATGACGACTGATGATACGATGTATATGGAGGTTGGTGGGGTGGTAGGTGAGGACCAGAGTAGTTCTGTCCTGGCGGCAATTGGATGGCCAGGGCAAAAGTGTGGATGAGCGGGAAGTGGACGAGTTTCGGTGGAGAGCATCATCGACCAAGTTTGGTGGGAAATTGCGCTCTTTGACGATTGAGGCCATCTGGGTTGTTTGGTATTGCAACTGTTCCTCCTGGAAGCAGATGTGGCCCAGACGAAGGAATTGTAATGGGGGTGGCATTTTAACAGGGGGCAGGGTGGGAGGCGGCAAAGTCGAGGTAGCTATGAGAGTGGGTCGGTTTGTATTATACATTATAATAGACATTTACTATAAACCGACCGGCTCCCACAGCTACCTAAACTTCACCTCCTCCCACCCTGCTCACTAGTCCGATTCTAAATAAATAAATAGGTCATCAATGTAAAAAGATAAGGACAGTTTGGGAAATTCGGAACAGCTGACTGACTACTGTAAGGGTAACTACTTCCAGCTCTCAAGACAAGCACCATCTATCCAGAACAAGTATCACGGCCCGTTTCACTACTGTTCAAGAAAGCTGACTTCAAAGATACGACCCGGCTGCCACAAGAACTTGACACAGAGGGTTATCTTGGAAACAGGTTCAGAGGACAGGGTGAGCAGCATTTCTGAAGACCATTTCATTGCTAACTTTGAGAGACCTAGTTTCAGCCTATTATTATTGACAATTCGATGTCAGTAGGTGAGACCTGCTTTACTGAAACAGTATAGCTGTAGAATTTATCTTAGTTACGGAATGGTTAGTTGTTATGAAGAATTCGTCGATTTTTAACCAACACATTCGATTTGAACACTTTTGGAGTCAGATGATTCAAAGGTGACTTGTGAATTATATAGTGAGTCAAGGAATAGCCTTTCATTTGACCACTCATTTATAACTGAGTGGGGGAGTGACGTGACGTAGGTTTTTCCAGTTGTTATATCCTTTAATAGATTCTCAAGGACAAAACAATCTACTCTGGGATTTCCGGGTTTAGGTATGAGAAGGAAACCTGCACTCCTGTCACAGTAGAATATGACTCATGTTTCAGTTTATTAATCAGTGTGGTTTGACCTTCTCCCCTTCGAAACAGAACGGGGATTCGTCAGGGATCGGGACAGATCTGAACAGATCTGAATGGAAAAGGACAGATTTGGACAGGTTCAAAGCACGAGTGTTTCCTGCTGAATTGAACACACTTGTTGACTGGTGTCCTACTTTTTTGAATGAAACCCAAGTGAGCATAATCTAGTCAATTTCGTTTGCGTGCGATTGGTTAATTCAAAACGAGTGGAAATTGCTCTGAACATGGCTGAAGAGCTTCTGGTGTTTGATGATGTGAACCGATATTTTCCAGGAACGTTTATAAAGATACAGGAATGATAGAAACTGGCGGCATATATCATCACATAGGTTCAGGCTTTCGTAGTCATTGCAGAGACATGTTTGCAGTATGGGCGCGAATGTGAGCTAAATATCCAGGAGTCTATGACTGTTAGGAAGAACAGAAGAAGTAAGGGGTGGTGGCGCAATTCTGATATTTAAGGACGGCATCGTGGTGGTGTTGCGAGATTATACAGGTTTTACGGGGAATAAATGAATCAACTTAGATGACATTTAGAAATTCGGAGACGATAAAATCATTGATAGCTGTCTTCGATCGATAATCAAATAATAATATTAGAACGGGGTGGGCAATAAACAAAGCAATAACGCATGTCTACAAAAATGGTACGGCACTTATCACGGGGAATTTTAACCGACATGTCGATTGGCCGAACGAATTCGAGCAGGCTAGTCCTGATACTTTTCTTCAATTCTACGTAATGTAAACGACGAAGGAGCAAGCTGTCATAGCGTTGGCCCTGTCTTTGGAGAACTAAATAATTAATGTCTTCATAGTTAGGGCTCCTCTTGGCAAGAGCGTTCCATGTATGGTGGAATTTAGAATACAGATGGAAAGTCAGAAGATAAAATCCAAAACAAGGATCAAGAGCTTGAACAAGATTGATGACAATAGGCTGAGCGAGGAGTTGGCCTAAGTAGATTGGAAGCAAAAACTTTATGGTGGATTAGTTGACGAAGAGTGGAGAACTTTCAAAACAATTTTTGAAGTGCTCAGCAGAAGTGCATCTCAGTGAAAAGCAAGGGCTACAGCAAAGGGGTACACTGTCATTCGTCTCTCAGGAAAACGCGCAGGCTATCAAATGGAAAGAGAAGGCATGTAATGTGGTTAAGATCGGATGTAACTAGAAGACCGGGTAAGGCTTAAAGGTAAACAGAATGCCACAGAAAGTGTAATAAAGAAAACTCGGACTGATTATGAGAAAAAAACAGAACTAGCACAAAATGTGTAAAACAAGCAAAAGTATCATTTCATATGTGAAACAATAAATATTCACTAAAGTAATAGAATTCTTCAGAGGAAGTGAGGAAGAATTTGATGATAGGGTATGAGGAACTGGCTGAGACTTTGACTAGGTATTTTGTTTATGTCATCAGAGTGGAGGAAACGAATAACATGCGAGAAATTGACAGAGACAAGAAGGTAGCGGAGGACCTGAAAGCAATCATTATCGCAAGAAAGGTAGTGTTGGGCAGGCGAATGGAGTGAATGGTCGACAAGTCTCCTGACCTTGATGGAATGCAGCCCAATGTGCCAAAAGGTTGGAGGAAGGAAACAGCAAGTGCATTTGTCGTAATTTTCCAAAATTTACTGGACTCGGCGACAGTGCTGCAAATCGGAAAACATCAAATGTGACGCCAGTGTTTTCAACTGGAAGTAGGCAAACATGGGAATCATAGATTCATTAGCTTAACTTCTGTAGTGGAACAAATGCTTGAGTCTATTATCAAAGATGCAGTTGTAAGGCATCTTGATATAAATTGCTCATTTGGGCAGACTCAGCATGATCTCCTGAAGAGCAGGTCATCATAAACTAATTCATTGGAATTCTATAAAGGCTTATGACCATGGTGGTCAAGGTGGATCCAGTACATGCTGTGTATCAATATTTCCAAAAGGCATTCTACAACACAGAAGGATGCTGCATCAGATACAATGCGAAGGCTTACGGGTAAAGTATTAGCATGAATAGTGTGTTTATTAAACACCATGGATGTAAGAGTGGGGATAAATGAGTAGATTAGATTAGACTTACAGTGGAAACAGGCCCAACAAGTTCACACCGACCCGCCGAAGCGCAACCCACCCATTACATTTACCCCTTACCTAACACTACGGGCAATTTAGCTTAGCCAATTCACCTGACCCGCACATCTTTGGACTGTGGGAGGAAACGGAGCACCCGGAGAAAACCCACGCAGACACGGGGAGAACGTGCAAACAGTCAGTCGCCTGAGTCGGGAATTGAATCCGGGTTTACAAGCGCTGTGAGGCAGCAGTGCTAACCACTGTGCCACTGTGCCGCCCATAAGAAGAGCAGTACTCTTCTGCTTGATAGTTACTGTTTAATGGGTTGCCTCAGGGATTAGTGTTCTATCTTCGGTTATTCACAATTTAGATTGCTGATTTGGAGTTGCGGACCAAATGCAAAGTGGCAAAGTTTGCAGATGACAGGAAGATGAGTGGTAGAGCAAAATGTCTGAAGGGCTGTGGAAGTTTGCAAAGGAACTTCGATAGTTTAAGTGAGTGGGCCAACGTCTATAAGATACAATACAATGTTAATAAACATGACGTCATCAATTTCATTAGGAATAACAGTGAAAAGGAATTTCACTTCAATAGCGAGAAATTACAACATGCTGCTCTGCTGAATGACCCGTGTGTATGATCCCCAGAACGCTGGTCTGCAGCTCCAACAATTACTTCAGAAGGCAAATGAAATTCTGCCTTCAATGGGACAGGGATTGATTTTAAAAGTAGAGAGGTCATGTTGCAGTTATGTAGGTTGTTGGTGAGCCCGCCGCTGGAGTACAGCTTGCAGATTTGGTCTCCCTACTTGAGAAATGATGTACTTGCACGACGAGGGGTGCAAGGACTGTTCACTGGATTGATTCTCGCGTAGGGGCGCTCGGCTTATGAGGACAGATGGAGTAGACTGGATTGAATCCATTGAAATTCAAAAAAATGATGGTGGATCTCACAGAAACCTCGAATGTTATACTAGAGAAGTAGAGAGGATGTTTGCACTGCCGGGTTAGTCTAGGACAAGAGGGAATAGCCTAAACATTAGGTGGAACGGGTTTCGGACTGAACTGAGAAGAACATTCTGTACACAGAGAGTTGTGATTCTGTGGAATTCCCAACCTTGTGAAGTCGTTAAGAGTTTCTCAGTGAACGTATTTAAATGTAATATAGCTAATATTTTCAGTAGGAAGGGAATTAATGTTTATGGTGAGAGGGCGAGTACGTATAGCTAACGGCTCGAAAAGATCTACCATGACTTTATTGAATGGCTAAATGTTCTTAAACTTTTAGTCTGAGCAAACAGGCTAATATTTGTTTCAACTAGAAATAAGAGGAAACCTCAAATTATACAAGAATCGGTCAAATACTTAGTTATATCTGAGAAAGGGTAACTGCAATGCAGATAGAAAAATTAAATCGAAAATTAAACAATTAGAATTAGAAAATAAGGACAAGGAAATAGGAGGAAGAAAAGGGACTGAAGCGTTTAGAATTGCGGTTACAAGCAGGAGAAAGAGGAGGAAAACGAGAGAAAAAATGGAATGAATGTCTGAAGTGGAAAAGATGAAGATGGAACGTGAAGCAAAATATAACTCAAATGACAGAAGGATAGTTACAAGGTGGAAGTTAAGGTGTGCAACTCCTCATAGCTAACAAACTGGTAGGGTAAGTACAAATATGTCCAAACATTGCAGAAATTTGATGGTAAAAGACTGTGTACGACTTTCTCATTTCCATTCAGAATTTAGCTCGGCAGACGGACTGGTTAGTAACTATTTGGGCAGAAAATCGGTTGCTGGAAAAGCGCAGCAGGTCAGGCAACGTCCAGGGAGCAGGAGAATCGACGTTTCGGGCATGAGCCCTTCTTCAGGAATGAGGAAAGTGTGCCAGGCAGGCTAAGATAAAAGATAGGGTTGAGGGACTTGGGGGCGGGGCGGTGGAAATGCGCCAGGTGGAATGAGGTTAAGGTGAGGGTGTTAAGTTGAGGGTGATAGGCCGGAGTGGGGTGGGGCCGGAGAGGTCAGGAAAAAGATTGCAGGTTAGGAAGGTGGTGCTGAGTTCGAGGGTTGGGACTGATACAAGGTGGGGAGGGGAAATGAGGAAACTGGAAAAATCTGAGTTCATCCCTTGGGTTGGAGGGTTCCTAGGCGGAAGATGAGGCGCTATTCATCCAGCCATCATGTTGCTATCGTCTGAGGATGGAGGAGTCTAAGGACCTGCATGTTCTTGGTGGAGTGGGAGGGGAGTTGAAGTGTTGAGCCACGGGCTGGTTGGGTTGTTTGGTCCCAGTGTCCTAGAGGTATTCTCTGAAACGTTCCGCAAGTAGGCGGCCTGTCTCCCCAATACAGAGGAGGCCACATCGGGTGCAGCGGATGCAGTAAATGATGTGTGTGGAGTTGCAGGTGAATTTGTGGCGGATATGGAAGGTTTCCTTGGGGCCTTGGAGGGAAGTAAGGGGGGAGGTGTGGGCGCATGTTTTGCATTTCTTACGGTTGCAGGGGACCACGCCAGAAGTGGAGGTTGGGTTGGTGAGCGGTGTGGACCTGACGAGGGAGTCACGGAAGGAGTGGTCTTTTCGGAACGCTGATAGGGGAGGGGAGGGAAATATATCCCTGGTGGTGGGGTCCGTTTGGAGATAGCGGAAATGACGACGGATAATACGATGTAGATGGAGTTTGGTGGAGTGGAGTTTGAGTCCTCGACATATTCAACATGTTTCGTTTGACTTTGCCGAGAGATCAGATTAAACAGATTTGGCTCAAGACCTATGTTCAATGATTCTGGGTGTTTTGGGCGTGGACAAATGTAGTTTGACTGGGTAAAGTATATAAAATATGGTATTGAGAGTGACCAACGATCAAATGACGTGCACTCACAACGCCCCACTCTTGCGTGTGTTTCCGTGGTTGTGAAGGAAATGTCCGTGTTTTAGAATCTTAAAAAATTGATGTAGCTTTAGTCTGTATCTGAAGCTTTGCCGTGCAGGTGCGTGTGTGTTTTGAGAGAATGTTCTCGTGTGTGTATGATGGAATGTGCAGATGTCAGACAGATATGTTGCAGATCGTATGCGTCTAAATGAGAACGTACGTGTGTTAAAGCATGTGTGTTTGTGTGAAGGATTGTGTGCCTGTAAGGGTAACCGAGTTTGTCATTGAGTACATATAGGTCAGACAGTGTTACAAGTACGTGAGAAGGAATGTGAAAATAGACTGATTAAGTTTGTAAGTGCATAAGGTTCCAAGTGTGTGTTTCTCTGTTTGCAAGTGTATGTGTGCATGCGCGTGAAATTGAGGGTACTTGTCTTACAGTGTGTCCGTATATGCGTGTTTTTGACTGACAAATTGACAATCCATCTCTGATTGTGCTTGTGAGCATGTGTCAGTGCGTTTATACTAGTGTTTTTGATTGTACGACTGTCTGTGTGCTGGAGTTTGCATGAGAGGTTCTGTGTCTGCATGGTTTTGTGTTTACGTGTGTAGAATGTGCCACAGAGCGACTGTGCGACGGGAAATCCCGAAATATATGTTAATATCTTCAGGGAAATGGAATTCCAGACCAAGAGAAATTCACAACACTTACACATGTTCGTGACACAATGTCAATAACCACAGTGTATTATTTGTCCTGCACATTGTTGGCTCTATCATCATGTTACATTTTGCATCGCATAAACCCTGTGGAAAATAACGTTTAATAATTTCTCAACATTTCAACTAAGAGTATTTTGTTTTATTTTCTATTTTTCTGCAAACATGAATCACTTTTCACCACAGTATATTTATTCTGTAAACATTTTTAAAATGCCTCACACGAATCAGACAGCAAAGTGGATGATATGATGAGATGTGAATGCACACGCAACATTTTCATGCTCCAATGTTACAATATCCAGTCGGAAATCTCACTTAACTCAAAGCCTGGAATTGTGAACTGGGCATTCAATGGGAGTGCAACGAAGGTTCGCCTGCCTAACAAACGATGTGAGAGGATGGATCCTGAGGAAAGGTTGCTTCACCTGTACATATTATCTGAAGTATGAGTGGGGCAAGTGGAGATTAGATTACTTACATTGTAAAACAAGCCCTTCGTCCCAATAAGTACACACCGACTCGCAGAAGCGCTAACCACCCAGACCCAATCCACTACATTTACCACTTCACCTTACACAACTGGCAATTTATCGTGGCAAATTCACGGATCCTACACATGTCTTTAGAGTTTTGGGAGTACAGTGAAGCCAACCCACGCAGACACGGGGCGAATGTGCAAACACCACACAGTCAGTCGCCTGAGGTGAGAACTGAATATGGGTCTCTGATGCATTGAAGCATCATTGCTAACCAGTCCGCCACCGTGGAGATCTGAGTGGCATGGCTCCAATTGTAACAGTTTTGAACACATCAGACGCCTGGAGGATGTTTCACCAGTTCTGGGATTCGATTCTCAAACCAAAGGTCAAAGTGTCCAGACATAGAGGAGAACATATTGAATGGAACTGGCTTTCAATCTGAAATTCTCAACTGCAAACAGCTATGTAGGTAAGTTTCTCAATGGAATCAAGAAAAAGATTGATCATACATTGGAGATTTAATATATCACACGGGACGGAGAGAACTGAGAAAATGGGGCCAAGATACAGGATGAGCAGTGAGCATGCTGAATGGGAGACCACGCAAGATGGGCTGGATGGCCTGTTCCTGCTCCTGTTTTCTCTGTTTCAGTCAGTGTATTGTCCTTCTGGAAGTCTCATTCTGGCAAGTATCAACAGCTGCTTCCTTGAGACATTCCTCAATTCTTGAAAACCTGAAATTATTTGCAGAACCATTTGCATTCAATCTGAAGATGAAAATTGTCCACAGGACTTTGACGAAGTGATGGTAAAGGAACAGCTAGCATAGTTCAACCAGAGGCTGGTACATGACATGGAGGGGAGTTTGCATTTTGTGACGTAACTGTTGCCTTTGTGCTCATGCACGGTTATGGTTGAGACCTTGGAATTCAATTTGAAAGATCATGGAAATTGTCGATTCACAGAAGATCCAACTCCTGCCTCTACAGATATTTGTTAATAAGCTTATCTTTCCGCAGTTTTGATGACTGAGTGAATGCTTTCCCACACTCAGTCCAGATGAATAAACTTTTTTCCTGTCAGAATTCGACAGTACATCGCCTTTCTACAATGACAAAAATTAAATGGAAACACGGCAGTGTGAATTGAATGGTTCATCTACAAACAGGAAAGTTGAGTTATTATATTTACGTACTGCAAATAGACGGTTGAACTCTCCCCTGTGTGACCTCACTGGTCATAGAGTCATAGAGATGTCCAGCATGGAAACAGACCCTTCTGTTCAACCCGTCCATGCTGACCAGATATCCCAACCCAAACTAGCCTCATCTGCCAGTATGTGTCTCAACAGGGAAAAATATTCACTGTTTGTTTCCCTACACTCAGTGTAGCTGAGTGCCCTCTCTCCAGTGGAAGCACGCTGTGTTTCCAGAGGGAAAACACATCTGTGAATTCCTTCCCATATCCGAGAAGATAAATGGCCTCTCCCAGCTGTGACCATGTTGAAGAAACTCCAGTGTTGACGTGGAATATAATCCCTCCCCATGGAAGTCGATTTTTTAGTTCCTCCATGTTGCGTGTCTCATTGAGTCTTTGAAAGTTTGAAAATCAGCTAAAGGCTCATGCACCCAGAATACGATGCAGTCTTCATGGGATAAATGAAATTAAATGGGGAATGGGAGGGAATCGTGTTACTTGTGTTTTTTTTTGCTTTGAGGTTCATTACGTGCTGCAGCTCATTTCTTCGATTTCTTGAAGAATTCATTACGGATTTGTAAGCTTTTGCGTTGTTTTGGAACTTTTGGAAAAAAAAATCAAAAGCAGAGGTCTTTTGAACGGGAGAAGAGAGAGACAGCAAGAGACCATGTGAGAGGCTAGTCACAGAACGCATCACTCTGTCAAACTTTGACTTCTAGTATCATATAAAAGGAGTTACACAGTTAATAAGCATGAGCAAAACTCAGAACAAACAATTCCCGATTCTAGAGAGTGGCATTTTCCTCTCTCTTCCACGAAATCTGTGTAACTCTCCACCTCACACTATCTCTTCCACCAGTGTCAGGCCACTGACCATAATGTATACCCACCACATTCTCCTCAAGTTTCTATGAACAACTAAAGAATCAACCCTTCTTGTCCTGGACAGTCCCTGCTCCTTTTCTGGGTTCTCCTCGTTTTCCTTCAGTTCTACAAGTTAAATATTCAATCTCAGAATTTTATAAGAGAAGAAATGGCCAGAAAAAAAGATATAATATTGTTTTGCCAGTGCTGTGCTCACCCTAGAGGAAGTTGGATTCTAGGTGAAACTTCACCTTTATTCAGACAACAGCAGCAGCAAAAGCTCTGCTTAGCAAGAAGGAGCAGCTATACAAGTTCATCGTTCAACGTTGAAACTCAGGCAATAGGGCAGCTCTGATTGGTTGGGAGACCAGAGTACTTACTGCCTTCCAAGTTTTCTTGTTGTATTGTTGCATTAAGATGACCGTAGGAGTGGGATCAAGAACGACTTGGCAGTGGGGATGTTGTACCCATAATTTAATGAATACACTCGGCAGCACCAGGATGGGGAGAAATCAATGTTTCTGGTGTTACAGTTCTTGAAGAAGTTTCGCACTTGAAACATTTACGTCGTCACATCTTAATTCTGCCTAGTTTGCTGTGTTTTGCCAACCTCCTGCTTGTCTACCTTGTATTCCATCATTTGTAGTTTTTTTGTCTCTATCCACAGAAAAAACCCGCATGCGGTCTTTCTCTACGAATTACAGAGGCTGAATGCATACCATCCCAAACACTTTTTAAACATTTACAGATTCCCGTGACAGGTTCCCACATGCGCTGTTTCAAGTTTAGCTGCCTCGGTCGATTGTGGGAGGTGTAGTCTCCATGAATCCACTGGAGTTCTCTGGAACGTCTGCCAAAAGTATGGGGTGGAGTATTGTGGGGACAGAACACCCTTTCAGACTCGCACGTCATTTGGGCTATCACTGGAGTTCACGGTGACACCCCTTAGCCAAAATAAAAAAAAAGCTTTCTGACATCAGAAATAGATTCTGACATTTATGATTTGGAGAACAATAAAGGAAGACATTTATCCAAAGTTGTGGAGAGATATCCTTGTGTAAAAGTGTTGGGGATCTGTGGGAATCATTCCAAAGGGCCTGTTTCCATACAGGAGCGAATCTGATCTAATCTCTCCCCTAAATCTAAGTGATGCTAGGGCACGGAACAAAATTAACGCAGAGATACAGGTTTTGAATTAACTTTGGTTTGAAGGGTCAAGAAGTGTTCAGTGTTCAGGAAATCCCAGTGAGGAGTTGAGCTCAGTAATCATTGTCTCCAATGTTGGAGTAGTGTTGAAGGGCTGATCTGCACCCCTGCTAAGCTTCTCAGGTCGGAGTTATTATTTTACTACGTTCAGTCATACTGAAGGTGAACCCGAAAATCTGCATCTTCACTGAAAGCTATTTGGGGAAAAACAGGAACATTGTCGCATAACTCATCATACCAAACCTCGATAAGGAGGACGCATGTGGGAGGTAGGAGTTTATACTTCTATACGCAGTGGTATATTCACAAAATCTACAAAATGTGTTCTAACTATCCAAACTGTATTTCCAATGATACCTCTTGTAAAGCCTATCTTTAAAGAATAAAGACCAAATTACATTACAGCACCACAACAGTCCTTTCGGCCCTCCAAGCCTGTGACGATTCAGATGCTCTATCTAAACCTGTCGCCTATCTTCTAAGGATCTGGATCCCTTTGCCCCCTGCTTATTCATGTAACTGGCCAGATATATGTTAAATAACGATATCTTTCCTGCCCCAACCACCTCAACTGGCAACGCTTTCCAGGCATCTACTGTCCTCTAAATGCAGAGAGCTCCACGTATATATCCGCTAAACTTTGCCCTCTTACTTTGATCACGTGGTCCCTAGTAGTTGACTCATCTACTCTGTGAAAAGTCTTCTTGTTATCCACCCTGTCAACACATCTCATGGATTTGACGGCTGCAATCAGGTCTCTTCTTTCTTTCATTCCTTCTTTCCAATGAAAATAATCATAATCTACTCAAACTCTCCTCACAGTTAACAATCTCCATAACAGGCAACAGGCTGCTCAATCTCCTCTGCGCCCTCTTCAAATCATCCACATCCGTTTGGTAATGCGGAGACCAGAATATTCCAAAATGGCTGAACTAAAGTCTTATGCAACTGTACTCATTATCCCGTCCGATGATTGAAAGCATGCCGGATGCCTTCTTTCCCACTTTAATTATCTGCTTTGCCAGCTTCAGGGGACAATGGACCTGACCAACGAGGGCTCTCTGAACTTCAAATTTCCCCAGGACGTTTCCATTTTCTCGACAGTTCACTCTTTAATTGGATCTTCCAAAGTGCATCACTTCGCATTTGAATGACTGAACTCCATTTGTCATTTCTCTGCCCAGTTCTCCAATCTATCTATAGTCTGCTGTATTGTCTGACAGTCACCTTCACTATCTTCTCTTCGACACACCTCATCGTGATTTGCAAACTGTTAATGGGGCAACCTACATCACCCTCCAAATCATTTATGTTTATCACAAGCAACAGTTGTCCTAGCACGATCCCCGTAGAACACCAACTGCTCACAGGTTTCCATTTTGAAAAACACCCATCCACTATTACTCTCCACTACTTAACAGAATTCTGTTTTTTTTTAAATGCACGGCTTTTGTTTGTGTACCTTTTTTCCCATTCAGGTCTCTCTCTCTCTCTCTCTCTCTCTCTCTCTCTCTCTCTCTCTCTCTCTCTCTCTCTCTCGTTGACCAACCTGTTCTCTGTTCATCTAGCTAGAACACTATGGATCTCATGCAAATTCAACTTCTTCATCAGCCTACCATGGCGAACTTTATCAAACGCCTTACTGAAGTCTATATGTGTTACATCTATATCCCTTCCCTGATAAATTGCCTTTGACACCTCTTCAAAGATTCTATTAAGTGTGTTAGGTATGGCCTTCCATGCACAACACCATGTTAGCACCATGACAAACGCATTTTCTTCCAAACTGGCACATACCCTATCCCTCATTATCATGTCCGGTAGCTTCCCTAACACTGACGTCAGGCTCACGGGTCTGTAATTACCTGGATTATCCATGCTAACCTTCTTAAACAAGGGGGCAACATCAATAAGTTACCAGTCTCCTACGACCTCCATCGGGTTCACTGACACGTCCCTCCTAAAGGCGACCTGACATATTGTAATCAAACATCTATACCCAACCTCAACACCTGCCATTTCACTGTCCACGGTGAATACCGACGCAATGTATGCATTCAGAATCTCACCCAATTCTCAAGCATATATTTACTCCTGTGACTTTCAGTGGACCACCCCTTTCCCTTGTGATCGGATTTCTCTTTACATTTGATTAAAAGTCTTCAATGTTTTCATGAAACCTGCTCGCTAAGTGTATATCATGACCCCTTATGACCAATTATCCCTTGTGTCAAAGTGGAGATACACTGACTCTGAAGGTGACTGTCATCCACTGCACAGTTGTGTGTCCCGAACGAATTAAATAGTTTAATTTTGGATCCACAATCTCAATATTTGGTTCGACAAATGTTGAGATGAGTATGTGGGATGCTCGGTTTACGAATCCTCCTATCTAAATAATTATTTTTCAACTGGAATTGTCAGAGATGCATAAAATGGTTGGAGAGTTCACAGATGCTTCTTCTCCAAATTGGACGGCATTTACCGAGAGATTCGCCCAGTTTGATGACAGCATTGCGTTTTCTTTTATCCAGTGAGCATTTAATGTCATGGGCATTTTGGTCCAATGGGTAGCACTGCAGCCTCACTGGGCTACACAGTCGGGTTCAATTGAATCCTCGGGTTCTGTGGAGGTTGCTCAGTCTCCTCGATCTGCATAGGTTTCCTTCAGATGCTTCAGTTTCTTCGTCCAATCCAAAGACATACAGCTTGGGTGGATTGTGAGGTTGCGAAATTTCCCATAGTGTTCGGGAATTTGCAGATGAGTTGTTTCGCCTTGGCAAATGTAGAGTAACGGAGACAGCGTGGGGATTATGTCTGTTTGGAGGTTCGATGTGGACTCAATGTGCCGTAGGGATTGTATCATTCTACGTCCTTGAACCAGTTTATCTTCCCTCTTTGATATCACTTGCCAGAATTATGGAACCAAGGCATAAAAGTGTTTTGCTTTGAAATGCTGCATTCGGCATGCGAATACCATAACTTGCCAATGCTGCAGATTGATTAAGGCATTGGCCACAGAGAAGAAGCTTATATTGGAATGCATTCCAGAGGATTTCAGATGAATTATCACTTACCTTTCACAAAAGATGTTATCTGGACAAATTGTCATTTCGGTGAAAATATGCGGGTAGAATATAACGGTTGATTTTAAATGATCACAAATGGAAGAGCAATGGGGAAAAGTGAAATTAACCCAAATGTCCTGCTGTCAGATGTTTATCCTTCAGTCATCGTGAATGAAAACAGGTGAACTTCTCATCATCAGATCACTGTCTGAGGGATCTCAGTGTGCAGGAATGGACTTCTAATGTCCTCCAGCGTCTGTAATTCGGAAATTGCCAAACTGAAATTGAAACGTTTTGAGTTGGCTTTAGATGGTGGCTTGCACTCTGTAAATGCATGTTTCCTTGGTCATAATTGCGCATTCTTTTGGAATAACTCCTTACAGCAGGTTGTTCAGCAAAAGAGAAACTCACTTCCCGATGATCAGGAACTCCCAGTGTGGACTGAAGCTGGGAACGTATCATTTTAAGACGGTCCTGACTTGATGACTGAAAAGGTCAGCACTTTGCCCACTCCCGCGCTTCCCCCACTTCCCCAAGCCCAGTAACTGAAACTGAAATTAAGCAGCAGGGGTAGTGAATGGACTGAACATTATTACCTTCATGGCTGAAAGCGGGAGAGATATTTTTTCACCACAGTCGTCCTGCATTTAGTCAGATTCTGTAAATAGATGATAGGGTTGAGAGCACTTCGGAAACACATCAACACACCAAAGCTTTTTCTGTCGTATGAAGGTATTGAAAGGAACTCTTAAAATATTTCTTTCATTGACTGTCACTCTAAGTTAACACTCATATAGAGTGCTCCAAGGAGAGTTCTTCTTTCCAGTCTACACTCCACTCTGTCTCTATCACAGCCTGCCTATCTGTCAGACACAAATGGAAAATGACATCTGCAGATGATGGAGAGTTTGAGTCGAAAAAGTCTGGTGATGGGAAAAAGCACAGATGGTCTGGCAGCCTTTGAGAGCAGAAGTGTCGACGTTTCGGGCATAACCCTCCAAAGACTCATGATGAAAAGTTATGCCTGAAACATGGACTACGTTATTCCCGGAAGAGTCCTCGAACTGCTCTGCCTTTTCCATCACCACACTCTCAAACACAGCCTCTTTACACAACATTTTACCATTCACGCACAAGCATTTATATTCACATTGCATCTCCTCACATTTCCTGCAGCATGGAAACAATATACACCTCTTGATTCAAATCTGAACTGTCACTGGCTTCTCCAAAGATAGTTTCTGACATTTTTTGGAGGTGAGGTACGGGGAAATAGAGCAGCTGTGTAAAGTACACACTTATCTTCGCAGGAAGTAGAATTTTGAAACAGTGTCTCAGATGAATTGGCAACGCTACTATGTCCAAAGATTCTACAGGTTCAGACTGCTGATTTTGTGATGCTGACGGATTCACAAAAGTAAAACGCAAGATCCGTATTCTGTAGTACTAACAAATCCATGGTCGTGCATTTATAGTCATGAAAAAAGTCTTAATGGCAAGAATTTCCACGGAGCTCATGCTAATTCCATAACCTTAACGACTTGACGATGATCACAGCTCCAATATGCACGCTCATAATACCAGAATAACTGCATTATGCGTGATGGGTTCCAATTCACAGGTGCAGTGCCGAAACTTTTCTGGAGCATGCGCAGAAAGAGTGAGAACTGGAAACTTTGAATTTCTAGTGAGATACGAGCGCAGAAGGACGTCAGTCAGCCCGTCAATTCGAATCCATTCAAAAACAACGGAGATAGTCCAATAATTTCAACTTCATTTTCATGACCTTCACCCATAAACTTTGATTCCCATAATAATGATTCATAACGAGGTGCACTGGTATTCATGTACTCATTGTTTAATCTCTCCATAGATGCTGCCCACCCGACTGAATTTTGACAGTGTTTTGAGCCTGTATCAGAATTAAAGTCTCATCAAAATGTTGCTTTTTTTCAACGAGTTAAAATATATCTGTCCATCTCAGCCTTGAATGGTAATCTCATTTAAATATCTCCTATTCTTTAGAGGCTTCACAGTGTAAATGCTGAAAGGATGTTTCCCTTCCTCGGCATATCTATGATCAGAGGGCAGAGTTTCAATAAAGTGATACCAAGTTAAGGGCGAGATGAGGAGGAATGTTTTCGCTCTAGGGTTGTCAATCTTTGGAAGTTCTCGCCAATGAGACGGGGTTTAGATTTCTTGTACATATTTAAGGGTGAGATAAATTCTTGTTCTGTCCAGGAATAGAGGGTTATGGGAAAAGGGCAGGAAAATGGATCTGAGGAATGTCCAACCAGCCCTGATGATATTCAAGGCTCGTAGGCTGAATGATCTTGCCCTGTTCATTTCTCCATGACGTGGATGTGTTGGACAAGCTCAATGTCAGACAGCACCAGATTATTGTCCAACGGGTTTATCTGGAAGAATTAGTTTCGGAGAACTGCCCATTCTTCAGGTAGCTGACTACGAGAAGGGATTGGGATTTTTTTCAAAACTCTGGGAGATCCTTTAAAATCGGAATGAGAAAATTGAGGTCCTGACTTGAAGCAGGCCTGGAATGGGTAGCGTGCCTAAAGTGGGACAACAGCAGGATTGAAGGGTGCCATGTTGATTGGGGCAACTTGCATAGCGCTCATGAGCAGCCTTTCTTTCAGAAAGGTCTGGTCAAAAAAAGGATATTCGCAAAACAAATTCAAACCACGTGAAATGCTTGTTTCTTCCCAATTTCAATCCAGAAACCACGGCACTTTTATTAATAAATAGTTTTTTTTGCCAAATTTACATTGGAGATGATTTGCCATCAGTGAACTCAATTGGAACGTCCTGGGACAGCATGAGGAGCGTGGCTAACAGTGGGGAATGAGAGGAAAGAGATTTCCACCTCAGAGAGAAACTGCTGAGTTATAAAAAAGATAAAGTCGTGCAGTGTAGTGAACGTACTCTTCACTTCAACTAGTCAAATCTGACCATATTCCGAAATTGAATGAGTCCAAGCTGCCAGTGTTTGGCCCATTTTGGTCTAAATTTTGAGTATCCTTGTAAATCTACAAATGTCTTTTAAACGTTGTACATATACATGCATCCGTCAATACGTGGTTAGTTTATTCCACACACGGATCATTCTCTGTACAAAAGTTGTGCCTATTGTCTTAGTACTGGAACAAGCAGATTTGTTATCACTGGTTTGCTGCGGGTTCCATATGCCAGCAAGGCGAGGACTCGGGAGAGGGACTAGTTGAACACGGAGCTACAAGGATGGTTCAGATGTGAGGGTTTCGCATACCTGGATAATTGGTGACAATTATGGGGTAGGTGGGATCTCGACAAACATGATGGTTCACATCTGAACCAGAGGGGTACTTATATCCTCGGAGGGAATTTGGTTATGGCTGTTTGAGAGGGTTTAAACTAATTCAGCGGGGCGATGGCAAACTAATTTGAATTTACAGTGTCCAGGACGTAAGCATACTGAGATCAGAAATGAGATTTCAAGTTTGCAAGGGTGAACCAGCAATCCGGAGTGGGGTATGAAGTGCGTCTACTTCAATGCCAGGAGCATCCGGAATAAGATGTGTGAGCCTGCAGCATGCATTGGTTCCTGGGATTTTGATGTTGTGGTCTTTTGGGAGACATGGATAGAACAGTGACTGGAATGGTTCAAGCATTTAGATGTTTCAGTCAGAACAGAGAAGATGAGAAAAGAGGGGAGGTGTGCCTATGTTAGTGAAGGACAGCATTACGATGGGAGAGAGGATGTTTGAGCACTCATCTACTGATGTACTATGGGTTGAGTTTCGAAACAGGAAAGAAGTCACACAGAGTGTGGTGCGTGTATGGAGTGAACTTCTGGAAGAAATGGCGGAAGCTGTAAAAATTGATTTAGGAATTTGGTTGGTGGAGCAAAATGTGGCATACAGTTCACAAATTAAACTGACCAGGAAGTACCTCACGAAGATTCAGCGGAGATTTTCTCGCATGTACCCCGACCTCATCTAATGTATCTGTTGCTCTCAATGTGGTTGCCACTACATCTGGGTGACAGGAAGCCAACTTGCAGAGTGGTTCAGAGGGCATCTCTGGATGTATGCAGCAACTAACATTACTGACCTATGCCACCCACTCCAAATCTCCCTTAATTTCCCCCAAGGAAATGCAGGTCCTGGGCCTCTTCCACTACCAAATCAAATTCACCCCCCAAGTGGAGGAAGAACACCGTATCTTCCGCCTCAGATCTCTTCAATATCATGTAATCAAACTTGAGTTCACCAACTGCCTAATGTCCCCTTCCACTTTCTCATCACGGATCTAACCCTCTAACTTGGCACAGATATCTGGATCTATCATATCTGATTGTCTTCCTTCCCACCCGTTCGCTCCAGCCTGCTCGCAGACCTATCACAGTTGTCCTTACCTGCATCCGACTATCGAGTTTCGAATATCTTATCTTACTCAAAAGCCCCACTTCACACCCCATTTATCTCTCATACCACTTGACGCTCTGCATTCTGGTGAAAGGGCTTACACCCGAAACGTCGACTCGCCTGTACTGCGGATGCTGCCTGACCTACTGTTCTTTTACAGTGCCACACTCTTTGATTGTCTCTCCAACATCTGCACTCCTACGTTTTCTTAATGAATAATTTCGTGCTACATAGTTAGCATTGAAACCCGAACGACTGTGAAACGATATCGGGCAAAGAGAGTGGAGTGTTTATCAAAGTAGCGAGGCGAGGAGAATCTTAAGCAGTCGAATTTATTACTTCAACATGTTAAAACCATGTACATGATTTGGAATTGCGTTCTGTAAAATAAATACATCCCAGAGCAAAACTGATTTTGAAAGCCAACTTCCAATAATGAGTTACCTTTTCTTCTTTATCCCATTTCAAGCCCTATTTAAACCTGAGACACTTGTTTTCCTAAACGGTGGCAGAGCGAATAGAGTAACATCCTGTGCTTTGTCCCACTTTCAATTTACTTTCTGACCTAACACTGCTGAGTCGAAGTCTAAATTGAAGCATGTCCCGATCTGATGATGGTCTTGTAATGCTGTGAACGGCTGCCCTCCCTCTTTCTCTCTGCAACTGAATCCTTGACCAGCCCCTATAAAGTGACGTGGGGAGGCCAGCAGAGAGTGCCATTGTATCACTGTCAACGTGAGGGAGCTTTGCTGCAACATTCGCGCTCCAGCCTCAAATAATACTTATCTTGCTAACGTTGATGTCATCGAGTGCATGCTGTCTGCAATGTAACGCGTATGTCTCGGTTTTAGTCTTTTGATCTTCACAGTTAAAGTTACTATAATCTGACTGTAGTATTCTGAAAAACAATTTTTCTTTGTACATCGTTACACATGATAATGGATCAATCAATAGTGACTTTTCAACACACGACAGGAAATTTCTCCTTTGGACTGAATTGAGGTAGCAGCCATTGGAATGGGCCAGGTAATGCTCAAAAAATGTAATGACATCACTTGTGATATTTAATCTTATTTATTTTTTAAAAAGCAAGAAATTCGTGTAATCGGGAATTTTACTGCGTAATTAATCGTCGTTCTGAACCTAGGTAATGCTGGTAAATAAATAAACGTGTTTGTACAACAACTCAGGTTCCGCAGCATATAACCAACTCTCCTGAAGTCAGATAGAAAAGATGTAAAATCGGCAGGTTTGACTTTTTGAATTGCATAATAGAAGAATTTTACAACATTGATTAACCACAGGAGGATGAAGGTCCCAGATATGGTGAAGAGTAATATCACAGACTTCCTTCGGCTTGACATCTCGGGATCACTGCGATTCTTTCCTTTGCTCTCACACTTCAGCCTCTTCCGGACTCGACTGGTCAATAAAATATGTCTGACTGTCGCAGCATTAAGCAACAGAATTAAAACGAATGGCAGCAAAGGTGTTAAAACCGTATCAAGCCAATCGAATGCTACCCACCAAGTCTCAGTAAAGTAGCTTGACCTTGTCCTACAATAGAATGGCACATTGTTGATTATTCTTAATGGTTCATATGCGAAATAAATGGGAATGTTTTTCAAACAGAACAAAGTGCAGATTGTTGATAGAACCCGAGTTGCAGTTTTCTCAGTATTATATTTCGTTCTCAGATTCTGACAACAAATGGTAACAAATCGGTCAAAAGAGAAAGAGACAGTGAACCAGACAGAGCAGTCAGTGGCTACACGACACATGGATCCAATAATATTACACACAGGAATGATGTCCAGGAAGGTTCGTCCATAATAATAAAAACGAAATCTCCACAGGAGAACAGTCGTGATAATGACCATCAGATCGGAAGCTGCCATAACCAGCAGGTAGCGAGTAGTACAAGGAGAAACACCGCACTTTACCCCGGAAAGAGTTGCAATTGCCAGCAAATTAACTGTGGAATACAAATAGTAACAGAAGCAATGAATTACTGATCATAAATTAACCGTGCCTGCTCCAGACAGCAACACTAAGATTTTACGACGTTTAAATAGAATTTAGCAGTTCCCAAATCTTCCAACAACTCATCTCATCCCAGACCCAACCTTCACCGCCTTGACCTGACTCGACTTGTCCATCTTCCTCACCACCCAGACATTCCAGTTTTCCCACTGACCAATCACAGACACCTCCGAATTGGTCCACATATTGCCACCCCACATATCTTTCCACCAGCCGCATGCCACACGTTTATTTCTGTGTCCCCTTACCCCATTGAGTCCTGCTGAAATATTTCAAACTGAAAAGTCGACTGCCCTCCTCCTCCGATGCTGCATGACCTGCTGTCCGTTATTTTCCATCTCAATTCTTTGTCCACTCTCAAAAGTACATCCCAATGTGTATCGTCGATTCTGACAGTTTTCAGCTCCACGTTTCTCAGATGCAGAACCCATTGGAAATCTCGCATGCAACTGAGTCATCGAACTGGTGATTGAAATATCATTGAAACAAATTTTTATTAGATTAGACTTACAGTGTGGAAACAGGCCCTTCGGCCCAACAAGTCCACACCGACCCGCCGAAGCGCAACCCACCCATTACATTTACCCCTTACCTAACACTACGGGCAATTTAGCATGGCCAATTCACCTGACCCGCACATCTTTGGACTGTGGGAGGAAACCGGAGCACCCGGAGAAAACCCGGGTTTTCTCTCTCTCTTAAGATCAGGTCATCCTCTGTTCATTGGGCCAAATCCCGATCGGAGTCTCAATAAGACCAGGAAACAGGTCATCAAAATTTTCACAGCATCTTAAACAAGACTGTTCAATTTGGTTTGCACAAGGGCATCATAACTGATGATGCAGGTCTCCCTTCGTGACAATGTGTGAGTGTGAGGACGGCTGTGACATTTCTGTTGTAAACCTGCACATCTGTCCATGATATACATCTCAAAATAAAGTTCAGAAGGTTATTCTGTCAAGACTATAATCCACTGATCATGGAAGGTGGGGAGGAGAGAATTTTAAGAAGGAATGGTAGTTAGATGAAGCTTTAAAAATCAAAATAGCGCCGTTTCCCCGATTCCTATTATTTTTAAAAAATGTACTATCCATTATAAAATTCATAACTGATCCAGTATCTAATATCAGGATTTAATAGAGTTCCAAATCTGTCCAACCTTTCCCTTGGTCGCTCTGAACCTAATTCGCACCCTAAGCTCCCTCATTCTAGAATGCACAACCAATGGAAACAATTCACGCTTTCCTGTGTTTTATTTTCAATAATTGTACGTCATCGTTCACATCAAAATTCTAGAGAAAACAAGCCTAAATTGCAGATCAAACTTAGAAATTTCCCAGCAGGTCCGGCAGCATCCGTGGGAGAGAAATCAGATTTAACGCTTCGGTTCCAGTGACTCATCTGCAGAGCTAATTTGCATGATCTGTCCTCATACCTTCAAACCGTATGAAAACGGAACCGATGACAGAACACTGAAATCAGGAAATTCTGCTGCATTAGTGAAGCTAGGAGTGCCCGTTGTATTGAGAATGCTGCTGTGTGAATTGCTGTCACTGTTCTGGTGCTTGTGAAAGACTGACCAGCCAGTACATGGAGACATTATTGGTGAAAAGCTAAAAAACAGAAAGTAGATCATTGGCAGATTAAAACAACTTCATTTGCCATAATGCCATACCAGGAATCCCAATAAAAGCAAGGATGGTGTAGAACACCTTCTCCACGTGTTGAATTGGTAGGTGCATTTTACCGTGCACGGTGATCTGTTCCTGCAGGCAGCTCAGAAGCTCCTTATTTGAAACACTGAGCTGATGTGTTCTCAGAGACGTCGACTTATACTGTGTGGAAGCTCCTTGGGGAGATCGAGGTAACAACATTTCTCAGCTTCGTTGTTTTTTTCAAATTGCTGTCAATCAACAATTTTAGGACAATAACAATCTAAGTCACAATTACAAAGGAATATAACTGTTCATATATCATGATGAACTAACAAAAACATTATTTGCAATCTTCCAGAGATAACATAGTCCACTCAAACACCATGAGCCCTATCCCGACCACAAATTATTTCTACCGACGCTGCATCAGTGAAGTTTATTAGAAGTTTGAACGTGTGTCTCAGACCTGTCCGTCTGTACTCTCAGGTAGGAGCTGCCCTTTTCAAGCAAGGACATTTCATTCGATGATTGAAATGTGCTTCTTTCACACAATGGTTGTGTTCTTCGCTTTCGTGGTCAATACTTATTTCCCATCGCCAATTTCCAAGGATCCAGAATCAGATGAAGGGACAAGTGAAGCGAACATACTGTCTATCCTGAGGGAAGAGGACCCATTGCACGTGATGGATTACCAACAATGGAAACATGGATGAGACTTTTGTATCCAAATCAGATTGGAATTTGAATGTCAGCACCTGTTGTGGTGGATTTGAACCCACACCGACAGAACATTAGCCTCGAGCGTACAAGAAACTAACCTAAAGATAAGATGACAATGCCACACTCCATACAGCTTGCAATGCTATACTTTCTCCGTAAACTAATTTAGCACCGTTCCCAACATCGAAAACGTTAACGGATTCATTTTGTGTATTTAATCGAAGTCAAACTCACGTCATCACTTCAAATAAATATAAAAACACATCGCATGATATAAATTCTAGAACAAAGGAAGGTCATCCGACGAACACATCTGCAATAGATTCTGACAGTCGCCCTAAGAAAAACGTCTGAACCAAACCTTAATATCATACTGATACACATCCATAATCAAAGCAGCAACTCCACATAGTGCAGAACGTCTCGAAAATGCAGATGTGTAAAATGTGAATGTCAATCCAGATGCATCAATGACCTCCCTTTTAGTGTAACTGTCCATCAGTTCACTCAGTGCTAAGCCACCGACAGTGCACTGATCCCTCAGTTCTGACCCTCTGCCTATACGGCAGTCATTCACGACTGACATTCTGATAGTGCAGCTCTCCTCACTGTGGCCCTCCAACAGTGCAATACTCCCTCAGTACTTGCCCTTTGACAATGCAGTACTGCTTCAGTCCAGAACTTGCAACAGTGCAGCATTCCCTCAGCATCGATCCTACAGCAGTTCTTCACTTCCTTAGTACTGAATGTCCAACATGTGGTGTTAAGTTATTAATGAACATTCAACAGTGCATCATTTTCTCTGTATTGATCTTCCAACATTGAAGCACTGACTCAGTATGACTCAGTTACAAGCACTGGCGCTTCATGACACAAGGAACGTTGCTTTGATTCAAGCCCCTAGTGACAGCCTGTGTGCAGTCTGCACATTTTCCCCGTGTCTGTGTGTGCTTCCGTTGGCTGCTCCGGCTCCTACGCACAAGGTAAAAGTGAGGACTGCAGATGCTCGAGATCACAGTTGAGACGCTGACGCTGGTAAAGCACACCAGGTCAGAGGGCATCCAAGGAGAAGGAGAAACGATATTTCGCACAAAATCCGATTACCAGCCATGAGGCTTCTCAGACGGGGGCGGGGGGTGCTTTGGGTGGTGGTTCTTAGAGAAAAACAAACGGGAGATGGGTTGGGCTGTTGAAAAAACAGTTGAGAATGCGATATATAGATGAGGTTTCGGGAGAAATTGACAGGTCGGTCACGTGGAATGAGGGTGAATGGACAAGTCAACATAGTGGTGCCAACTTAAATTCTTTGCCCCCCAGCCTACAAGTCTCATTACTAATGAAACGTGATGGACTACAGTGGATTACAGTGATGCTGCAAAATGGATTACAGTGATGCTGCAAAAGCACAGCCGTTCAGGCAGCATCCGCGGAGCAGAGAAGTCGACGTTTTGGGCAAAAGCTGCCTAATCTTGGAAGCTGCCTAAACTGCTGTGCGTTTTCAACACAACATTTTTCCTCCCACTATCCAATGATATGTAAGTTAATTCGATTGACTTTGCTAATTTAAAAATACGGAGTAGTTGGGGGTGGTTGTGCTAGCCATGGGAAAACTCACGATGAAGGGTGGCGGGTTGGTTTTGGATTGTATCCTTTTCATTGGATGACAGGGGAGGAGGGATGGTTTTGGATCAGATAATGTTTGGAGGGTCAATGCAGGCTTGTTGAGTCGAATGGTCTGTTTCCATACTGTCAGGATTCTATGGGATTCTACAATACATATCTATTGTTAGGTTTAACTATGAACACCATTAAGTGCAAAAATGTTTCTATGACGTTGGAATCGAGAATGATAGACGAACAATGTTCTTACTCAGTGAGTCTGAATTTTTGTAATGCTCTGACATAAATTTTATTGTTAGGCTGTGAGTGTTTTCATAACCAAGTTTGTTCGATTATTGATGCTGGGTAAGATGCAACGTTAAGTGAAATAAGTAGAGAAACGTTTCAACTTAACATGATCATATTGAATGGAGGGATAGAGTCAACGGCCTGAATGGCTCCGCTGTCATTTATTTCTTCGTCTACATTCCTCGTTCACATCCTGTTTCCCACAATGTTGTGATTTTTTTTACCATATACTTTACAATTTCATAAAACATACTTGTTTTCCCTGCCATTTGGGTTCCAAATGATCCTGCACCTTCTGTTCCCCAATTCAACAGACCTGATAGATGCAAATGAATCGGATGCAGTGATGCAGAAGAAGGTTTTCATTCAAATTCCGCCAATCATCAACATCAACTCCATGGAGGAAGCCATTATGTTCCTTAAAAGTTGCCAGAAACCTCTTGTCCTCAACTTTTCCAGAGGCGACACTAAGGTTGAGAGTGTTCTGAGCAATTTCATTGTGTGCGTATAGAGAGCTACTCTGTACTGACAGAAGAGCCTGCTGGAGCACCGAGCAGGAAGCTCTGTGTTGGCCCTGTGTGTATTCTACCAAAGCTGTCCTGCACTGCCATGCTGGCTCCATGACAAGTTCCACTGCGATCCCTGAGTTTGTTTACATCTTCGTTCAGGCCCCTGCTTGATTTCACAGCCCAGTGAATCTTACACAACCAGATCGATAGACAATGCTGCTGTCACAGCCTGTGCAATGTTTCGCTATAGTTCAGTCACTCCTGAATTAAATCTCTGTTGGTCAGTTCTTCCTATGCGATGTCTCTCTAATGGTCAATGTGTTCTGAGCGATGCCCTTCGATTGTCAGTGTATTCTGTATGAGATCTCTCTGTTGGGCAACATCTTCCGTATTGTGTCCCATTATTAGACTCTTCATTAGTCATTCTGTCCTGAGTGCTTTCTCCCCAGCCCATGATGCAGTCAATAGTGTCACTAGATCCTGATGTATGGCCACTGATCCTTGCATCATCAAAAAGCTCTCTCCTGCAGACTCAAGTTGGAATGAACTCATATCCTGAACCTGAATGTTTCTCCCAGCTTCCTCAGGAGAAAAAGTAAACAGGCATCAACACGGAATGCCCTGAAAAACATGATGAACCCCAACTCAATCCCAATCGTTTCCACGGCCATCTCCCTCTGTTATCTCGTTTCTTCTCTTTCTCTCTTACACTTACCCTCTGTTCTTTCACTCTCTGTCTTCCTCGGCGAATCTGAATTTATAAATCAGTCCCACGTTATCAGTCCCGACGTGTACGTCCTTCCATTTTCTCCGTTTCTCACCATTTTCCTGTAAGTCTGTCCTTGTCTTATTCCTCAAATTTTCTGAATATTTTACGTTCTCTTCCTATACTCTGTCTACATCTTATGTATTTAACATTCTTTGTTTCTGTCTCGCTTACTTGTTGACCTTTCAATCTCTCACTGTCTATTAATCTGAGAATGTATGTCAGAACCTGATTTCCCAAAGCCTGTTCATGGTCCGGCAACACCCTATTAAATTGAAGCTAGATGCGTGTGCTGAAATCACCATCCTCTCAGATCACTTAGTGCAACTGAAGGAGCACAAGCTGTACTCAATAGAGAGGAAAAACTGTAACGAGCAGAAGTGATAGTCAGACAATTGGAAATGTGTCAGAAACTGAAATCGGCACTATTCAGTTTTAGAGGACCTTGTGTTGGGATTTCACGATCATTAATAATCCAGGACATGCCACATTGGTTGCAAGTTAGTATCACTCTGGGGTGTTTTTGAACAGACGGCCCTGTGGCGCAAGTACAGAGTTCATTGAAAGTGGAATCAGAGGTAGACATAGTAGAAAAGAATGCATTTTGCATGTTTGACTTCATTGGTAAGAGTATTGACTAAAGGCTTTGTGACAACACTTTGTGGTTGTGGTGGACATTGGGGGGACCAGTTTTAGAATACTGCTTTATATTTCTGGTCCTTTTACTTTGGGACGAATTTTGTTTTCCGAAAAAGATTGTAGATCAAATTTACACGAATGTTCTTGGAACTGGAAGGTTTGAGTTGTATGGAGACGTTGGATATGTAGCGACTTCTTTTTCCGGACAGTGTCAGAGGAGTGGTGGCATTATAGAATTGATACAGACATGAGTGGCACGGATAAAGTGAATAGCCAAGATCCTTTTCCCAAGGTAGGGAGTCCAAAACTGGAGTGTCTAGGTTTAAGGTGCATGAGAAACGATTCAGAAGAGTCCTGAGAGATTATTTCCTTACAGAAATGGTCGTGCATGGATTGAAAGAGCTGCAAGAGGAAGTGGGAGCAGCGGGACATATACAGAGATAGGGAACTATTGGAGGGATGTGGGTGAGGCGCGTGCAGATGGCATGAATTAACTGAAAAATGCCTTGTCAGTATGAACGAGATGGACAAAAGGGACTGTTTCCTTGTTGTATAACACTTGCCCTGGGACTAGAAGAGAGCGACGAGTCCAGTAAAACATCAGTTGTTGAACGACAAACAATAGGCCCTACAACAAGAACTGGTGCCTTTGTGCACTTCTTGCTGCAAGTAAATAAGGAGATGACGAAAAGCTAAATGGCGTTATGGTCTTCATAGCAAGGGAATGCTACTACAGGACAATGGATAAATTGCCACAATTGTGCAGGGTCTTTTTGAGAACAAACCTGGAATATTGTATGCAGCTGTGGTCTATTTTTCAGTGGAAGGATGTTCTGATGATGGACGGAGAACAGAAAAGTTTTAATGGACAAATTATTGGAATGGCAGCACAGATATATGAAATGAGATTGGAACGGATAGGATTGTATTCAATGTGTTTAATTGATGATGAGGGTTTTCATGGAAAACTGCAAAATTCTAATGCGAGTATACAGGATTAAATCAGCAAGGATGTTGTGGAAAACTACAGACGATACATTAGGCAGTCACAGCCTAAAGATAGATGTGGGCCACTTAGGACTGAGATAAGCAGAAATATCTTCATCCAGAGAGTGAATAACTGTGGAAGTTTCTGCCACGGAAGGTCGCTGAAACCAAAATATTGAGTGTTTTCAACCTCGTGTTAAATGTTGTTCAAGTGATTTGGGGGAAAGTGGCAACAGGGAACTGTGTTGGATGATCAGCCGTGAGCATGTTGAATGGTGCCGCAGACTGGAAACTCCGAATGACTTACCTCTGCCCCTATTTTCGGTGGTTTTGTATTTCAAATGGTGAAGTGAGAAGGAGCAGAACACAAAAAAGGAAGAATTTGTTGGGATTACTAAATTGACTACATGGGCTTGAGCAACCATCCAAAGACTAGAAGTCCAGTTAACACAGTGCGGTATTCTCCAGATTTGTGTTGAATTGATGTCAGATTGAGAATTCCTGGAGTTGGTTGAGAACGTAAACCTTAAACGCCAAAAACATTTCATAGTCAGAGGCAATGCACGATCTTTCGGCAGGAGCCTTGTCAGTCTTGTTATTTCATAAGATATGACCATGTATAACTGAGATGAAAACTGTCTTCACTGAGAGCATGATGATGATGTGGATTTCCCCTCCACAGAAGGCTGCAGACGTCAAACCACTGTGAGAGAAATAGATGATTCTCTTGAAGCTTACTGTTTCGTGGGTTGTGTGGATCGTGTCACATTCTGGCAATGATTTAGAGGATTAACTATTCCACTCTTTCCTCTGCCCCTCTCCCTCTGTGTACCTGTCCGTCTTCTTCTGTTTCTCTGATCCCCACTCTCTCATGGTGTCTCTCACTCTCCGCTTCTTCCAGTTGTTTCATCGTCTTTCTTTTGTTTGTGTTGGCCCAATTACATTCGTCTTTATTTATCGATATTTATCTCTCTCTCTTCCACCTTGTCTCCATTTCCCACATTCTCTGTGCCCTTCTGTTTCTGTGGCTTGCTGCCGTCATGTTATCTTGTCTTTGCCTGCGTCTCTATTTCAGCGCTCTCTTCTCTGGACTCCATTCAAACTTGATTTCTTGCTATCTGTCTCTCAATACATGAAGCTGTCTCTTATTTTTTCCTGTTCTCAAAGGCTAATTCTTCTGTTCTGACTCTCTCCAGGTTCCTCTTTGTCTTTCCCTGTCTGACTATCCCTTTCTGAGCGCGTGCGCGCGCGCGTCCGCGTGTGTGTCTGTGTGTGTGTGTGTCTCCCTCCCTTTTGACAATGCCTCTGTCTTTTCGTGTTTGCATCTCTCTCTCCAACCCCCATCTGACTGTCCCCGTGCTCTCTGTTGCTGTCCTTATATCTCTGCAAGATGTTAGTCTCGCTCTCTCTCCTTCGCATATGCTCCCCTCTGACTTTTCATCTGTCTCTGCCTCTTTGTCTTTGTGTCTCTCTTTCCAAAGTCCCACCCTCTGACTCTATCTGTGACTCATGTTCTAGTTGGCTGTTTCTGTCTACGTCCGTGTCTCTCTCTCTCTATCTCTCTCTCTCTGTCTTTCTAACTTGCTTCAGCCTCTGTGCATCTCTGTCTTGGCCTTTCTCCTATCTGACTGTGGTGCTGTCTCTGCATTATTACCTACCGACGTACTCAGTCCTTCTGCGAACCTTTGTCTCAGGATCAGGGTTTGTCAATCTGTGGTCCCTTCCAACTCTCTCCCTCCGCCGTTGTGTCTCACTCTGATTTCAATTTCTCTCTTGCCTGTTTTCCTTCTGCCTTTCTCGTATACCTCGCTATCTATGTCCGATCGGTCTGTGATTCTCTTCTCTCACACATTCTGGCTGTGTCCCTCAATCTCTCTCCCAATTCTGTACGCACGTTATCACTCTCTCTGGCCACTGTGTTGATCCTCATTCTTTACGCAGTCTCTGTCTCTGTCTCTCTGTCTCTTTCTCTCTAGACAAGCAGCGTTTTAGACTTAGACATCTTGGATTCATGTTCCCTTCAGTGAGCTGCCACTTATATATTTTCAAATCAATGCTGTGTGTCCAAATGGTGAATGAAGAGTCGGAGCGAACCAGTAGAGGGTGGCTGCTCTTCCAATGAGAACATAGCGTAAATGGATCTCAATGCATTGCCCTTCAGAGGGATTGGTAAGACTACCTCTTCAGACTCACACAACAGAGCAGTAAAAGCCGAGGCTCCAGCCACGGCAAGAGTCCTTCTCTCTCTCTCTCTCTCTCTCTCACACACACACTCACACGACCACACACAGGCACAGAGTCAACCACACAAGCACTCACACTCACAGCATGTGCACAATCATACTTACACATAAACATAGATACACTGAAACACACTTTCGTGCATGTACATACTCTCACAAAGATGCAGACACATGGCTGTACATGAACTGTTGAACTGGGTACCTGCTCTTTTGCTCAATTTTTCCGAGCAAACTGCCGGTCCAAACATGAATTATAAGAAGCTTGTTGCTGTGTTGCAATCATGCAGAAAGGCTACACAGTTGGATGGCTGGATCAAGAGATTCGTGGTGAATGTGGCTGTTACTCATTCAGCACGCCTGAGATGGTGACTCCGTCTGTCCAAAGGAGCAAGTGCCGAGCTGGTATTGCAAGGATTCATCTGCTTTTGTGTTGAAAGTTCTCGACTCTGATTTTCTATCCGTCAGAGGCTCGAGTGGGATCCTATGTATTAAAAAGTCAAGATTAAGTAATAATGGGCATCGTTCTGAGTATTAATCGCGATTCATAGATGTCTTGCCATTTACGAGTAGAAATCTCATCAGTGTCACTCGGATTTGCTTGGTAAAGGCGACTTATTGATCTCAATGGCAAAAAAGGTCTCACTTAACATCTCACACTCTTCATCAAAATGACACACTCTTCTCGATTTTTGGAGTATTCGTGATCACATGAACCTCATACAAGCAATCGACATTTTGTCAGTAATTTCCTTTTTCATGGTTTATTGATTTTGGAATCTGCATCAGTTTTGGCATGATGCATTAGTTAATTATAGAGTCACACAAATGTACAACACGGGAAGAGACGCCCTCCCGATATCATAAGTTCATCTCGTCCAATTTACCGACACTTGGCCCATATCCTTCTTCACACTTCCTATTCATTATCCATCCAGATGCCTTTTAAATGCTGTACTTGTACCAATTTCCACCACTTCATTTGGCAGATCATTCCGTACATGCACTACCTTTTGCATGAACAAAGTAGACAATAGACAATAGACACTAGACAATTGGTGCAGGAGTAGGCCATTCCGCCCTTCGAGCCAGCACCAGCATTCATTATGATCATGGCTGACCATCCTCAATCTGTATCCTGTTCTTGCCTTATCCCAATAACCCTTGATTACACTATCCTTAAGAGTTCGACATTAACCTTTCTTGAAAGCATCCAGAGACTTGTCCTCCACAGCCTTCTGCGGCAGAACATTACACACACACCACTCTCGGGGTGAAGAAATTTCTCGTCAACTCTTTTCTAAATGGCCTATCACTTACTTTTAAACTGTGTCATGCTTCCTGCCTCCAGAGTGTCAAATCCTTTAATAATTTTATACGTCTCAATCACATCCCCTCTCAGCCGTCTAAACTCAAGCGGATACAAGCCCAGTCGCTCCAATCTTTCAACGTAAGATAGTCCCGCCATTCCAGGAATTGACCACGTGAACCTCCGCTGCACTCCCTCAATAGCCAGAATGTCTTTCCTCAAATTTTGAGACCGAAACTGCACACAATATTCCAGGTGCAGTTTCACTAGGGTCCCGTACAGCTGCAGAAGGATCTCGATGCTTCTATACTCAATTCTGCTTGTTATGAATGCAAGCATGCTGTGAGCTTTCTTCACTGCCTGCTGTACCTGCATGCTTGCTTTCATTGATTGATGTACAAGAACACCTAGACCTCGTTGTACTGCCCTTTTACCTAACTTGACTCCATGTAGTTCGCAATCTGTCTTCCTGTTCTTGTCACCAATGTGGATAACCACACGTTTATCCACATTAAACTGCATCTGCCATGCATCTGTCCACTCACCTCGCCTGTCAAGGTCACCCTATCATCTGCTAATATTCTCCTCACATTTTCCCCTGCCACTCAGCTTTGTATCTTCAGCAAATTTGCTAATATTATTTTAACAACATCATCTATATCATTAATGTATTTTGTAAACAACAGCAGTCACAGCACTGATCCCGGCGTTACCGTACTTGTCACCGCCTGCCATTCTGAAAGGGAGCTGTTTAACACTACTCTTTGTTTCCTGTCAGTCAAGAAATTTTCAATCCAAGTAAATATTTTGCCACCAATGCCATGCGCCCTAATTTTGCTCACTAGCGTCCTATGTGGGACTTTATCAAAGGCTTTCTGAAAGTCTAGGTACACTACATCCACTGGATCTCCCTTGTCCATCTTCAGAGTTACATGCTCAAAAATTTCCAGAAGACTAGTCAAGCATGATTTCCCCTTCATAATTCCATGCTGACTCTGATATACACTGTTCCTGCTCTCCAGATGTGTCGTAATTTCATCCTTTACAATTGACACTAGCATCGTTCCCTCCACTGAGGTTAGGCTAACTTGTCTATAATTCTCTGTTTTGTCTATTCCTCCTTTTATAAAAAAGTGGGACAACATTAGCCACCCTCTAATCCGCAGGAACTGATCCTGAATCTATAGAACATTGGAAAATGATCACCAATGCATCCACGATATTTCGATCCACCTCCTTCAGTACACTGGGATGTAGACCATCAGGTGCCGGAGACTTATCAGCCTGCAGACCTAACAGTCTCTCCAACACTATTTCCTGGAAAATATAAATTCCCTTCAGATGATGTCCTTCAGCCACTATTACTTCTGGGAGATTGCTTGTGTCTTCCCCAGTGAACACTGAACTGAAGTACCAAATCAACTATTCTGCCATTTCTTTGTTCCCCGTAATATATTCACCCGTTTCTCTCTTCAAGGGCCCAATTTTAGTGTTAACAATTGTTTTTCCTTTCACATACCTAACAAAGCTTTTACTATACTTCTTTATATTTTTGGCCAGTTTTCCTTCGTACCTTATTTTTTCTCTGCGTATTTCCTTCTTAGTAATCATCTGTTGTTCTTTGAAAGCTTCCCACACCTCCGTTTTCCCACTTACGATTGCTCTGTAATACTTTTCCTCTTTTGACTTTATATGCTTCTTAACTTCCCTCGTCAGCCACGTCACCACTGCCTCCTGTTAGGATCTTTCTTCCTTTGTGGAATGAACTGATTGTGCATCTTCTGCATTATACCCATAATTACCTTCTATTGTTGCTACACTGCCATCCCTGCTCGGGTATTGCACCATTGAACATTGGCCAGCTCCTCCCTCATAGCACATTATTTCACTTCTGATTGTACCCTCTCCCTTTCAAATTCCATCTTAAAGCCTCCTAATGTCTCCTTCACTTCGAGGTCCCTGATCAAATCCGTTTTGTCACGCAATACCAGATCCAGAATTGCCTTCTCTCTGCTAGGCTCCAGCACCAGCTGTTATAAGTGTCCCACTCGGAGTCACTCCACAAACTCAATTTCTTGGGGTCCAGTACCATCCTGATTCACCCAATCTACCTTCATGTTGAAATCCCCCGTAACAATTGTAGTAATATCTTTGTGACAAGCCAATTCCAGCTCCTTATTCAATTTACTCCCTCCATCCAGACTACTGTTTGGGGGCCTGTCAGTAACTCCCATAAGGGTCCTTCAGCCCTTAGAATTTCTCAGCTCTATCTATACTGACTCTACATCCCCTGATTATAGGTCCTCCCACGCAAGGGACTGAATATCATTCCTTACCAACCGGGCCACCCCACACCCTCTGCCCATCAGTCTGTCCGCACGATAGCACGTACAGTCTTGACTATTCATTACTCAGTCCCCGTCCAAGTAAAGCTATGTCTCAGTTATCCCCACTACATTGTAACTGCATCATAGTCCCCTATTAAGGCTTTCCTGAATGACACTAATCTTATGTTCTCTGATCTAAACTCCACCTCACCAGGCAAAATGACTTAGTATGTTTATCCTAACTGATGTTTCATGATTTGTAAAGCTCTGTAAGGTCACCCTCAGACTCCTACACTCCAGGGAAAGCAGCCCGAAGCAATTCACCCTCTACCTATATCTCAAACCTCCCAACCCTGACGACATCTGTATCAAAGTTTTCTAAAGCCTTTCAAAATTCACAGCATCATTTCGATTCGAGGGACATAAAGAAAGTGTACATTAGTGGCAATTGGAATCAGTACTGATACCAGAGGACACATAGATTCTCAGCACGAAATGAGACAGTCCATTACAGCATTTGGGGACAGGAGCTTCGTCTTTCAGCGACATTGTAGGGAACACTTATCTCAGTCTTCCTCTTCTTCTCTGGTCCATCTTTCAACTGCCTGGTGAGGACGACTTATTGAAGACTGCTGCGTGAGGATCAACTGATGAGATGTGAGGGAGTGTGGTGCTGCATGAGTACAGCAGGTCAGGCAGCATCCAAGTAGCAGGAGAATCGAAGTTTTGCCTTAAAACCGTTCATCGACACTGCTGTGTTTTTCCAGCAATACACTCTCGTCTCTGATCTCCAGCAACTGTGGCACTGACGTTCTGCTCGTGGTTGAGATGTGCTTGATGGGAACGGCATTTTGAGACAACTTCTTTCTGTCCAAATCCTTATTATTTTGTCATATTCCTCATGGCAGGAACCATACACGAGGTTCTTTTGGTCAGTGTGACCATGAGACAACTGAATCGGATACAGCCAAAATTGCAGGTTATGATCTTTTGGATGCAAATGCTAGTGAGATGGGAAGCGACAATCAAAGGTATGCTATCATTGTTGTGGGAAGGAAGAGAACGTGGTGGTGAGGGCAGCAGCATCGGAAAACGTTGGGACATGGCTAAGGGCACTGTCAAAAAGCTGGGTACACTTTTTACATTATATGTGGATTCCACTGGTGTTCATTGTCACCCCAACAGCATATTTTATTTAATGTTATCGCATGTGCTCGTGCACAGTGAAAAGCCATGTTTTGTGTACAGTACATGCAGATCTTAACAGACTACAAAAAGTGCGACCAGAGTGAAGGAAACAATGGCTGCTGCGAGAGTGTGCAGAGGGAATCAGATTCACATTGCTTTTAAAATTAGAGAATTTCGTTTAGAAGTCTAATAGTATCGGGGAAGAAGCTATTCTTGAATCTAAGCATGTGTGCATATAACGCATTTTAAATAATTGGGGTGGAAGTTGTCTTTGATTATGTCCGTGATGGACTGAGCTCTGTTCAGGAATCTTTGAGAATTCTCCTAGTTTTACCAGGAGTTGCCCCTTCCCCCCAAAAAAGAACGCTGTTATGCAATCCGAAAGAATACTTTCTATCTGCAGCCAAAGGATTATCAGCTGCAATTTCCACCACCTCCAGTGTGGAGCAACAATCATACACATATATATTCCCCTTCCCTGCCTTGTCAGCATTTTGCAGGGACCATGCCCCCACGGACACCCGGGTTATCCTCTGATCCCAACCCATTCCCATCTCACTCATCCCTACCAAATATCTAAGATCCCAGAATCCTTCCAGGCGAAGCAGCATTGTACCTGCAGTTCACACAGTCGAGAGTGTTGCTTTCGCTGCTCACAATGTGTTCTTCTTTACACCAGGGAGAGGAGACACAGATTGGTAGACTCGCTTGGCTGGGCGTCTATGTTTCGTGGGAATGAGCCCGACCTTCCGTTTTCCAGCCACTGCAACACATCACTGTGTCTCCAGACCAGCATCTCTGAGTGGAGGCCTGCAGCAGGGCTTCACGAGGCTCAGCAAGAAGAAAAGAACGAACTCATTTTCCGCTTGTGAACTCTGTAGTCCTCAATACTCAATATCAAAGTCAACAATTTCACTTCGTCAATACCTTCTCCAGTGTCCTTTCCCCACAGCTGAGGCCCTTGTCATGGCAGGGGCTGCTTCAGGCACAGCCAACCTCATGATCAGCTTTTCTTTCTTCCTTCCTCACAATGGTCCATCCTTTTCCGTGACTAGCTGCTCTTCTGTAGCTTTCTGGATTCAATCTCCAGCTATTACTCGAGTCAGAGTGAGAGTGAGTGTGTGTGTGAGGAAGAGAGAGACAGTGAGAGTGATAGTGAGACTGAAGTGAGACTGAGAGTGGGAAGATTTCGGGCAGATCCCATAGTTATGTGCAGAAATTTGGGTTGATTTGGCAAACTCAAGGAGACTTTTTTTGCATTGACGGCTTTTTGAAGGGTTTTTCATTAATGGAAAGGGTACGTGATGGCAAAGTTACTGATGTGATGCACATGGTTTTCCAGAAGACTTATGAGGAACGTTACAAGTCATGGTGCAATTGGCAGAGATAGCATGGATACAGATTTGACTTGAATTATAGGAAAGAGACAGTAATGACGAACAGATATTTTTCTAGCCAGAGGAACTTTTGAAATGGCGTTCCACGGGGTTCAGTGTTGATACCAGGATGTTCCAAACAGGCGGATTGATAAGAGTGGCAAGGTAAGGGGCCCTTGGACAATAGGGAAGTTATGAATTTCATCAAAACGGGGAAAATAAGCATATGCAAAATTTAGGAAGCTAAAATTCAACAGAGTTAGTGAGGAATATAAAGAAAAGGTAAAATCTCAAGCAGGCATTCAGAAGAGCAAGAAATAATCGTGAAATGACCTTGATTATTAGGGGTAAAGAGAGTCTTAAGACATTCTATACATACATTAAAATAAGTGTATATCTGGGGAGATGGTATGACCATTCATGGATAAGGGATGGAACGTGAGCTTGTAACAACCATATGTGGGTGAGATCTTCAAAGCTTATTTGAATCTGTATTCACCATGGCGAAGGCTATGGAAAATAATTACATTTGTGCTCTGCAAGCTGATATGATGCAGCATTTTGAGATGAAGAAAAAGTGGTGCTGTGTCTCTTGAAGAGTATTAAATTGAATAAATCCCAGGTTCTGATAATATCTACCAAGGCTATTAAGTGAGGCAAGAAATTGCAGGGGTGTTGACCATGGTCAATAGCCACTGGAGAATTGCTGAGGACGAGGGAATGGATAATGTATTTTCTTCTGTTAGAGCTTGGGTTCAATGTTGGTTGCCACAAGAGAAGAACGTGGAGGCTTTGCAGAATAGGGTTTCCAGGATGCCATCCTACTTAAAGGATATGAGCAATAAAGAGGGGCTAGAAAATCTCATATTGATTTCTGTCGTGCAGCGGAAGCGGAGGAGAGACTTGATCGACGTCTGTACAATTGAGAGCAAGTTGACAGTGAAAATGCTTTTCCCCATAATTCTTATACCCAAAACTAAGGGTCATGCATTTAATGTGATATTGGATAAGTTCCAATATATGTGAGGTACACGTTTATTTTAATGGTATTTGAATGAACACTTGGCGCAGCAGACACGCTGGTCTCTTCTATAATGTATGAATATACGTGGTGACTCTGATGAAATCGCTGAAATACTCTGAAGCTCAAGTCAATGGCACTTGTTCGGAGGTATGCACGCTCATAAAGCTAGTACGTTCAAATAAATCCTTTGAGCTATAACCTGGCATTGTGTGATTTTTAACTTTGTCTTATTCCCCACGCACTGAGCAAATCTGCACCTCCCTCAAGCAAACCCCCAGACTCTGACCACCCGCTCCATGATGGTGACTCAGAACCGAAGAACTGCAGATTAGAACAAGAGAGGAAGGTAGGAATGAGGTGCGGTAATTCAGCCCTTCGAGTGTGTTCCAGCGGAAACATGTATGTCTCTTTTTTTTAATGTGTTAATCTATTCTTCCTGCACAGCACTGTGGGTGAATACGTTTTACAGATTCAAAATCATCCAAGGAAATTACTTTCACCTGCTCTCAATTTTGAACCTAGATCCTCCGATACCAGACTGTCTCAAAAGTGTGTACATATTTCCCACGTCTACTTTTCGAATCCGCTTCAGCACTTCATGCACCTCAGTCAGATCTCTCCCACATTCGTCTGGACTCCAGCAAGTACAAGCCCAAGCTACTTAACTACTCCCTCTATTGAAGCCCTTTGTTGCCTGGAGTCAACCTGGTGAAACTCCTCTGAAATGCTTCCAGTGCCACCGCAGCATTTCTCCAGTATGGAGACCAAAACTCGATGCAATTGTTCAGGTCTGGAAACCAAACCGTATGTATTTGTAACTATGTTTCTTTCCATTTCTAATCTTGCAATAAATCGGCAGGTTTCGTTTGTTTTTCCAATTAAGTGCTGCATCTGAACGCCTGCTTTCCGCAATTAACGCAGAAAGTCTACCAGGTAAGCCATTGTTCACGGACTTTGACTCTGTTTCCCATTTAAATCATAACTTTTTTTGGCCAAAAATGTGCAACCTTGCACTCAGCCTCGTCAGCTCGTCTGCCAATTTCTTCCCCACTCTCGTACTGTGTCAATATATATCTGTGAACATTGTCGGCTCTTTGAGTATCACTTCAGAGTTACCAACGTTGCTTTGTGTTTGGGGTCACAAACAGGCCAGATGAATTAAGGGTAGCAGTTCCCTTCCCTAACGTACTTTAATTAACTACTTGGGCTTTCCTTACAATCGATTCATGGTCATCAGTATCTTAATTCAAGATGTTTTCTTAAACTCCAACAGCTGCCTTGGAAGGATCCAAACTCAAGTTCTCAGAACACTATGTGGTCTCTAGATTAACAATGGAGCGTTAATAAGACGAGCCCATCGCCTACTCGAATCCTGCGTAATGCAACCACTTTGTGCAGTATGATTTGTCCCAGTTTTGCCAGAACGTTATCGATTATATAATTGTTTAAAAGGGTAGAAGGGTTTGATATTTAATCAATACATTGTGCTGAATGTACATTATAAATTTGCACAGATATTGTTATACAAATATTGAATTACTCATCATCAAATGCCACCCTTTCTATCTATCACGGGGATTTACCACTGCTATACTAATTGCTGTGTACATACCGCCACAAGAGAAGATTAAGGAAGCTCTGGATCTGCTGTACTCCACTTTGAACACCTTGGAGATGGACTACCCCGAGATCCTGTTTGTTTTGGCTGGCGACTCCAAACAAGCCAATCTATGGAATACATTACCCAAGTACTACTAGAACAGTACCTGCGGCACCGGGGTCCGAACATTTTGGGGCACTGCTACACCACTGTAAAAGTTGCCAAAAGCTGCATCTCCCGTCTTCATTTCGGGAAATCCGACCGGGCATTTCGACATCGATGATTTCTTCCCTCACCAAAGTCATTAGTCTGATCGTGCCTGTTTGTCCTAGTCGCCTCTACATTCTGCTCACTTTCTGATCTGCTGCCTTGGTTCCCAGCCTCCTGCATTATTAGTTTCAATCCATACACGGTGCTGTATGGAACCTCTCCACCAGGATGTTGGTGCCCTTTCAGTTGAGGTACAACTCCTTTTATTATGGGTCCCTTCTGCCCTGGAAAAAATCCTAATGTTACAATAATATGAACCGCTCGCCCCTCACCAACAACTTAACCCCATTTGAAGCGACACAATCCTTCCATACCTGCCTCAAGTCCACGTGGCACAGGGTGTAATCTTGAGATTTAAATCACCAAGATACTGTTTTAAAACTCTGCACCCGGAACTCTGTTTAGAGTTACTTGTCACTCTTCCCGCTTGTGTCATTTGTATCAATGTGCATCACAGATCGGGACTGCTTACCCTCCACATTGGCATCTTCTGAACATGCACAGAAACATCCTTGTCCTTGGCACCTGGAATCCTGCTTCCGAATAGCTGCAACATCTGCTTTATCTGCACAGATATTGCCAGGCTTAGTGCGCTTTATCAACACAGATGTTGCCAGTTTTACTGAGCTTTTCCAGTAATTTCTCATGTTGTCATCATATATGACAGTTTATTGAGACAAAGTCTGTGCCACTCAGACTTGAAAAATCTAAATTTTAATTAGTTTTAAAATATCTAATTATTTGGTCATCCAAAAATGTCCAATTATTTATTTTTCAGTCCATTAACATCATATTGTTAATTTTTGCAAACGATGATCGTAAGAGATCTTTAACATCTCTTCTCACTTCAATACAATGACAGAGGACTGCTCACAGACACGCATGCAGGCACACAGCAAGAATGACTTTGTCGAAGAATACGAGTTAAGATATAAACATTTCGAAATATAAATAGAATTTAAAATTTAGGCAATGGAAGGATGCGAGAACTTGGCCTTATTCATCCTGGACCATATAAGACGTAGATGTGAACTTCATGGGCCGCTGAAAACAATGATAATTCTGTAAGAATATCAAAAAGAAAATTATTCATCCGTCAGTTGGCATTACAGTAAATAGGATACATAGGCATATTGGGAAGGAAAGAATGACGAGAGAAAGTCTGGGGCTAATCGAAAAAAGTTGTGGAAAGTTTTGCGTGGAGTCTGAGGAGATAGGCAAAATGTAAAATGAATATATTTCGACGATATAAATGCGAGAGAAAAATACAACAATATTGCCGTGAAGAATACTGAGAACTAACTACCAGACAAGATGGGTTTGAAGTTCACAAGGAGGAGGTTTCAGCAATTCTGGATTGTGTGAACATAAATAATTCCCCGGGCCAGGTGGAATTTATGCTTGCATTCCCTCGGAACCCAGGGCGGAGACTCGCAGAACCATTGGCTTTGATATTTATGTCATGATTGACTCCAGGGATAATGTCATGAGGCTGGAGGATAGCAAATGTCCATTTTTTCAAGAAGCGGAGTATAGACAACCCTACTATTTGTAGACTAGTGAGCCTTACTTCGGTTGTGGATAAGTTATTGGAAAAGTTTGTAAGAGCGAGGATTAATAATTGTCGAAGGAGGGACAAGTTGAATAGGGAGAAGTCAACTTGGTTTTGTGAAGGGTATGTCATGCCTCACAAACCTTACTGAGTTCTTTGATAAGTGACTAAACAGGTGGGTGAGGAGAAAGCGGTGTTTTTTGTGTGTCTGGATTTCAATACAGTTTTGATAAGCTTCATCACGCTGGAATATTGCAATAAATGCGGAGATATATCACTGAGTGCGACTTAGCAGCTTGGATCAGAACGTGGCTCGCTCGAAGAAGACACAGCGTGGTGTCTGATGGGAAATCAATGAGAAGACAGTGAGGTCTGCAGATTCTGGAGATCAGAGTTCATATTCTATTGCTGGTGACGCACATCAGGTCAGGCAGCATCCGAGGAGCATGAAAATCGACTTTTGGGGCCGCAGCGTTTCATCAGGAATGATTCCTGATGAAGGGCTCCGGCCCAAAACCTCGATTTTCCTGATCCTCGGATGCTGCCTAATCTGCTATGCTTTCGAGGCTCACTCTCTTCTTCTTCCTCTTGTCAAGAACATCAACTGCTTTAGTAAACCACGTGTCCATGACCTCACTCCCTCAGTAACACACACTCTCTCACTGTCTTATTTCATCTGTCATTTTCATCCTGTCTATCTTGCACTCACTCAATCAAAGTCTCATTCACATGGCACTCTGATATTCACTTCTGCACGCTCACAAATACGCACCCAGTTACACATTCGTTCCCTCGGTCTCAATCATTCACTCGTAGCCTCACTATGCCTCATGGTAATGGTGACTCCGTCACACTCATTCCCTGACAGTCACAGCAATCCCTCACTGTCACACCGACTTTTTCCTGTCACACACGATCCTTCCCAGTCTCATTCAATTCCGCTTTATCATAACGACTCCTCACAATCCAACTCATTGCCTCCGACTCCCTGACACACTCATTCTCTCACGGTCATACTAACACACCCACAATCACACATCAATGCTGACAGCCTCACTCACTGCCTCATAGCCACACTGACACCTTCACAGCCTCCCTCATTGTCCAGCCGAGTTCTTCACATTCGAGCTTACGTCCCGTCAAACTGACTTCCTCACACTCACTCCATCACTGTTTTGCCCAACAATGGTGGATGAACCCATTGCCACTCTGTTCCTCCAGCAATGGCCTATGCATTCATCCTCATTGTCTGTTCTCCGCACCGGCCTGCGAACTAATCACCGTTCTGTTTCCCGAGGCACAGACCAGAGTACCATCCGCACTCTGCTCCCAAAGCAACAAACGGTGGTCCAATGGAATCGGTTGTACTCACAATGACCTGTTATTCCACTCAAATTCTTTTGCCCTAGTAACAGACAATGCAATCAACACCCTTTACATCGAAGCAATGACAGTGCATTCAGGCCCAACGTGTGTCCCCTCGCAAAGATATTTGTCTCAAAATCCATTCTGTTCGTCCATCAGTTGTCTTCCACTCGCGTAAGACCATGTTCTCACACCTACTTGCGCCCATACCAACAGAAGGTGAAAGAGGATTTGAGGATTCGTGGCTTGAAGAAAGTGACAGTGACAAAGGTAGCGAAAATTGGGGGGAGGGTGGAGAGAGAGAGAGAGCACATGAGAGAGGGAGAAAGGGAGAATGGAAGAGACATATATGGTTTGGGAGGGATGGATGAATTCAGCTGAAGGCACGTCCTGGTGGGTGACCTAGAAGTAACAATCAATCATAGAGTGAATTTAAACGCAGTTCTGAGCTCTCCCCCTGACCCATCCGCTTCTGTGAGGACCAGAACTTGGGTCCCAGTCTGTCGCCTTCCAGCTCAACTTGTTCAACGCAACGACAAACAACAGTATAGTTCACTCTGCTGCTTGATATATTTAATTAACAATTTATTAATTATAAATTGATGCCATAGATACCGTCTTGGTAATGGTGCCTTTTCTCAATGGCCTCTGAGTTGCGAGAAACATCGAAATGTGCCCTGCAGTCCCCTGTGGGTTAAGGTTGGGGAAACAAAAGCACTACTTTCAGTCTGTTACCATCGCGACTGGCTGCTTCATTGTTGTAACATTCGAATGAAATAAGAAAATAGTGAATACATTGATGAATGAATGATTCAGATTGATTATAGAATTTGGGTAAATGGATGTTTGAGCACATTCCTCAGCTGCTGTCTGAACCTCGTCTGGGTCACGGCATAAATCACGGTGTTTGTGCAGCAACTGAGCAGCTGCATCATGAAGGCCAATTCCTGCACAAAGGGAGCCAGATTCACAGAGTCATAGCCCAACCACCACATCCGGTTCCATATAGAATATACCATTAACGTTGACCATAACAGGATGAAATTGGCCGAGATAACAAACAGTAGAATAATGGATTTCTTTCGATTTTGCATTTCTGTGTCACATTGAACCTCTCCATTGGTGTGAGCTCGGAGCCTTCTGCGGGCTCTGCTGGTCACTATAATGTGTCTGACTGTGAAAACATTGAGTAACAGGATCAGGAGAAATGGGAGAGTTGGATTGAGAATGTGGTGGATGGTCTCGATTGTGACCCAGACACGGGAGTAATAAACAGCGACTGTTGCATCGCAAAACCAGGGGGAGTTCTCCAGCATATACTCAGGTGTGAGCATGAAATACCAGAAAATGTTCTTCAAACAACTTAACACGGTCACTGTTCCCAGAACCACAGTTGCCGTTTTCTTGCTGCAGTGTTTACTTTTCAGCTTTTGGCAACAAATGGCCACAAATCGATCAAAGGTGAAAGTAACGGTGAACCAGACAGAACAGTCAGTGGCTGCATAAAGCAGGACGGCATGGACATTACACAGGGGAATATACAATAGGATACCAAAGTGTTCATAATAAACAATGGGAATGTGTCTCAGTATCAGGTCGAGGATAATGACCAGAAGATCCGCCACTGCCATAGATCCCAGGTAACGACTGACACATGGAGACAATCCACAATCTTTCCAAAGCAGGACATAGATCGTCACTGCGTTAACTGTGAGGAAGGAAAATAAACAAATCAAATATCAGTCTGGAGGCAAATTATACCGTTTTATGAAGGTATTCTCGAGACTTTCAAATGTATCACTGCATTCCAAGAATATTTGAAATAATTGGAGCTGAAATAACAATGGTATGTTCTGAATTATTTACAGAAATGCGCAAAAAAAACATAAGAATTCCTCCCTCCAAAACGCATTTAGCCACATCTTTACGAAGAAACGGTTTCCAGAACATTCCCACACATTCGATCACTTGGGAGCAGACACCACTTTCTTTCCAGCTCCTAATATGTAGGAAGAAAACACTGCCATTGCGAGGGATTCCCTCCCAGCTCCTTGAAGACAAGCGGAGAATGGAAGTTTTTGTCTTTTAGTCTCAATTGTGGTCTATTCTCTGTCGTGAAGAAATGTTAACCGAGGGAAAACATTTTCACGCCTTTAATTGCCTGAGGGGTCTTCGAAGCAGTGTGTTTTTATGCTTGGGACTTGATCTCCTCCCTCTTGATCGTATCTTTTGTTCACATTACTGACAACCGACCGTTCACAAATAATTTCAGTTCCAGTATGCTTCAAGAATTCTCATTTCCGGAATGTTCTGCAGAATGTCGGTTGTAATTTTTCCAGTAAATGTCAGATATCAAATGGTATGGAGAACTTCGGTTGTAGAATGTTCTGGGCAATGCCGGTAAGGGAATGTTCTGGGCAATGCTGGATGGAGAACGTTGTATGTAATGTCAGTTATGGATTGTATAAGGGAATACCGGTTGGAGAATTTTCAAGAGAATATCGGTTTCAGAATGTTGCAGCGATTTGCAGTTGATAATGTTCTGAGAAATGGAGTTTTTGGAATGTCTTTCATAGAATGTTCCATGAATGCTGGTTGCAGAATGTTCCAGGGAAAGTCTAAGTAAAGAAATGTGTTGGAAAATCTCAGTTCTCAAATGTTGTCAGGAATGTCGGGGATACAATGCTTCACTGAATGGAAGGGACAGAATGATCTAATGAATGTCAGTTACTGAAAGATCAGGAGAATGTCGTTCAAGAGTTACCTGAAGAACGTCAGTAAAGAACTTTCCACAGAATGTCGGTAAGAGAATGTCCTGGACAATGACAGTTACAGAAAGTTCCAGGGAACATCGTTGTGGAATGTGTCAGATTCATAAATATGCATTCGCAAAGGGTCTGACGTCCATGAAGTTTGGTGAGATCAATGCCGCTTCGCCAACCGAAATTTTGCTGAAACATGACTCAACTGGTACTCTGTACTCCAAAACATAAAGGTGAAGGCAATGCTTTGATCGTTTGATGTCAGATCAGTTTTTTATGATCTTACAATGTTACCTCTTAATCAGAGATCTTCCCCACCTCCTGTTCAGTTTTGAATAAACACTCCCAGGTGTGAAATGCCCTGAATATTATGTTCATTGTAGACATGTTTCTCTAATGTCATTCAATTCAATGTATGCATTGAGTGACTCAATCATTTCAGAGATTTTCGCAAACACTCAGATGCAGGGCCTTTCATTCAGCTTTATGAGGTATTATTACCAGCTCCATTGTCATTTTTATTCTTCATTTTGTCTGTTCAGGAAACAGTCTGACGTCGTCGAACTCACTGGATCAGACTGGATGAGTAACGGGTCATGACGTATCATCGCCATTCCTACGTCTCTCCGGTTCCACCACAAATAGTGGTACCGAACAGACAGTACAGGAAGTAATTATCCTGCAAATTCCCAGCATTGATTCCAGAACACAAGATATTTCATGGTAACAGGTCAAAGATGGTCAAAAAAAAATCCTGATGATGGACAACTACTGCATTCTTCAACACCTCTCAGTGATATCTCCGTTCTCCTTGATGTTGAAAACAAATCTGAGGAAGCATTCAGGGTGGCAGGAACATAGAATGTAATCCTTGTGTGTATTTTCATGTCTATTACCAGGTGGGTCTCCTTAGGTCCACGCCTTAGAGAGCACGGTAAACTCTCTAATACAACACAGCCAAATAAAGGGAAGTGACATTTCGGGTAATAACCCTTCACCAGGAAGAGTGGGAGAAAGTCTGTAGGGTGGTGCGATAAGTGGGCTGGGGTGAGTGTTGGGGACGGGAAGAAGGTAGCAAAGTGTACAATGGGTGAAAGTGGATGGGGATGGAGGTGATAGGTCAGAGATGAAGGTGGGGGAAGGTAGCAAGGAGTACAATATGTGAATGGGGTGGGGACCGAAGTGAAAGGTCAGAGGGGAGGGTGCAATGGACACGTGGGAAGGGAGATTGGCAGGTAGGGCAGGTCATGAGGACTGTTCTGAGCTCGAAGATTGGAACTGAGGAAAGGTGGAGGAGGCGAAATGAGGAAATTGGCGAAGCACAAATTGATGCCCTGGGTTTGAAGTGTTCCGAAGTGGAAGATGAGGCGTTCTTCCTCCATACGTCGGGTGGTGAGGGTGAGGTGGTGGAGAAGCCTGCATGTCCTCGGCAGAGTGGGAGAGGGACTTGAAATTTTGGGCCACGGGGCGGTGGGATTGATTAGTGCGGGTGGTCCGGAGATCTTCCATGAAACGTTCTGCGATGAGGTGTCCAGTCTCCCCAAAGTGGAGGAGACAGCATTGGGAGCAGCAGATACAACAAATGACATTGGTGGATGTGCAGGACAACGTTTGATGCATGTGGACGGCTCCTTTGGGACCTTAGATGGCAATGAGGGCGAAGGTGCGGTCACAGGTTTTGCAATGCCTGTGGTGGCAGGGGACGGTGCCAGGAGAAGGATGGCTGTTTTGTTGGGTGGCGTGAACTTGACCAGGTATTCACGGAGGGAACGGTCTTTCTGGAAAGGGGAATGGGGTGGGGATCGAAATATATCTTTGGTAGTGGGACCCGTTTTGAGGTTGCGGAAATGTCGGTGGAAGATGTAGTTAATGCGAGGGTTGGTTGGGTGGAAAGTGAAGTCGGGAGGTTCTGTTCTTCTTATGGTTGTAGGATTGGGCTTTGAGGACGCAGGTGTGGGAAGTGGATGAGATGCATTGGAGGGCATCTTCAACCACGTGAGAAGGGAAATTGTGGTCTCTAAAGAAGGAGGCCATATAGTGTGTTCTGTGGTGGAACTGGTCCCCATGGGAGCAAATACGGTGGAACAGAAGAGGTTGAAATACGAGATGGCATTTTTCACAGATGTAGGTTGGAAAGAGGTGTACTCGAGGTAGCTGTGAGAGTCGGTGGTTTTGCTCAGAATGTCAGTGTCAAGTCAGTCGTCATTATTCGAGATGGAGATGTCCAGGAATGGGAGAAAGGTGTCGGCGAAGGACGCGGTGAATTTAAGGTCGGGGTGGAATGTTTTGGTGAAATTTATGAGCTGCTCTACCTCCTCGCGTGAGCACGTGGTAGCGCCAATGCATTCATTACTGTACCGGAGGAAAAGTGGGAGTGGTGCCAGTGTAACTAAGGAAGATGGACTGTTCTGCGTAGCCTACAAAGAGACAGGCATAGCTTGGCCCAAACGGGTGCCCATGGCTATCCCTGGGTCAGGAGAAATTGGAAGAATTTGAAGCAGAAGTTGTTAAGGGTGTGGACCAGTTCAGGCAAATGAATGAGAGTGCCAGTGAAAGGGTACATGGGGTGTTCGGGAGAGGAAGAAATGGAGGGCTTGGAGGGCCTCCTCGTGGAGGATGGAGGTGTAGAGGGATTGGATGTCCTTGGTGAAGATGAATTGGGGCGGGGAAACGGAAGTCCTGGAGGAGCAGGAAGGCATGCGTGATGTTTCGAAAGCATGTGGGAAGTTCCTGGACTTGGGTTTAGGAAAGTATCGAGATGGGTGCAGGTAAGTTCGGTGAAGCAGGCTGAGAGAATGAGTTGGCCAGGGTGGTGAGGCTTATGGATGTTGGGAAGGCGGTAGAATCGGGTGGTGCGCTGTTCCCTGAATACGAGGTTGGAAGCTGTGGGTGGGTGATCTCCTGGAGTGATGAGGTTCTGTATGGTCTGGAAGATGATGGTTTTGTCATTGCAGTGGGGTCTTGGACGGGGGATATTCGGAGCAGTTGTCTATGAGTTGAAATCTGGTTCCGCGGTGCAGAGGTCAGTGCACCACATTATCACTGCACCCCCTTTAACTGCAGCTTTAAAGATGAGTTTGGGATTGGAGCGGAGCGAGTCGATGGCTGCTCGTCGTCGGGGTGAGAGGTTGCAGTGGGGGAGGTGGGTACACAGACTGAGGCGGTTAATGTCTCGGCGGCAGTTGGAAATGAGGAAATCGAGGGCTGGTAATAGGCCAGAGCCGGGCGGGGGTGGGTGGGTGGATGGAGAACTATGGAGGCGAGTGACAGTGTGGCCAGAAATTAGCGGGATTCCTGATATCAATAGTAAACTCGCAGGTGGAGGCAGTGGAAGAAATGTTCGACGTCACGATGCGTATGAAATTCCTTGATGCATGGCCGGGCGGGGATAAAGGTAAGGTCTTTGCTGAGGGCTGATATTTTGTCCTCAGTGAGCAAATAAATTGAATGCAGTGGAAGTTTAGCGCTCATAGACATCTCCTCCTACTGTTCCCTCGAGCATGACCCCATCCCCCATAATGAAACAATCGTTTCCCAGACTATGAAGAAGCAAATCACCTCAAGATATCTGCCACCCATATCTTCAAACCGCGTCACCCGGGAAGCCCGTAACGCCTGATTCTACCTCCTTCCCAACATCCACAAGCCTGACACCCCCGGCCGACCCTTTGTGTCAGCCTGCTGCTCCCCAACGAACTCATCTCCACTTAACGCGATACTGTCCTATCCCCCGTAGTCCAGGAACTCCCCACATACGTCCTCCACATCCTCCAAGAGTTCCGTATGGTTCTCAGCTATGTCTGTCTTTTTGTTGGTTACGTAGAACAGTCCATCTTCAGTAGTTACACTGGCACCACCCACCACCTCTTCCTCCGCTACATTGATGACTGCATCAGTGCCACATCGTGCTGCCACGAGGTGGTTGATCAATTCATCAACTTCACCAATGCATTCCACTCCGACCTTAAATTCACCTGGATTATCTCTGAACCCTCCTTCCCCTTCCTGGACCTCTCCATCTCCATTAGTGACGACAGACTTGACACTGACATGTTTTTACAAACCCACCGACTCCCACAGCTACCTGGATTGCACATCTTCCCACCCTACCTCCTGAAAAAATGCCATCTTGTATTCCCAAGTCCCCTACCTTCGTCGGAACTGCTCCCAGGAGGACTAGTTCCATCACCGAACACTCCAGATGGCCTTCTTTCGACATCGCATTTTTCATTAACACGTGGTTGAAGATGCCCTCCAATGCATTTCATCCACATCCCGCACCTCCGCTTCACCCATCCAACCGTAACAAGCACAGGATCCCCAGGTCCTCATTTTCCACCTAACCAACCTTCACGTTAACCATATCATACGCCAGTATTTCCGGAACGTCTAAACGGACCCCAGCACCAGAGATATATTTCCCTTCACAGCCCTTTCCGCTTTCCGCAAAGACAGTACCGAAAGTGGCTACCTAGTCAGGTCCACGCCCCCCCAACAACTCACCCTCCCGTCTTGTCTCCTTCCCCCACCTCCGCAAGACTTGCAAACCCAACGCCCACACTGCCTCACCCACCACAATCCAAGTAACCAAAGGGCTCTTCCAAATCCATCAACGTTTCACCTGAAAATCCACCAATGTCATCTCCTGTATCTGTTGCTCCCGATGCAGTCTCCTCTACATTGGGGAGACTGGACGCCTCCTCGCAGAGCGTTTCAAGGGACATCTCCAGGCCACACACGCCAATCAACCTCACTGTCCTGGGGCCCAACATTTCAAATCCCCCTCCTACTCTGCCGAGGACCTGCAGGTCCTGTACCTCCTCCATCGCTGCTTCCTCACCAAACGCCGCCCGGAGGAAGAACACCTTATCTTCCACCTTGGAACACTTGAACTCCAGGGTATCAGTGTGGACTTCACCAGTATCCACATTTCCCCTCCCCCCACCTTACCTCATTTCCAACCTTCCAGTTCAGCACTGTCCTCATGACCTGTCCCACCTGCCAATCTCCCTTCAAACCTATTTACTCCATCCTCCACTCTGAACTATAACCTCCATCCTCAAACCCATTCACCTATTGCACACTTTGCGACATTTCCCCATCCACCTCTCTGACGGATCACGTTCATTACCACCTCTACTCATCCACTGTGCTCTTTGCTACCTTCTATCCAGCTCCCCGACACACTCCAAATTTATCGCTCCACCCTGGAGGCTTCCTGCGGCTATTCCTGTTGAGAGGCTTTTGCTCAAAACGTCGATTTTCCTGCTCCTCAGGTGCCGCCTGACAGGCTGTGCTTTTCCAGCACCTCTCTGATCTAAACTCCGGATTCCAGCATGTGCAGTCCTCAATTTTCCCTAGCCTATGGGAAGTGATGACTGAACCAACAAGAGGGAAGTAATCTCACCTACTTACTTGTCCCCGCTGTACCTGTCCCAAACAATATCTTTCCTGGCACCCACCACGCAGTCCTGACTGCGTGAAGTTCTCAGCTGCATATGAAAGGTTAATCTTTTTTAGTTTGATATAAGTAATCAATTACAGTGACAGGGTTGTTATTTATTTTAATCCAATCACAGCTTTCGGAAATGTAAAAACTGTGTTCTATCTAAATTTATGAATTACGCTAAGAGAGATAGGAACCTAAGTCACCCCGGAGATGGTGAGCTTCTGAATGGATAATCAATGGACCACCTGGTAGCTGGACTATGACATGGGTAAATGTCAACCCGTGAATGTTTCATGACGAAAGGAATGTAATTACTGAAATGGAGAGGGTGAAAGGATCTTGTGGTACATAGTGTACTGGAGTGTTCACTCTGTCCCGTAAAACATGAGGGAACTGTTGCTCCATCTCCGTTATGAGATGACTCTCCCTGACGCTCCTAGTATTCCCAATGCTCTCAGTACTCATGGAATATTTTGGGTAGTTGGCGGTGGAGAATGGTGAGAGTGATTGTGTTTTGAGCTACGGAGCATTGGGGTAATCTATATACACGAAATTATCTTTTTCTTAACTTCGGGGAGACACGAAGACGATGGGAATGGCTGATTGTGACCGACTCTAAAAGTTGTGGTTGCTTCTAGGACAGTAGGTATTTACTGTCACAATGCCACAATGAATACTGTCACACTGCCAAACTAATGAAGTGCAAGTGCGCGTTCAAACATCGGAGTAATGAGGACACACCAACTCGGCTCAAATGACTAATTCCTAAAATACACAAGGTAAAATAATAGCAACAGACCAGACACCATAAAGCTAGATGAGATACCAGTTTAACATTGAAAACTCTGTGGATATCGGGCGAGTGTAATGCTCAGTCCAACAGGGTAATCTGTCTTGGCTGTAGCTGGACTACTTCAATGCATTGAGCTATAAACCTGAACTAAAACTCTGTACAGCGCACCAACCTGCGTAGAACACTCCAAGCAATTCAACTGTAAACACGGACGAGGTACCTGTCTATTTTGGGAAGATGTGCAGCGAAGAACAGTGAACTGATCTATTAAACTGACAGCAGTTACCAACCCAGCATATAATGTTTTATAGACTCCCTCCGCCCCTCTCACACCGAATCGCATTGCTCGGTGGCAGTGTTTGTTCATTGCATTGACTGAGAAAAAATGCAACATATTCTGGAAATGACAGGATGTGCCGCTTGCATTCATTTCCAGCTTCATATCTTGACCACACTATGACAAAGGGGGCTGTACTGTGACAATATCTGGCAGAGAGAGAGATGAGGGTAATCTCAATTAAAATAAAAACAAAGAACAAAGCCTGAGACAATCCAAATAATCCTCATGGTGGACTGGCTCGCAAGTTTAGATCACATGGAGTACAGTCTATTCAACCTCTCCCTATCGATCAAACCCCGTAACCCTGGCAACATCATTGGAAATGGTTTCTGAACACTATCAAGTATTGTTGTGAAACATCTCTGACTGCAGTGATCAGCAGAATTTCGATAAGGCGAAAATGAGGACTGCAGATGCTGGAGATTCGAGTCAAGATTAGAGTGGTGCTAGAAAAGCAAAGCAGGTTAGGCAGCATCCAAGCAGCAGGAAAATAGACGTTTCGGGCAGGAGCCCTTCACCAGGAATAAGACTGGTTAGAATAGGACTGACACTGAGAATGTGGGATCACTATTGAGTTACATTTGCAGATGTGTTGCTGGACAGGAAAAAGTCGCTGTGAATGCAATTGATTTTGACTGTGAGGGTTTCTTGAATTTATTGAGTGAATAACTAACATTTTATCTCTGATCACATCTGGTATGATTTATCGAATGACAAGCAGAAAGGATATCAGTGGAAGTTAGTAAATTCAGATTATTAAACTGATTTGAAATGTGATAGATGTATTTGAACAGGCACGGCACCCATTTGCAGAAATTCCCAGATCCTTATTCTGTTAAATCAATTCTTGGAGCCTATTCGATGCAGTATTCTGGTGCGGAGCATTCTCTACACATGGTTAGGCCTGTTCCATCACACCTTCTGACATGAAACCCGGTATTCTCCACTGCAGCCAGCTTTTCCCGGATTTCCTGATGTCGGCTCTGATCTGTATCATGGGCAAATATTTTACTGAAGACAAAATACTTGTGAATGTCTGGTTCAGTCCATATGTCCCGAAATGGGGAACTTTGCAAGGCAGGGATGATCTCACAATTCCCCGTGTTACTGAAACAGTGATCTAGACATGGGCTGTAGGCGGTGTAGAGAATGATACAGCCCACTGGATGGTTTTCGTGCTGGATTCTGTTATTCAGCAGAGTTTGGAAAAGCTGAGCCTCGGTGCGGTTCCCGTTGATCTGGGCGGCGTTCAGTAATTTACTTTCTGGGCAACGACTGCTGCTGTTCGGAAAGACTGCGAAGTAATTTCCACCTGGGTAGTTCTGGAAAATGTTCACATCGAAGGTAATGAAAGGCTGAATTGGTCTGCTGGGGTTGAAGTTTACATCACTGTTGGACTTTCTGCACTGGGAAGCAGGTAAAGCCACCAGGAAGGCGAAGTGTTCTCTCCCATAATCGGCCACCTGGTGCCGAGCTGCTCTGTGGAAACTGAATGAGATAAAGTCAGGGTGAGTCAAGGAACAGACTTTGGGTAAATCATTCTGTTTGCAGTGCCAGTGGGCACAGTTTGAAATGAGTTACTGGGAACAACGCCTATCATACTAAAGAAAACGTGAAACCCTGCTATTCACATTTTAAGTTCTTGCATGAGAAGGTCAATGTTTATTTACTTTGTATCCCTATCCCAGTGTTGTAGTAAATTCTGTAATCAGTGAAAAGTTTAAAGAGAGAATCAGGGGAATTGACAGAGAGCTGAACAATGTTACTGACTTTTGTGCAAATCCTCCTGCAATGAATCAGAGAATGCCACAAGCCTTCTTGATAACTCGCTGTAACTTCATTTTCAATTACTTGGACTGATGCCGCATGATACACGGGTTGGGAGAAATAAATAGAGACAGGGAGAGAGAAAGAGAGAAAGGGAATGAGAGCTACAGGTGCAATCAGTGGGAGCTGGAGGTAGGAAGAATCCTGGAAAAATTGTTAACTGGAAAAATGTATGTGGGGCATACAGAGACAAACAGAACAAAGGACTTGCAGACTGACAGGAAATGGGAATAATAGCAAAGGAGGCAGAGGGTTGCAAAGGCAAACTGAGAGGTGAGTGAGATGATTCAGTAAACAGTAAAATGTTGCCTGTGTGGGGGATTGAGACTTTCTCATCAAAGCTCACTCCAATGTATTTCATTCTGTCCTTTATTTTGGGGTCAGCGGGTGCTATCGATTTCACTGTTAGAGATATGAATCCAGAAAATCTGGCAATAGTTTCCCTGGAAGGCCTTTCCTCTGGGAGTAATGAGAGTCTTGGTTAATGGGTTCAGACTTATTTCCCACAGCTGCCGAGAACTTCCTACACCCGCCGTGTTCTCGCCATTGATTTCCAGCCTGCTCCAGGCAACCAGACTCTGGCTTGACCTCAGATTGAGCAAAGCCCCCAGCTTCCAGAGATGGTCAGGTAAGATCTGTTTCAATGACACTTACCGATGGACAATGAGAGACAAGGCACGGTTATCCAGTACAGCCCCATCTGACATGGGGATTGTGAGTAGCACCAACAGGAACAGGCAGAGTGTCCTCATTTTGAGATTTGTCAGCACCCTTTAACCCTACTGCAGGGAAAACACAGAAAAAATACGAAAAGGATGAAGAAAACAACTTGTTCAATTCATACTACATTGGCAAGAGCGTGAAAGATATGCAGGGACACACATGTCGGCAAACAGAAGATGTCTGTCTATCGCCCTAGGTGGTGTTTGCCCAGTAATGAAGCCGAAGTCCTGGTTATCTCCCATGGGTATGATTTGCAGGTGCAGATTGGAAGGCAAAATGTCCTCTCCCAGAATCAAACACCCGGTGCTTACCTGCTCGGAGGAAACTGAAAGGGGTAAAGTCAGGGTGTGGATTAAGGGACGGACCTTGGGTAAAACATTCTCTGTGCAGTGTCAGTGGGCCAAGTTTGAGATGAGTTACTCAGGACAATGCCCATTATATTGGACACATCGTAAAAGTCGTCAATTCACATTTCAAAAGTTTGCCTAAGAATGTCAATGTTGATTTACTTTATTTCCCTGTCCTGTCCCAGTGTTGTAATAAACTCTACGGTTAACGAGAGGTTTAATGAGAGAACCAGGGAAATGTGACAGAGAGCAGAACATTGTTACTTATTTGTATACAAATCCTCCTGCAATGAATTACAGAATGCCACTAGCCTTCTTGATTACTCACGAGAGCTTTATGTTAATGTCCTTTGACTGATGCCCTATTCAATGCCCCATGCCACACGTAACGGGTGGAAATCGATAGAGACGGGAAGAAAGAAAGAAAGAGAGAATGAGAGCTTCAGGAACAGTCAGCTGGAAGGGGACGTCAGAGAGTCATTGAGATGTACAGCACGGAAACTGAACATTCCGTCTGACCAGTACATGCCGACCAGGTATCCCACCCAATCTAGTTCCACCTGCCAGCACACAACGCATATACCTCCAAACCCTTCCTCTTCGTATATCCATCCAGACATATTTTAAATGTTGCAGTTATACTAGCCTCCATCACTTCCTTTGGCAGCTCTTTCCATACTGGTACCACCCTCTGGGAACAGCTTCGCAAATCTTTTTTGAATCCGTTCAAGTTTCTCAATATTTTTCCGATAGGAAGGAGACGAGAATTGCACGCAATATTCCAACAGTGGCCGAACCAATGTCCTCTACAGCCGCAGCATGACCATCCATTTCTGTGCTCAATACTCTGACCAATTAACGAAAGCATACCAACCACCTTCTTCACTATTTTATCTACCTGCAACTCCATTTCCAAGAAGCAATGAAGCTGCACTCCAAGATCTCTTTGTTCAGCAATAGCGCTAGAACCTTAACATTAGGTGTATAAGTTCTGCTAAGATTTGTTTTCCCAAAATGTAGCACCACGCATTTATCTGAATTAAACTCCATCTGCCACTTCTCAGACAATTGACCCTTCTGATGAAGATCCTGTTGTATTCTGAGTTAATCTACTTTGCTATGTACCACACTTCCAATTTTGGTGTTATCTGCAAACTTACTATCGATGCCTCTTACACACACATCCAAATCATTTATATAAATTACAAAAGGTAGTGAACGCATCACTGATCCTTGTGGAACTCCACTGGGCACAGGTCACAATCTGAAAAACGACCCTCCACCACCACGCTCTGACTTCTACCTTTGAGCCAGTCATATCTCCAAATGGCTAGTTCTCAGTGTATTTCATTAGATCTCATCTAGCTAACCAGTCTCCCATGGAGAACATTGTCGAACGCCTTATTGAAGTCCATATACAGTTCGTAAGTTTGCAAATGAAACGAAAATTGGAGGTGTAGTGGAATGCGAAGAGGGTTACCTCAGATTACAACAGGATCTTGACCAGATGGTCCAATGAGCTGAGAAGTGGCAGATGGATTTTAATTCAGTTAAATGCGAGTTGCTGCATTTTGCGAAAGCAAATCTTAGCAGGACTTACACACTTAATAGTAATGTCCTCGGGAGTGTTGCTGAAAAAAGAGACTTGGAGAGCAGAGTCATAGCTGCTTGAAAGTGGAGCTGCAGGTAGATAGGATAGTGAAGAAGGTATTTGGTGTGCTTTTTGTAATGGAAAACGTAGTGAGTCCAGGATTTGTGATGTCATGATGCGGCTGCACAGGACATTGGTTAGGCCACTGCTGGAATATTGCTTTGCAATTTTGATTTTCTTCCTATCGGAAAGATGTTCTGAAACTTGAAAGGATTCAGAAAAGATTTACAAGGATGTTGCCAGGGTTGGAAGAATTGAGCTACAGAGAGGGCCTGACTTGATTGGGGCTGTTTTCCCTGAAGCGTCGGAGGCTGAGGGGTGATCTTATAGAGGTGTACAAAGTTATGACGGGAATGGATAGGGCAAAGAGGCAAAGCCTTTTTCCTGGGTTCGGTGAGTCCAGAACTAGAGTAGATTTGTTTTGGGTGAAATGGGAAAAATATTAAAGAGTCCTAAGGGGCAACTTGTTCACACAGACGGTGGTACGTGTCTGGAATGAGCTGACAGAGGAAGTGGTGGAGGCTGGTACAATTGCAACATTTAAGAGGTGTTTGGATATGTCTATGAATAGGAAGGGTTCGGAGGGACATCGGTCGGGTACTGGCAGGTGGGACTAGAATGGGTTGGGATACGTGGTCAGCATGGAAAGGTTGGACAGAATGCTCTGTTTCCATGCTGTACATCTCTATGACTCGATCTACCACTCTGCCCTCAGCAATCCTCATTGTGACTTCCTCAAAAAACTCAAGCAAATTTATGAGTCATTATTTCGCACGTACAAAGCCAGACGTTAGCAGTCCTTGCCATTCCAAATATGTACACACTGTCCATCAGGATTCGCTCCAACAACTTGCCATCCACCGACTTCAGGCTCACTGGTCTGCAGTTCCTTTGCTTGTCCTTTCCAAAATTTCTGAACCAGTGGCACCACGTTAGCCAACCTCTACTTCTCCGACATCTTACCTGTTACTATCGATGGTACAAATATCTCAACAATCACTTCCCTAGCTTTCCACAGAGATCTAGGGTACACCTGATCAGGTCTTGGGGACCTATTCACTTTTATATGTTTGAAGACATCCAGCACTTCCTCCTCTGTAATATGGACATTTTTCAAGTTGTGGCCATCTATTTCCCTACAGTCGATATCTTACATATCCTTTTCCAGAGTAAATACTGAAGCAAAGTACTCGTTTAGTATCTCCCCCATTTTCTCCCATCACCTTGATGATCTTTGAGGGGCACTATTCTCTCCTGAGTTATTCTTTTGTCTTCAATGTATTTGTAAAAACCCTTTGGATTCTCCTTAATTCTATTTGCAAAAGCTGTCTCATGTCCCCTTTTTGCCCTCCTGACTTCCATCTTAAGTATTCTCCTACTGTCGTTATAATCTACTAAGGATTGACTCGATCGGTCCTGGCTGTACCTGACATATGCTTCCTTCTTTTTCTGAAACAAACCCTCAAATTTCTTCAGACATCCAGCGTTCACTACACCTACCAAACTTTCCTTTCACCCGAACAAGAATATTCTGAAGGAATTATAACCCAGAAAAGGTTAGGGGCGTATGGACAAGGTAGAGAGCAACAAAAAAGCAAGGGAACAGAAGAAAGAGACAAAGAGAAAAAAAGACTTGCAGACCAACAAGAAATAGGAATAATGCTGCAGAAGGAGCCAAAGGGAAACTGAGAGGTAAGTGAGATCATTCAGTAAACAGTAAAATGGTGCCTGTGTTTGGCATTTGGGCGTTTTCTCCAAACATCACTCCGATTTATTTGACTCTCTCCTTTATTTCGGGGACAGCGAATGCAAGCGATTTCACTCTCAGTGATGTGACCCCGAGAAATCTGGTGGTAGTTTTCCTGAACGTCCGTTCCACACATTATTATAAAGGTCATGGTTTTTTGAATGAGCCTTTTTTCCCCACAGCTGCAGAGCACTCCCTACACCTGCTGTGTTCTCTCCATTTATTACCAGCCTGTTCCAAGCAACCAGGCTCCGATTTGACCTAAGACTCACCCGGCTTGCTGAACTGGTCAGGTCAGGTCTAATTCACTGACACTTCCTGGTCGATAATGCCAATCAAGGCATGGTTATCCAGTACAGCCGCATCTGACATGGGGATTATGAGCAGCACTAACAAGAACAGGCAGAGCGGCTGCATTTTGAGATTTGTCAGCACAATTTAACTGTATTATAGGGAAAACATAGAAAATACTGAAAAGTATGACAAAAGCAACTTGTGCAATTCATACTACATTGGCAAAAGAGTGACAGAGATCCAGGGACAAACACGTCGGTAAACAGCAAATGTCTCTGTATCGTCCTGGGTGGTACTTGCCCATTAATTACGCAGAAGTTGTGATTATCTCCGAGGGGCATGATTTATGGGTGAAGATTGTAGTTTCTGATAGGAGTTATAATGCCTAGCCAAACTGTCAGAATAGTTGCAGTGCGCCCACTGCTCTCTTGGGGGTAGGTGGAGGAGATGTTTAGGAGAAAGTGAGGACTGCAGTTGCTGGAGATCAGAGCTGAAAAATGTTTTGCTGGAAAAGTGCAGCAGACTGTAAGTACAACAGGAATTTGAAAATGTCCACAGTATTGTGTGCTTTAGCATTACCTATAAAGGATTGATATGTCCCACAGGGTTTTACGCAGATTCCCAGTATTATGCACTGATCACAAACTGCCCGTGGTGCCAGTTCAGTTATTCACAACACAGTTCAGTAATTTGGATGGATGAATCAAGAATAAAATATCTAGGTTTGATGACTATTCAAAGCTGTGCATCTTTGTGACCGATATAGAGAAGGTATGGCGGCTTTGGAATGAGATTAACAAGTTCATTAAATTGGGAAGCACATAGAAGGGGCAAACGGGAAATTATCCACGTCAGTAGGAAATAAGAGACAGAATTGCAGAGTATTATTCAAAAAGTAATTAAATGGGGCAATATTGGCATCCATAAGGAGAGGAGGGATAGGCTGGGACATTGATTCAGCGGAGCTTAGGAGGGTGAGTGGTCATCTGGCAGTGGTTAAAAAACCATGAGGGACATAGAGGAGCTGAATAGCAAAGGTCTTTTCGTGAGAGTAGGGGAGTACAAAACTAGAAGGCACAGTCTTTAGGTGAGAGGAGAGTGATTTATAAGGGGCCTGAGGGCAACATTATCGTCCGGAGCCTGGTTCATGTGTGGATTGAACTGCCAGAGGAAGAGGGAGATGCAGGTACATTTACGACATTTAAAAGACATTTGGATTGAAACATGACTCGGAAAGTTTCAGAGGGATATGGGACAAATGCAGTGAATTAGAACCAGTTTAGTTTGGGAAACCTGCTGGGGATGGACGGGCTGCACCTAGGGGTCTGTTTCCGTGCTGTGTGAAGCTACGACTCTGTGGATGGCCTTGTCCAGATGTCACTGAAATCCCAAGGAAAGGTGCAGCAGGATAGCAACATTTTAAAAAGACAAACGACATGTTGTCTTTCATTGTCCGAGGTTGATGAACCCACAACTGGAGGCTTACGTACATTCTCGATTGAGCATAAGAGGTATGGAGAGTAAGTTTGCAGATGACACAAAAATTGGAGGTCGATTGGACAGCGAAGAAGGTTACCTCAGATTGCAACAGGATCTTGATCAAATGGGCCAATGGGATGAGAAGTGGCAGATGGAGTTTAATTCAGATAAATGTGAGGTGCTGAATTTTGGGAAAGCAAATCTTAGCAGGACTTATATAATTAATGGTAAGGTCCCAGGGACTGTCGCTGAACAAAGAGACCTTGGAATGCAGGTTCATAGCTGTTTGAAAGTGGAGTCGCAGGTAGATGGGACAGTGAAGAAGGCATTTGGTATGCTGTCCTTTATTGGCCAGAGTGTTGAGTACTGGAGTTGGGAGGTCATGTTGCAGCTTACATGACATCGGTTAGGCCACTGTTGGAATATTGCGTGCAGTTCTGGTCTCCTTCCTGTCGGGAAGATGTTGTGAAACTTGAAAAGGTTCAGAAAAAGTTTACAATATGTTACCAAGGTTGAAGGATTTGAGCTATAGGGAGAGGTTGAATAGGCTGGGGCTGTTATCCCTGGAGAGTTGGAGGCTGACGGGTGACCTTCCAGAGATTTACAAAATCATGAGGGGCATGGATAGGTTAAATAGACAAAGTGTAAAAGTGGGGAAGTCCCGAACTAGAGGGCATAAGTTTCAGGTGAGCGGGTAAAAGAGACTAAAGTGGCAACTTTATCACGCAGAGGGTGGTACATGAATGCAATGAGCTGTCAGAGGAAGAGGTAGAGGCTAGGACAATCGCAAAATTGAAAAGGCATCTGGATAGGTATATGAATAGGAAGGGTTTGGAAGAATATGGGCAGGATGCTGGCAGGGAGGATTAGATTGTGTTGGGATATCTGTCAGTATGGACGAGTTTCCGAGATGTACAACTTACCGAATATGTGACATTTCTTGAAGAGATACAGAACCTCTTAAAGGTGCATGTTATCACACACATCTCTCTCTCTATCTATCTATCTGGGCTCCATCTCCATCTATCCACTCAGATCCCCCCTTTCCCCAACACACAGCCAACCCAGTCTTCACAATAAATACCACTGATTCCCTGCTGAAGGGTCAACAGACTCGAAGTATTAACTCTGCTTTCTTCCCACAGTTGCTGCCAGTGATTCGCGGTTCACCGTATTCATTTCACAGACAGTTAGGAAAGAACAATGGTGGTTGATTCCCCAGTAAATATATCAAAGTGCAAAGGTTGTGGTTTTCCTACTGCTTCCTCGGAGGCCCGAAAACCGCACTCCCCTCCAGAGAGAAAGAGAGAGACAGGCTGAAGGACAGTGAGTGAGATTGAAAAACGGACAGACTCATACAAAAACAGTGAGCGAAGGAGACAGAGAGAAAGAGAGAAACAATTTGTGAGAAAGGCAGATAGGGAGAGAGATGGAGAGAGACAGTGAGAGAGAGGGAGAGACAATCAGAAATGCAGAGTGGGAAAGAGTGCAAAAGAAGGACAGAGAGAGAAGCAGTGAGACAGAGACAGTTACAGAGAGGAAGAGACACAGAGAGAGTGTGAGAAGCAGAGAGGGAGAGAGTGAGAAAGAGATAGCGAGAGTGAGGCACACAGGGTGTGAGAGACAGACAGAGACAAAGAATGCATGTGGGAGAGAGAGGGAGTTAGTGAGCGATCAAGGGGAAGTGAGACAGACACAGTGAGAGAGGGTGCTAGAGGAAGAGAGAGAGGCAGAAAAAAGAAAAAGCGAGAGACATAGATGGGGAAAGAACAAGAACAAGGACAGAGTGAGCGACAGCAAGAGATCAAAAGTGTGTGGGTGCGTGTGAGAGAGAGGCAGTGTGAGAGAGAGGTAAGGTGAAGGACAGAGAGAGTGAAGAGATAGAGCGATCCAGAGACGGAGTAGAAACAAGGAAATACAGAAGGAAAGAAAGGGAGAGAGACGTGACGGGGGCGGGGCGTGGTGAACCAAGAAAGAGAAGCATAAAGAGAGATATGAGTGGGTAAAAGCAAGAAAGAGGAACACAAAAAGTCACTGAGAGAGCATGTATGTCAAAGAAAGTTACTGTGAGGGAGAAAGCAAAGATAGTGTGAGAGAGTGGAAGTGACAGGGACAATGAGAGAGACAAAAAGAGAGAGTGGGAGACAGTGACGGAGAAAGAGTCACAGTGTGTGAGAGAGAGGGAGTGGGAGAGATTCAGTGAGGGAGAGAGAGATGGAGAGAATGAGGGAATGAGAGTCAGTTAGACAGAGAGAGGTGGAGAGTTACTACGACAGAAAGAGCGAGAGGGAGAGACAGTGACGGAGAGAAAGAGATAGAAAGCATGAAGGAGAGAGAGAAAATGAGAGTGACACAGGAAAAGAAGGAGAAAGGGGGAGAGAGTGAGATGGATAGTGAGAAAGAGAGACAAGTTAAGAGAGAGACTGTTTAAAAGAGAAAGAAAGAGAGAGAGACAAGAGATAGAGATACTGTGAAGGACAGAGAGAGATGAATTCAGAAACGGAGAGAGACACAGAGAGAGACACAACGAGATGAGAGATAGAGCGGGGGAACGGGCAAGAAAAAAGGATCAGAAAGAGAGTCAGAGAGATTCATTGAGGGAGACAGCAAAGCAGTGAGAGTGAAAAGAAGAGTGACAAGAGACAGCGAGAAAGAGACATTGAGAGAGAGAGAATGAGACAGTGGGAGAGAGAGATACATTGGGAGAGGAAGTGAGAGGGAGAGACAGTGTCTGCGACAGAGAGAATTACAGAGTGCGAGAGAGAAAGAGAATCAGTGACAGAGAAAGAGACAAACGGAGAGAGACACTGAGACAGAAAGAGCGAGAGAGAGAGGGGCAATATGAGCGAGAGAGAGGGAGAGTGGGAGACAGTCAGAAAGGAAAAGAGAGAGAGAAGGTGCAATCGAACCAAATGAAGCGAAACAGACAGAGAGAAGCATAAAAAAGTGTCACCAACCTGAACCACCTCCACTCTGAACCAGTTAACGACTCGGGCCTTGAGCCCTCAACTTATGTGACTGTCCCTGTTGGGCCTCTCCTTTTGATACAGCCAGACATTTCCATATTACAAAACAATCATCGTGGCAAAACGAATCGCACCATATCCATCCATCTCTTAGGTCATCAGGGATAGAATGCAAAGTGTAAAAACAATTTGATTCCATTTGCATGTTGCTTTACTTGAAATTATTTTAATGCTAATGCACCGGGGTCTTGTTGCAAACTCTGTTCACGGTGAGACATTTATTCAGCAACCAACAATTCAATATGTGTGTTTAATTAAATAACTTGCACTTTTTTTTTAACGAGGTAAATCGTTTTTCATTCAATACTTACTGTCACAAGCAGCACTTCAACTGAGGAAATACTTTTATGTTGATCTCTCCACTGCCAGCATACCCTTCCATTTAAGCTCAGCGATAATGAGCACTTTACTCAAAGACACAACCCAGCTGAGATATGACAAGTGGATAACCTGACAGTGAAGCATTGTCTCCCCACTACTGCTGATAGAGTGAGAGTCTGCATACTCTGTAGTCTTTAGATCAGAGTGGTGCTGAAAAAGCACAGCAGGTCAGGCAGCATCCAAGGAACAAGAAAATCGACGTTTCGTGTAAAAGCCCTTCATCAGGAATAGAGGCAGAAAGCCTCCAAGGTGGAGCCATAACGGGGTGGGGGGAATGGGGGGAGGCTGGGTAGAAGGTAGAAAAGAGTACAATAGATGAATGGGGTGGGGATGAAACGATAGGTCAGAGAGTAGGGTGGGGTAAGTTAGCAAAGAGTTCAATAGTGAATTGGGGTGGGAATGGAGTCGATAGGTCAGAGGGGAGTGTGGAGCAGATAGGAGGGAATGGAGATTGTCAGGTGGGACAGGTCATGAGGACACTGCTGAGCTGGAAGGTTGGAACTGGGGTAAGTTGGAGGAATCTGTAGTCTGCTTTGTGAGCAATTAAATAAAAAAATTGTAACTGTTTCATCATTTGAAACAAATTTGTGTTCCAATCATGAGCAAAAGCTCAACAAAATTTAATCATGGAATCCGGGGGAAGAGAAAGATTGTTGTTAATTAATGGAAGTAGTGTGTAAAGCTGATGGTGGGGTGTCTTGTGTTGCAGTGGGAATGAACAAGTTGGTTTATAAATGCTGGTGTTAAACCCCAGGCCTGGGGATTCAGAAGACTTTTTTAAATTCAGTACAGTCAGACAAAAAAAAATGCATGACGAGAGAAAACAACATGAAATTAAACCAGTGAGAGAGATGTAATTGTTTGAAAAAGCTTTCTCCAGACAAAGCAAAAACTGATCAGAGAGATAAATATGTACCGAGTGGCAGCGAAAGATCATGATCACTGCAACCAATATTCTGAGGATTCTGAATGTTGATCTTCAGGTTCTAGGATTATGTTAATTTCTCACCACTACTTCTGTTCACTAATGACCAATTCATCGATCTGCTAATTTTCACGAAGACATTGCTTCTCTTCTATTATTGAGAAGTGGAGAGATTGTTCCTCTCTGAAGACAGACCCAAAATATCATCCTTATTTCTTTGTTATTCACACTGTCCCAATTGCAGGTTTTCCTGCCTCTGCCAGTTGTCGGTGCATATCTGTCTTTTCTGATTACCTTTTACTTTATCTTGAGAAAGCTGTGAAAACACTTGTTTTTGTCTCTCATTAGTTTATTTTCACGTTGTTTGTCTCCCTATAATGCAGTATTTTGATTAAACGTGCTTCACTGAATTCGAAAGTGTTCCGAAACCCCAGAAGCAGGGTTTAACGTCAGCTTTTTATATCGATTTTGAGAAAAACTAAACTTTTTTTCGAATCAACCTCTTCGAAGTTGTTAACACACACCCCTGGAGCGTGGGTAGGTACACTGCCACTGTACCACAAGACGCCCTTCCAAACCAACATCAGCTTTATACCCGTCTTCCTTTAATTAACAACAATTTTACCTTCCCCAGATTTCAATATCAGATCGTGTTGAGCTTTGGCTCATGACTGGAACTTAAATTTGTTACAAATGATGCAATAGTTAAAGACTTTACTTTAAATGCAAGCGAATCTGACTACAGAGTATACAGACAGTCACATTATCAGGAGCAGTGGGCAGGAAATGCTTCAATGTCTGGTTGTCTACTTGCAAGATCTCAGCTGGTTTTTGTCTTTGAGTAAAGTGCACATTATCGCTGACATTGTGAGGGAAGGTTATGTTTCCAGTGGATTGATCAGCATGAAATTACTTCTTTAGATGAAGTAAATGTTTCTGACAGCAGCATTGCACACAAAACCCTATTTCTGTCATTAAAAAAAGAGTAAAGTTTATTTCATGAAACACTCACTTTGAATTGTTGGATGCTGCATAAATGTCTCGCCTCGCGAAGAATTTGGAACCAGCCAGGAGAATGTCGTCATCAAATGGTTCCGAAGCAAGGAACATGCAAATAGAATCTAATTGCTTTTACACTTTGCATACTGTCCCTATTGACTTAAGAGATTGGTCCGTTTGGCCAAGAGCTGGTTTTGCAAGTTGTACTAAGTTGGAGGAAGGCAAATTTTGATGGTATTTGGAAAGAATATTCAATAGTTGATTTGCAGCAGATACTCGCAGGTGAAGGAACAGTTAAAAATGGGAAGTTGCCCAAAATGAGATAATCAGAATACAGATCCAAGATGAAATACAGGGCTGGTAGGTGTTAGGTGGGGTAAAAATTCCCATTTGACACGTTGGACTCTGAACTTGGAAATGGGTTTGTGGAATTTACATTTAAACTAAGAGTGACTGAGTTCTCTGGCTAGGACAGAGTAGGCAATAAGCAAGCCTATGGGCAGCAGTATGGAACAGGTAAGATAATAGAAGGGCCCCACAAATGTCTCAGCTAAAAGACAGTGAAGGAGAAAGTGAGGGCTGCAGATGGTGGTGATCAGAGTCAAAACGTTTGTGTATAACCTGCACCGACACCTCCCGGCTCTCCTCTGGCCAAGACCCCAAAGCAACCTACTACATCTGGCAGAGATTTTCCTGCACAGCAAACCACCTCATCTACTGTGTCTGTTGCTCTTGATGGTATCTCTTTTCCATTGAGGAGACAGGACACAAACGTGAGGAAAGTTTCAGGGAAAATCTCTGGGACACACGCACCAAACAATCCCACTGCCCTGTGGCCAGGTTCTGGGCCTCCTCCAACGCCAAATCCAAGACCCTGATGTCTGGAAGCAGAACACGTCATCTTCTTCCTTGAGACACTCCAACCACATGGCATCAAGATCAACTTCACCAGTTTCCTCATTTGCCATCCACCCCATCTCATCCCAGATCCAAACCTTCAACTCAGCACCACCCTCGTGTACTGACCTACATGTTCATCTTCCTTCCCACCTATTCACTCCACCCGCTGCTCCGACCTGTCACCATTATCACCCCGCCATTATTTCCAGCTATCTTCACACAGCCCAACTTCCACCCTCCTATTCATCTCTCAGCACCCTTCCCCCAACCCCATATTCCTGATGAAGGGTTTATGCCTCAAACATCGACTCTCCTGCTCTTCGGATGCTGCCTGACTTGCTGTGATTTTCCAGCACCATACTCTAAAAGACAATGCGAACCAGCCTGAAGAGCAAATAACTAAGACATTCTGCAGCTTGCAAAATTATACAACCATTCATCTTGTAATCATTTGCTTGGATGCAGAGATACTGAGTATTCCACGCCGTTGTACGACACGCAAACCTGTTTGTCTTAAATGGGAAGGCCATCAAACTATCAACACCAATTAACCTACACACATTGAAGAGAAATAATGGACACTTTAAACTATGGTCCACCCACTGACTTTAATTGGAGAACCATTCACACACATTGAATATACAGAAAGCTCATTCAGCTCCGAGAGGAGTTACAACAGCTGAATGATCCAATCCAGATTTGGCGGGAGATTCTGGAAATCTCCAGCCAGTAATACTGGGAAACCCGGATCTCTGGGGTTTGTTCAGAAAGTTGTCTAGTCAGCATCAAGAAAATCAGCTACAGCCAGTCACAGACTCAGGTAAAGAAGGAGAGCAAGCAATCTTCACATCCACAACCCTCCATGTACGGGTGAGATGTGACGGAGACTCGAGAGACCAAATAGGGATAGTGCCAGCGACATCCACCACTCTCCAAACCAACAAAAGCTACTCCGGGGATGGGCAGAATGTTATGGAGATCCTCTGTCCCAGCTCAGTAAGAGTGGGGAAGAATGGTGGGCTTGAGGGCTGACGGTGTAGGGAAGGCCCCAAGGAAGGGAAACCCTAGATGATCACGGGATTCGTGTCTACTCTCTCTTTCGTCTTTCCCCTGTCATCCAGTAATTAACAGCTCTTTGTCAGTCAAAATCCACTGTATCAAGTTAGAGCCTTAAGGGTTAACTGGGGAGTTAACAGCTGTGAGACAAATCTCAATTCACTTGATGCCTCGCACTGGTTGTTCTGAATTTTCATTTTCTTGTCAATGTTTTAATACAATCGGAGTTTCCCTCTGCCTCTGAAGCATCTCCCTCCTGTGTATTTCACCACACCACATCTCATCGCATGAGCCCAGTGTCACAACCAGGGCGCTGTTGGATAATAAACTGACCCTCACTCGCTGCATAGGTGCAGGAAGTGCTGGGGGATTGGAGAAGGTAAGGTTTTAGTCATGAAAAAGAAGGCAACAAACGTCAGGAATAGACAGCAGGGATTGAGTGTATCCCTTGAACATTATAAAGGCAGTACAAGTATATTTAAGAGGGAATTCGGGAGGGCCAAACGGGGAGATGGGATAACTTTTGCAATATGTTTTAAGAGAATGCAAAGTGAGTTTACAAATACATTGAGAAGAAAGAAGTAATGGGAGAGAGAATAGGGCCCCTCTAAGATCAACCTATGTGTGGAATTACAGGAGATGAGCGAGATATTAAATGAATATTTTGCCTCAGTGTTCACTTTGGAAAAGAATATGAAAAACTAGAGATTTTGAAAAATAAATGGCGACAACTGAAATAATGCCCACATTGCAGGTGGAGGCGGTGCTGGACGTTTGAAATCATGGAAACCATGATGAACACCCGGGACATGATCACCCGGGGTGTACCCTCGAACTCTGTGGGATGTTGTGAAGTAATTTCTGGGCCACTTGCTGCGATATTTTATATTATCGATACCCATAGGTAAGGTAGCGGAAGACTGGATGTTGGCTAACGTGGATGGGAAAGATTGGAAGGAAAACCAAGGGGAACTATTGAGACTGACATTAGTCGTGTGAAGTTTGTTGGAGTGAATCCTGATGGACAGCACTTTCATGTAATAGGAAAGACTGGTTCGGGATAGGCAATATGGCATTGTGCATGGGAATTCGTGTCGCGCTGACTTGAAGAATTTTCGAAGAGGATTGATGAAAGCAGAGTGGTGGTCATAAATTATATGGACTTCAATAAGGCACTTGACAAGGTTGCTCATGGTAGATTGTTTAACAAGGTTGGATTACGTCGAATACAGCATGAACTAGTCATTTCGATATAGAATTGGCTGAAAGAGAAGAGACAGAGGGTGTTAGTGGGTCGGTCTGGAGGCCGATAAACAGCAGTGTCTGACAAGGATCGGTGCTGGGTCCACTGTGTTTTCTCAGTTATATAAATGACTTGGATGTGAACATAGGAGGTACAGTTACTAAGTTGCACATTTCATTTACATTGGAGTTGCAGTGATTAGCGAAGAAGCTTACCTCAGCTTACAACAGGATCTTGATCAGATGGACCACTAGACCGAGGAGTGTCAGATGGAGTTTAATTTAGGAGAATGTAAGGTGCTGCACTTTGGGAAGACAAATCAAAGCAGGACTTCAACACTGAAGGCTAAGGTCCTGGGAAGTGTTAGTGAGCATAGAGACCTTGGAGTGCAGGTTCATAGTTCCTTGATAGTGGCGTTGCAGGTAGTCAGGATAGAGAAGAAGCCATTTGGGATGCCTTCTTTTGTTGGCCAGAACATTGAGTAAGGGAGGTGGGCGTTGTGCTGCGGCTGTATCAGACATAGGTTAGGCTATGTTAGGAATACTGTGTTCATTTCTGGTCTCCCTGCTGTAGGAAGGATGTCATGCAACTTGAAAGCATTCAGTAAAGATTACCAAGGATGTTTCCCGGGTTGGAGTGTTTGAGCTATTGGGAGAGGCAGAATAGTCTGGGGCTGTTTTCCCTGGAGTATCAGAGGCTGAGGGATGACCTGACAGAAGTTTATAAAATTATGAAGGGCATGTTTAGAGTGAAGAGCTAAAGACTTTTCCCCAGTGTTGGGGGAATTCCAAAACTGGAGGGCATTGGATCAAGGAGTGGAGAAAGATTAGGAAGGGATCAGAGGAACAACTTTTTCATGCAGATTGTAGTGTGTGTATGGAATGTGGGTCATGTTTATACGGTTACATTTAAAAGGCAGATGGGTGGGTATGTGAATAGGAAGTGCTTGAGGGATATGGGTCAATGCAAGCAAATGAAACTGTATTAATTGAGGATACTTAGTCGAAATGAATGAGGTGGAATGAAGGGTCTATTTCCGTACTGAACAGCTCCATAACACTGTGACTCTATGTGGAACATTGCATGGCAACGAGACCAGTCCCATTCTTCCCATCACCGGGGACAGATATAACCTCAGTACATAGTGACACTTGGTGTTTGTGTCCATACAACTTAATGCAGCCACACACAAAGGGGGCCATCTGGGTGAGGGCGGTGTTGGGTATGTTCATCCCCACCTTACCAAAGGCTTTGTGCTTCTACTCCCTGCAGACACCGTCTACCTTAAACTGCCAGACGAAGTGGAAGGTGCCTCGGGTGACTGAAACAGTGCAGTTTTGGGGGATGGGCCAGATCAGCGCCATGTCCAACAACAGAGAGTGCGCCACACCTGGTAACCAGATTTTTACTCACAAATGGGGAGGGAGTGGTGCTCCAAAAAGACCAGTGTCTGCTTCACTTTGGCCGTGCAATCCTCTCTAGATTTTATGCACACCCCAGCCCCTCTGAACTATATTCCCAGCACCTTCAGGTCATCAGTTCTGACAGTGAAGGGAATGAAGGATCAGTCAGCCTAGTTGCCACAGAACATGGTCTCGCTCGTGCCTCAAATCCCCTTGGTTCCCAAAGCCAGTTGGAATTGGTACCAGATGGTCATGTGTTTGTGCACTGACAGCGGGTCCCAGTAGAAAACAGTGACAGCATCCTTGTACGGGGAGGCGTTGACCTGCTGGCCACCTCACCCTGGAATATTCACCCATCTTGAGGTCAAATCAATCCTGATGGACTAAGGAAAGGGCTCTATACAACACATAAACAAGGCCGGAGAGAATGGGAAGCCCTGACTGACTCTGGATCTGATCGGGAAGTTTCTAGATTCTCACCAGTTGATTGAGACTGCGCTAATGATGTTGGTGGAGAGCAGTCGGATCCAATTGCAGACTCCATCCTAAAAGCCAGTTTTGTAGAGTGGGTCGCTGATGTAGGTGTGTGTGATATTCTGTCAAAAGCCCTCTCCTGGTCCAGGCTGATGAGGCAGGTGTCCACCCCCTTGAATTGTATTTAGGTGATCGTATCCCTGAAGAGCATAAGGCTCTCAGAGAGATTGTCCTGCCCAGTACAACACGGGCTTGGTTGAAATGGATCACAGATCCCAGGGCAGACCTGACCCAGTGGGTGATGACCTTAAGACATGATTTTGTAGTCTACATGCAGCAATGGTATTGGCTCCAATTTCTAATTTCCTCCCTCCACAACCTTCCGCTTGTTGGCAAGCGTGATTATACCGTTCCTAATGGATTAGTTCGTGGTTACTGCGGCAGGTCCTGGCCAGTCAAATCCTTCCGAGTCAAATACAGCTCAATAGAAAATATTGTTTTTTGTAGTAGAGGCCATGCCTCAGTTAATGAATTCAGTTTATTGATTATTGGTGAGAGAAAAGGCGACCATATTGACTTCGGTCTCTCTCATGACAGACTGGTACAAAAGCTTGGCACCAGGAGTGATGTGGCAAGATGTATACAGAACTGGGGTAGGAGGAAGACAGAGGGGGCAGTGAAAGGATGTTTTAAGGAATGGAGAGTTGCGACTATTGGTATTCTGCAGGGATGAGTGCTGGGAGCTCTGTTTATGGTCGACATAAATGATTTGAAGGAAAACGTGGTTGGTTATTTAATAGGGTTGCATGTTATACATATATTGCTGGAATTGTAGATACTAAGGAAGATTGTCAGAGAATACCACAGGATGTAGATTACTTGGAGACATGGACTGAAAAAAATGCCAGTTAGCGTTTCATCCGGACAAATGGGAGGTGATCCACTTTCAAAGGTCAAGTGTAGATTTAGTACTGAATGGTAGTACCCTTAGGAGTATTAACATGCAGAGCGATGTGGGTGTGCCGATGTACAGATCATTGAAGGTGGCAGCTCAGGCTTTTAAGGTAGGGAAAAAGTTCTATGGCATGCTTGCCTTCACTGTAAGGGGCATTGTGCGCATGAACAGATGAGTTACGCTGCAGCTTTATAGAACTTTCGTGAAGCCACACTTGGCATACTGTGTGCAGTTATGGTCACCAGAAGGATGTGGATGTTTTGGAGAGGGTTCAGAAAAGGTTTATCCGGCTGTTGCCTGGTATGTGGAAAGTTTAGCTGTGAAGAAAGATTGGATAGACAGAGGCTGTTCTCAATAGAATGCAGGAGGTTGAGGGAGAAAATCGAGGTTTATAAGATTGGTAATGGCGTGGACAAAGTGGACAGTATGAGTTTTTTTTTCCCCTGGTTTGAAGGGGTACAGGCTCCACAGGTTCAAGGTGCGAGTGACGGAGGAAGGGAGCAGTTTAAAGGAAATGTGTGATATGAGTTTATCACACAAAGGCTGGTGAGTGCCTGCAATGTGCTGACAGAGGAAATGGTGGAAACAGACACGACAGCAGATTTCAAGAAACAACTGCTCGAATCCATGAATAGGAAGTGAAGAGAGGGATATGAATCCTGTAAGTGAAGACAGTTGTGTAAAGTGAGGGCGCAATGACTTGGCGTAGGCTTGGATGGCCGAAGGGCATGTCACTGATTTGCGGGTTCTTAGTTCTCTTCTTCTCTGTGTTCTACGATCCGAGAACTGAGCAAGCGGAAGTTCCACGAGTTTGTTCCTATACCCATTCCACAGAGCAAGTGTCAATACCCCTTCCACAGGAGGAACGAGTGGGAGAGGTATTTGAAATTGTGAAACAGCAGTAATTTAAGTTTCTGGCATTACAGCAAATGATCAACGCTTGACCAGCATTGCAAAGAAGAAAGGAATCAGATGATTTAGCTGCTGCTCCATTGCTCTATATGGGATGTTGTTGTGCATCAATTGTCATCATGCCATCTTTGCACGCAGTGAGTCTTCTCATCAGCTTACTCCTCATTTTGGAAAGGTTTCAAAAAGGTCTGGCCTGAAAATCAACTGCTGGCTGACATGTTTAATGTTTAGATGTTGCTGAGAGAGAGACTCCTTGGGATCTTGCTGTGCTATCTCTGATTTATTTTCTCTCTGTCTTTTAATTGATCCCGTCTCTTTTATCCCAGGGAATTATTATTCACTTGGAAAATCCAAAGAGAGAGAGAGAGATTTTGGGCAAGATGAACTTTGAAAAGAGCATTATTCAAGAGGAGCACACAGTCCTGAGGCCTATTCCACAGGCCGCACTCCGTGGGGCCCCACTTCAGCTGTGTCCCTTTATTTTCCTAAAGACTGGTTCCCTCTGTTGGACCCTAGTTTTTTTTTAAACAAACCTCTGGTTAACTGCGTCCTGTCAGGTTTTGCGCCTGTCATTTTAATACAGGTTTGAAGCCTGGGGTTAAAGTAACCAAGGTCTTCAGATTTGACGCAAACTTGTTAACCTCCACGTTCCCACCTACAGCGAGTGTTGAGTCACAGAACTTCCCAAAGAGGAAAGTAAAACCTTAAATGTCAAACTGCCTCTTAAAGACTTGTAATAATGTAAGACTAATAATGTGTGAATCTTTACATTGAGAGTGAGAGATAGACTTGTAAATGGGAGAGAGGCAGGAGAAAGACAGAGACGGTGGGTGGGAGGGAGAGACATTTGAGATTGTGAAATAACAGTTATGTCAGACCCTGTAGTTGCAAGAAATATTGAACATTTAAGCAGTCCCCATCAGAAATATCGAGCAGATCTTGCTGTGACATGTTGCTGCCTGTGAGATCATGCTGTGCTCTGACAGCCTGCGGCAATGCGATCGAAGCAACGAGCGTTTCAATAAACCAACAGCTTTAATTTTGCCCGGTGGGTCTGCAATTAAAATCCCTGAAGTTTTTTTTTCTCAATTTGATCGTACTTGGGTTTGCTGAGGAATGTTTTGTGTGAGGGAATGACCTCTTGCAGTGTAATTTGTTTGAAAACCAAGCCCCCTATCCAGTTCCAATAACCTTTTTCTCTCCCACACTCTCCACCCACCCCTTGCAGGAATTGCTATTTTGAAACCACGACAGGACAAGAAATCCTTCCCTTGGATAGACCTTTTCTCCAGAGGGGAGGGGCGGACATCAGCCTGAAGCCTATTCGACAGGCCGCATCCCATGGGGCCCGTGTGAGTTGTGTCTATTTGTTAGCCTAATGTTTGATTTCCTTTGGGATACCCTCGATGTTTAAAGTTCTCTGGTTAACTGAGATTGATTGTGGCTCTGTCATTTTAATGCATGTTTGAAGCCTGTGCTTAAAATAACCAGGGCCTTGGGAATAACACAAGCATGTTAAGTGTCTGACATCAGGACTGCAAAAAGAGGAAATTATAACCCTGAATGTGAAACTTAACTTAAGAACTTGGTATAATGTCAGAGTAATTTGTGGTGTGTGAGGCAGGATGGATGTGATTGGATAAAGGCAGAGAGAGAGAGAGAGAGAGCGGGGGAGAGAGAGAGAGAGAGAGAGAGAGAGAGAGAGAGAGAGAGAGAGAGAGAAAGAGAGTTAAAGCTGGCAGTCACATTGACATCAGGAAAATCCCAAGAGGGAACCTCAGCAAATATGCCCACTGTCCGGCCAGTTCGTTGAGGCAACTGAGGGGTCATTGTTCAATGTTTTCAAAATGCGCAGCTAACCATTAGAAAGCATAAAAATGCTTAAAATGTTTAAAAGGAAAGAAGGAATGATCCAGCTTTCCTGTTGCTAGAGTTAACGTGACAATATTCACGGAGATTCAACGAAGTTCAAATCCTGACATGAACATCTCAACAGGACAGGCAGCTCTCTGGAAGGGGATTGAGAGACATTGCAATGTGTCTGACACTATGGGGTGGAGACAGCAAACCCCTCAGGGAGAATAAATCTACAGAAGGACATGTCAAAATAATTCTCATGCTAAGAGCAGCTCCCTCTGTCTGGTAGAGATGATCTGTGTGGTGGGGTTGTGCTGGGAAGGGAGGTGGGGGAGAGAGAGAGGGAGAGCGAGATAGACAGTGTGATGTACGTGTCTGTGTGTGTAGGGAGAGAGGGATAGACAGAGAGAGACGTTTGAGATTAGTTGGTATCTGCAGCAACAGTTGACACAGAAACAGCTTCTCACAGGGGAAAGGAATTAGAATCTTGGAACCGGCTGCTGCTGTAGTGCTGGGTTGGCAACAATGTCAGCTGGGCTGTGTCCTTGAGTAAACTGCACATTATCGCTGAACTTATGAGGGAAGGACGTGCTTCCAGTGGAAAGATCAACATCAAAGTATTTCTTCAGATGAAGTACTCATTTCTGACAGTAGCATCGGACACAAAACCCTGTTTACCTCACTGAAAAAAGCAGAGTTTATTTAATTAATCATACGCACATTGAATTGTTGGATGCTGAATAAGTTTGTCGCCACGAAGAGAGTCCAGAACTAGCCACGAGAATGCTGTCAACAAATGGGTCCGAAGCAAAGGGACATGCAAATGGAATCAAATTGCATTTGCAATTTGCTTTTACCTCGTTTGAGCTAAGAGATGGGTGAACGTGCTGTGGTGCGTTTGGCCATGAGATCGTTTTGCAAGTTGTACTAAATAGGAGGAATGCAAATTTTGATGGCATTTGCCAAGAACAGTAGCTGATTGTCAGCAGATACTCGCAGGTAAAGGAACGGCTAAAAAGTGGGAAGCAGTCAAAAAATGAGATATACAGAGCAGAGAACCGAGGTGGAACACAGGGCGGGTAGGTGTAAGGTGGAGTAAAAATTCCCAATAGACCACCCTGGACTGAAACTCTCCGAACTTTGGACATGAGTTTGTGGAATTCACATATAAACTAACAGTCACTGAGCTCTATGACTGAGACAGATGTGGCAAGATGCAAGCTCAGTGGCAGCAGTCTGGAACAGGGGTAAAGAAAGATAAAGAAAGGACCTCACAAATGCCTCAGCTAAAAGCCAGTGAAGGAGCAAGTGAGGGCTGTGGATCCTGGAAATCAGAGTGGAAAAGTGCGGCGCTGGAAAAGCACAGCAGGTCAGGCAACATCCGAGAAGCAGGAGAGTCATCATTTCGGCCATAAGCCCACCATCAGGAATGTGGGACGGGGGGAAGGGAGCTGAAAGATAAACAGGGTGTGGGGAGTTGGTGGTGATGGGGCTGGGGGCAAGGAAGCTGGGAAGGTGATAGGTGAATGCAGGTGGGGGAGTGGTTGATAGGTCAGAGGGGAGTGTGGAGCGGATTGTTGGGAAGGGAGATGTATAGATAGGACACGACAAGTGGGTGTTGATGAGTTGGAGGTTTGGTTCTGGGATGAGGTGGGGAGGGGAGGTGAAGGAATTGGTCAAGTCGATGTTAATATCGCGCGGTCGGATGGTCCCAAGGTGGAAGATGAGGTGTTCCTCCTCCAGGCATCGGGTGGCTTGGATTTGGTAGCACCTGCATGTCCTTGGACGTGTCAGAGTGGTAGTTGAAGTGTTCAGCCACAGGGCAGAGGGGTTTGTTTGGTGCCCTGTGTCCCAGAGATGTTCCCTGAAACAATCCATAAGTCGGTGTCCTGTCTCCCAATGTAGAAGAGACCACATAGGGAGCAACGGACACAATAAATGAGGTGTTTGGGAGCAGGTGTGGGTGCAGGTTTTACACATCTTGCAGCGGTAAGGGAAGGTGTCGAATTGGAGGGGGTGTTGGTGAGGAGTGTGGAACTAACAAAGCAATTATGTTTGGAATACTCTCTGTGGACTGCTTCCCCATTCACTCCTTGACTCCCTGGTGAGATCCAATCCCCCATCAACTGACCCTATACTCCCTGCACCTTCCACTGCCACCGCATGAAGTGTAAAACCTGCACCCACATAGCCCTGCTCACCCCTGTCCAAGGACCTAAAGGATCCTTCCACATCTAGCAACGATTGCTTTGTGCATCCAAACGCATTATTTACTGTGTCTTTTGCTCTTGGTGGTGTCTCATCCACATTTGGGAGACAGGGTGACAACCGATTCGGGATAGGCGATATGATTTTGTGCATGGGAATTCGTGTCTCACTGACTTGATGTTTTGAAGAGGTTTGATGAGAAGGCGTTTGGTATACTTTCCTTCATTCGCCAGAGTATTAAGTATTGAGTTGGAAGATCATATTGCAGCTGTACAGGACATTGGTTAGGCCGCTTTTGGAATATATATGTGCAATTCTGGACTCCCTTCGATTGGAAGGATGTTCAGAAACTTGAAAGGGTTCAGAAAAGATTTACAAGGATGTTGCCAGTGTTGGAGAATTTGAGCGACAGGGAGAGGCTGAATAGTCTGGGGCTGTTTTCCCTGCAGTGTTAGTGGCTGAGGGCTGACCATGTAGAATTTCATAAAATCATGAGAAGAATGGATAGGATAAATAGACAAAGTTTTTTTCCCTGGGTGGGGAGCACAAAACTAGAGGAGATAGGTTTAGGGTGAGAGGAGAAAGATCGAAAAGTGACCGAATGGCAACTGTTTCTCGCAGAAGGTGGTGTGTGTGTGGAATGAGCGGCCAGAGTAAGTGGTGGATACTGTTACAATTACAGCTTTTAAAAGGCATCTGGATGGGTACATGAATAGGAGTGGTTTGGAGGGATATGGGCTGGGTGCTGGAAGGTGGAACTAGATTGGGTTGGGATATCTGGTCGGCATGGACGAATTGGACCGAAGAGTCTGTTTCCATGCTTTACATCTCTAAGACACTATGAAAGCGGAGCGGTGGACGTGATCTATATGGACTTCAGTGAGCAAGTAAACAAGGTTCGTCATGGTAAACATTTTAGCAAATTAAGATCATATGGAATATCGGGAGAACTAGCCATTTCACTGTAGAATTGGCTCAAAGGGAGGAGACAGAGGGTGTTGCTGGATGATTATTTTTCATTCTGGATTCCTATGACCAGCGGTGTCGCACAAGGATCGGTGCTGGGTCCATTGTGTTCTGTCAATTACATAAATGACTTGGATGTGAATATAAGAGGCATAGTTCCTAACTGGAATATGGTAACAAAGTTGGAGGTGCAGTCGGCAGAGAAGAAACTATCCTCAGGGTACAACAGGATCTTGATCTGATGGGCCACTGGTCTGAGGAGTGGCAGATGGATTTTAATTTCAATATAACTGAGGTGCTGCATTTTGGGAAGGCAAATAAGGGCACGACTTGTACACTTTATGGAGTGTTCCTGTGGAGTGTTGCTGAACAAAGAGACTTTGGAGTGCAGGTTCATCGTCCTTGATCATGGAATTGCAGGTATACAGGATAGTGAAGAAGGCATTTGGTATTCTTTCCTGTATGGGTCAGAATATCATTTTTTGGCTGCACAGTACATTGGTTAGGCCACGTTTAGAATGCTGTTTTTATTTCTGGTCTTCCTGCAGTAGAAACGATGCTGTGAGATTTGAACGGGTTCTGAAAAGATTTATAAAGATGTTGCCAGTGTTGGAGTGTTTGAGCTGTCGGGAGAGGCTGAATCGACAGGGGCCATTTCCCCTGGAGCATCGGAGGCTGAGGGGTGACCTTACAGAAATTTATAAAATTATGAGGGGCATGGATAGGGTGAAGAACTAAAGACTTTTCTCCGGTGCAGGGGATTCCAGAACTTGAGGGTATGGGTTTAAGGAGAGGGGAAAGATTTGGAAGCGATCTGAGGGGCAAATTGCTCACGCAGATGGCGGGGCATCTATGAAATCACCTGGCAGAGAAAGTGGTGGATGCGTGTACTGTTACATTTAAAAGGCACCTGGATGGGTATTTCAATAGGAAGAGTTCATAAGGAAATGGGTGAAATGCGAGCAAACGGAACTGGATTAATTGAGGATATTTGGTCTTAATAGACGAGTGGGACCGAAGCGTCTGTTTCGGTACTGAATGGCTCCGTGAGTCTGTGACTCTATTTGGTGCACGCGCATAATTCTATTTACCTCTCTGTCTGCATATCTCTCTCTCTCTCTCTCTCTCTCTCTCTGTCTCTCTTTCTCTCTCTGTCTCCCCACACACAGCCAATCTCAACCACAGGGAGCTGCTGTCTCTCATGACAGAGAGCGAAATAATATGTGCTGAGAATTAATTTGACATATTCTTACTGCAGATTTATTCTCCGTGATGGGTTCACTGTCTACACCCCAGTGTGTAGGATACATTTCAATATCTTTCAGTCCCCTCCCATAGAACTATCTGTCCCATTGAGATGTTAGTGTCACGACTTGAACTTCGTTGGTTCTCCCTCAACATTGTCATGTTAATTCTAGCACAGGAAAGTTGGAACATTCCCTGTTTCCTTTTAAGGTTTTTTTTAAAGTTTTGTAATGTATATCAGTGCAATTTGAAAATATTAAACATTGACCCCTCAGGAACCTCGACGAATCTCTGTCCCGAAATCTACCACCAAACACAAAACTGGCCGGACCGTGGGGATATTTGCTGAGATTCCCTCTTGGGATTTTGTTGGGGTCAGTGTGACTCCCAGATATAACTCTCTCTCTCTCTATCCCTCTCTCTCTCTGTCTTTGTCCGTATCTCGTCCAGCCCGGGCCACACGTCACACATTCCTCTGACATTTCACCAAGCCTTTGAGGAGAGTTTCTCATTCAGGGTTTTAAATTCCTCTTTGGGGTGTCCTGTGTGTCAGACGCTTAACATGGTTGTGTCAAACCCATAGCCCTGGTTATTTGAACCTCAGGCTTAAACCTTCTCTGAAATGACAGAGCCACAATCAATCTCAGTTAACCAGCGACCCTGACAAATCTAGGGTGTCCCAGAGGAAATCAAACTTCGGGATAACAAATAAACACAACTCACACGGCCCCATAGGGTTCAACCTGTCGAATAGGCCTCAAGCCGATGTCCGCCCCTCCCCTCTGGAGGAAGCTTCTGTCTAAGGGAAGGATTTCTTGTCCTGTCGTACTCTCAATATATCAATTTTGCGTGGTGCGTGGAGAGAGTGGGAGAGAAATATCATAGAAACTGGAAAAGGATGGGTTGATTTTCAAACAACTTCCACAGCAAGATGTCATTCCTTCACACAACACACCCCTCAGCCAACCCACGTATTATCAAATTTGGAGAAAAGTTTGAGGATTTGAGTCCAAGAAACATCGGGCAGCCTTAAAATGTTTAGTTTATCAAAACGGTATCAGAGCACAGCAGGATCTCACAAACAGCAACATGTCAGCAGCAATATCAGCTTGATATTTCTGATGGGGGCTGCTTAAAAGTTCAATATTTGTTGCAAATACACGCACTGACATGACTGCTATTTCACAATTTAAAATGCCTCTCCCTCCTTCCCTCTCTCTCTTTCTCCTTCCTCTCTCTTATTCAGAAGTCTTTTTCTCACTTCCACTGTCAATTTGAACATTAACACATTATGACTTTATCAGAAGTCTTTAAGAGACAGTTTGACATTTAAGGGTTTTAATTTCCTCTTTGGGAAGTTCTGTCTCTCAGACGCCCGCTGTGGGTGGGGACATGGGGATTAACAAGTTTGTGTCAAATCCGAAGAACTACGTTACTTCAACCCCAGGCTTCAAACCTCTTTTAAAATGACAGGGTTTCAATCTGACAGAACTCAGTTGACAAGAGGCCTGTTAAAAAACGAGGGTCTCGCAGTTGAAACCAGTCTTTGGGGAATAAAGAGACACAACTGAGGAGGATCCCCACGGAATGCGGCCTGTGGAATAGGCCTCAGGACCGTGTGCCCATCTTGGTGGATGGTCTTGTTCAAAGTTCGCCTTGTCGAAAACTCTCTCTCTCTCTCTCTTTGGACGTTCCAAGCGATTAATAATTCCCTGGGATAAAAGAAACAGAATCAATTAAAAGACGGAGCAAGAAAACGCTTAGAGAGATGGCACAGCAAGATTGCAGGGATTTCCTCTCCTAGTAAAATCCCAACATTAAACATATCAGCTGAAAGATGAATTTTCAGGCCAGACACTTTTGAAACCTTTACACTAGGAAGTTTGAGCTGATGAGAAGATTCACTGCCTCTAAAGATAGCCTGGTGTTAGTTGATGCATAGCAAGATCCCATATGGGAGAATGTAGCAGCAGCCACATCATCTGATTATTTTCTCCTTTGCAATGCTGATCAAGTGTTCATTATTTGCTGTAATGCCAGAATCTAACATTACTGCTGTTTCACAATCTCAAATAGCTCTCCTTCTCTCTCCTCCTTTGGAAGGGTTATTGACATTCACTCTGTGGACAAGGTATGGAGCAAACTCATTGAGCTGCAGCTTGCTCAGGCCTTGGATTCAAGAACACAGAACAACACAGCACAGGAACAGTCACTTCCACCCTCCAAGCCTGCGCCAAATCTTTTTGTCCTTATTTTCAAGAAATTTCTTCTAAAACTGTTTTCTTTTCTCCAGACGTCGGGTGGCTTGGATTTGGTAGTGGAGGAGGCCAGTTCTTGCATTTCCTTGGTGGAGTGTTTGGGGAAACTGATGTTTTCAGCTACAGGGCGGTGGGGTTGTTTGGTGCGTGTGCCCAAGAGATGTTCACTGAAACATTGCTCAAGTTAGCGTCCTGCGTCCACAATGTAAAGGAGACACCAGCAAGAGCAATAGACAGTAGATGGGGTGGTTGTATGTGTAGGAAAATCTCTGCCGGATGTGAAAGGATTCTTTGGGGCGTTGAACAGGGAGGTGTGGGTGCAGATTTTACACTTTGTTCGGTGGCAGGGCAAGGCGCCAAGAATGCAGGAGGGGGTTAGTGGGGACGTGGACCTCACCAGGGATAGAATGTGGAAGCAGTCTGCAGAGGCTGATCCCTCCGTGACTCACTGGTTTTAATCCCACTCTCCCATCCAACACATACTCCACTACTAGTATCTTCTCCTGCCGCCGCAAGAGATTAAAACCTGCGCCCACACCTTCCCGTTCACGTCCAACCAAGACGCCAAAGGATCGTTCCATATCCGGCAGAGATTTTTTCTGCGCATACAAACACCTCATCTATTGTGTCCGTTCCACCCGATATGGTTAATTCTACATTTGGAGACAGGACGCCATCTTGCAGATTGTTTCAGGGAACATCTCTGGGACACACGCACCAAACAAACCCCACTGCCCTGTGGCTGAACACTTCAACTCCCACTCCCACTCTTCCAAGGACATGCAGGTGCTGGGACTCCTCCACTGCCAATCCAAGCCACGACTGGAGGAGAAACACTTCATTTTTCACCATGGGACCCTCCGACCATGCGACATTAACATCGACTTCACCAATTTCCTCATCTCAGCTGCCCCCACCTCTTGCCAGGATCAAGCATCCAACTCAGCACCACCCGCTTGTGTGTCCTATCTGTCCATCTTTCTTCCAACCAATTCACTCCACACTCCCGTAAAAATCTATCACCCTTCACCCCATCTGCATCTCCCTATCACCGTCTCAAATACCTTCCCCCCAGCCCCACCACCAACCCCCATGTTTATCTTTCAGTTCCTTCCCCCCGCCCCACATTCCTGATGATGGGCATTGGCCGAAACATCGACTCTCCTGCTCTTTGGATGTTGCCTGACTTGCTGTGCTTTTCCAGTCTCACACGGTTTGACTATGATCGCCAGCATCTGCAGCCCTCACTTTCTTCTTCACTGTCCTTTAGCTGAGGCATTTGTGGAGTCCTTTCTTTATCTTATCCCTGTTCCAGACTGCTGCCCCTGGGTTTGCATATTGACTCATCAGTCTCAGCCAGAGAGCTCAGTGACTCTTAGCTTAAATGTGAATTCCACAAACTCATGTCCCAAGTTCAGAGGGTTTTTTTTCAGGTGTCTAATGTCCTTTGTTTCTCATTGTTACTGCACTCTGATTATCTCCTTACTCGCAGGTAAAGGAACAGATTCCCATTTTTAGCTGTTCAGTTGCATGCGAGTATCTGCTGCCAATCAACTAATTGAAAGCTCTTGCCAAATACCGTCAAAGTTTGCCTTCCTCCAATTTAGTACAACTTGCAAAACAGTCTCTTGCCCAAACGAACCACAGCGCATTCACCCATCTCTTAGATCAACAGGGGTAAATGCCAACTGCAAATACAATTTGGTTCCATTTCCATGTCCCTTTGCTTCGGACCCAATTAGTGACGACATTCTCTTGGCTGGTTCCAGACTCTCTTCGAGGTGGGATATTTAGCATACAACAATTCAGTGTGTGTACGTTTAATTTAACCATTGTTTAATGAGGAAATAGGGTTTTGTGTGCAATTTTATGTCGGAAGCGAGCTTTTCATCTGAAGAAATGTTTTTATGTTGATCTCTCCACTGGTAGTGCACACTTCCCTCATAAGATCAGCGATACTGTGCACGTTACTCCAGGACACAACCCAGTTGACATTGATCCCAACTCAGCACTACAACAGCTGCAGACCCGACAATCTGATTCCTTTCCCCTCTGTGATGCTGATTTAGCGTTAACTGTTGCTCCAGGTACCAACTAATCTCAAATGTATCTCTCTGTCTATCACTCTCTCTACAAACACACATCACTCTGTCTATCCCTTTCTCTCTCTATCTCTCCCCGCCCCACGACACAGACAATATCTACCAGACGGAGAGAGCTGCTCTCTCTTATGACAGAGAGACAAATAACGTGAGAATTAATTTGACATATTCTTCTGCAGATTTATTCTCCATGAAGGGTTTACTGTCTCCACCTCAGTGTGTCGGACAAATTACAGTGTCTCTCAGTCCCCCGCCCTCGGAGCTGTCTGTCCCATTGAGATGCTAATGTCAGGTCTTGAACATTGTTAGAACTCCCTGAATATTGTCATGTTAATTCTTGCACAGAAAAGCTTGATCATTCCTTGTTTCCTTTTAAGCTTTTTAAGACATTTTTATGTTTTCTGATGTATCACTGTGCAGTTTGAAAACATTAAACATTGACCCCTTAGTAGCCTCGAAGATTGTCTGCCACTAAATCTACCACTAAACATAGAAGTAGCCGGACCTTGGGTATATTTGCTGAGGTTCTCTCTTGGGATTTTCCTGTTGTCAGTTTGACTCTCAGATATAACTGTGTGTGCGTGTGTGCGTGTGTGTGTGTGTGTGTGTGTGTGTGTGTGTGTTTGTGTGTGTCTTTAACCGTGTCTCTTCCACCTTTCCACACACATCGCACATTACTCTAACATTATACCAAGGCCTTGAGAGCTTCAAATTTGCTTTAAAATGCAGAGCCACAATCCGTCGGTATTCAGTTAAATAACGACCCCTAAAAATCCAGGGTGTCCCAGAGGAAATCAAACCTGGGGGTAACAAATACACACAACTCACACGGGCCAACTAGGGTGCAGCCTGTCGAATAGGCCTCAGGCCGATTCCGCCCAAACCCTCTGGAGGAAAGGTTTGTCCAAGGGAAGGATTTGTTATCCCGTCGTACCTTCAAAGCAGAAATTCCGGCAAGTGGTGGGTGGAGAGAGTGGGAGAGAAAGAGATGATTGGAACTGGAAAAGGGGGGGGAAAGATTTTCAAACAAATTACACAGCAAGCAGTCATTCCTTCATCCAAAACATCCCTCAGCAAACCCAAGTGCGATCAACTTGAGAAAAATGTTCGGGGTTTTGAATCCCAGATCCATTGGTAGCCTTAAAGCTATGGGTTTATCAGAACAGTTGTTGCTACGATCGAATTGCCACAGGCTGTCAGAGCACAGCAGCATCTCACAGGCAGCAACGTGTCTGCAGCAAGATCAGCTCCACTTTTCTGATGGCAGCTGCTTAAAAGTTCAATATTTGTTGCACCTACAGGCACTGACAAGACTTCTATTTCACAATCTAAAATGCCTCTCCCTCCCATTCTCCTGCCTCTCTACGTTTGCAAGTCTCTCTCTCTCTCTCTCTCACACTCACTCCCAATGTCCCAATTTGAACATTCATGCATTATTACTCTGACATTATAAAAAGCATATCAGAAACAGGTTGACATTTCGTGTTTCAATTTCCTCTTTGGGATGTCCTGTCTCTCAGGCACTTGCTGGGGGTGGTGACTTGGGGTGTTACCAAGTTTGTGTCAAATTCAAAGCCCTTTTTCCTTTAACCCGAGGCTTCAAACCTGTATTAAAATATAGAGCCACAATCTTACAGGACCCAGCTAACCAGTGGCCTGTTAAAAAAGGGTCCAACAGAGGCACCCAGTCTTTGGGGAAATAAATAGACACAACTGAGTTGGGGCCCCACGGAGTGCGGCCTGTGGAATAGGCCCCATGACTGTGTGCTCTCTTGTTCAAGGTTCACCTTGCCCCAAACTCTCTCTATTTTTGGATTTTCCAAGTGAATAATAATTCCCTGGGATAACAGAGATGGGATCAATTAAAAGACAGAGCAAGACATTTTTATGGATGGCGCAGGAAGGTCCCAGAGACTGTTTCTCTCAGCAACAACATGAAACATGTCAGCTGGAAGTTGATTTTCAGGATTGACCTTTTTGAAACCTTTCCAAAATGAGGAGTTAGCTGATGAGAAGACTCACTGCCTGCAAAGGTGGCACGTTGGCAATTTATGCACAGCAAGATCCCACATAGAACAACGTAGCAGTAGCGAAATCATCTGGTTCCTTTCTCCTGTGCAATGCTGGCCAAGTGCTGATTAGTTGTTGTAATGCCAGAAATTAACATTACTGCGGTTTCACAATCTCAAATAGCTCTCCATCTCTATCCTCCTGTGGAAGGGGTATTGACACTTACTCTGGGGAATGGGTATTGAAAAAACTCATGAAGCTGCAGCTCCCTCAGATCTTAGATCGTCGAATACAGAGAAGAAGATAACAAAGAACAAAACATCATAGGTACATGCCCTTCGGCCCTCCAAGCCTGCGCCACATCATTTTGTCCTTACTGTCAAAACTTTTCTTCACTTACAGGATTCATATACCCCTCTTCCCTTCCTATTCATGTATTCGTCCAGGAGTTTCCTGAAATCTGCTGTCGTGTCTGTTTCCACCACTTCCTCTGGCAGCACATTGCAGGCACTCACCAGCCTTTGTGTGAACATCTTGTCTCACACATCTCTTTTAAACTGTTCCCTTCCTCCATCACCCAGACCTTGAACCTATGGCCCCTGTACCCCTGCAACCCTGGGAAAAAGCATCATACTGTCCACTCTGTCCACTTCATTAACAATCTTATAAACCTCGATCAGCTCCCTCAACCTCCAGCATTCTATTGAAAACAAACCCAGTCTATCCAACCTTTCTTCACAGCTAAACTTTCCCCATACCAGGCAACATCCGGGAAAACCTTTACAGTACCCTCTCCAAAGTATCCACATACTTCGGGTGATCAGAGCTGCACACAGTGTGAGAAACAAAGCTCACGCACTGCAATAATTTCAGTCCGAGACAAGATCTGAACCAGTAGTGCTCTTTATTTCACACCTGCATGTGATTGTGATGTCCACAAGGCAGGGACAAAACACACTGAATTCAACAAATACTAGATATGTATATACTTTGGTTACGATATTTTTTTTATTTCATTGTTGCCTCACCACCCCACCCCCCACCCCGTCTGTTTACATCCTCCACTTCCCTAAGACCGGTACCCATTACTCCTGCTTATCTCGTGTCTTATTCAGTCTTGTCTGTGAAAAACATGCTCATTCCTGTTCTCAAGACCATTTGACCTTATCCTGCTGTGGGCACATCCTTGCCTAACCATTATTTACTCCCTCCATCTGTGCCGCCCCTCTCAACATCTTATCATTAATATTTGTTTAATTGGGGTTTGTTCCTGTGTTTCTGTAAAAGTGGGAAACAGATGTTTATACCTACTGATGACACAGGCATATTGACTTTAACTGTCTGTCTTCGCAGCACCTTATCACGAAGCACTTTTAATTGGGGTTACCATTGTTGTGTAGTCCCGTTCCTTTCATGCATACATTTTTAGCGAATGCAAACAAAACAATTATGCATTTCCTCCACAGAATTCCTATTCTTGTTGACTCAACTCCTGGCTGAAACAATTACACACTGATGTGAGTTCAGTTATTTTATCTATAATGAATTAGAATTGCAGAAGCAACATAGATTTCCGACATCCCACAACAGTATCCCAAGTGTGGCCTCATTAATGTTCTGTAATGCTGCAGCATGTCTCATCTATCATTATCCTCAATGTAGGCATGCCATCGACCTGAGCTGCCACCTTCACTGATCTGTACAACTGCACATCCACATCGCTCTGCAAGCTAATACTCATAAGAGTTCTGCCATTCCCTGTTAAATCTACACTTGACCTTTGAAAATGGATCACCTTACATTTGTCTGGATTAAACTCCAACTGGCATTTTTTTTCAGCCCATGTCCCAAGTAATCTATTTCCTGTGGTATCCTCTGACAATCTTCCTCACGATCTACAATTTCACCAATATTTGTATAACATGCAAGCCGATTAAATAACCAACCACGTTTTCCTCCAAATCATTTATGTCGACTAGAAACAAAGCTGCCAGCACTGCTCCCTGCAGAACATCAACAGTCACAACTCTCCATTCCTTAAAGCATCCTTTCACTGCCCCCTCTGTCTTCCTACTACCCCAGTTCTGTATACATCTTGCCACATCACTCCTGGTGCCAAGCTTTTGTACCAGTCTGTCGTGAAGGAGACTGAAGTCAATATTTTTTTCTCACCAATCATTTTTTCATGTCGTCAATAAACTGAATTCATTAACTGAGGCATTGCCTCTACTACACAAAATTATGTTTTCTATAGAGCTGTATTCGGCTCGGTGGGATTTGACTCGCCAGGACCTGCAGAAGGTTCATGACAGATTGTTTCTTTCAATAAACATGAAGAAATCCACGAGGAAAGGTATTATCACGCTCATCTACAAGCAGAAGGTTGTGGAGGGAGGAAACTAGAAATTGGAGCCAATACCATTGCTGCATGTAGACCACAATATCCTGTCTTAAGGTCATCACCAACTGGGTCAGGTCTGCCCTGGGATCTGTGATCCATTTCAATCAAACCCGTGTTGTACTGGGCAGGACAATCTCTCTGAGAGCCTTATGCTCTTCAGGGATACGATCACCTAAATACAATTCGGTGGGGTGGACACCTGCCTCATCAGCCTGGACCAGGACAGGGCTTTTGACAGAATATCACACACACCTCCATCTGCGACCCACTCTCCAAAACTGGCTTTGGAGTGGAAGTCTGCAATTGGATCCGACTGCTCTACACCAACATCATTAGCGCAGTCTCAATCAACGGGTGGGAATCTAGAAGCTTCCCGATCAGATCCAGAGTCAGTCAGGGCTTCACATTCTCTCCGGCCTTGTTTGTGTGTTGTGTAGAGCCCTTTGCTCAGTCCATCCGGATAGATGTGACCCCAAGAAGGGTGAATATTCCAGGGAGAGGTGGCCAGCAGGTCAATGCCTCCACGTCCAAGGATGCTGTCACTGTTTTCTACTGGAACCTGCTGTCAGCGCACAAACTCTTGACCATCTGGTACAAATTCCAACTGGCGTTGGGAACCAAGGGGATTTGAGGCAAGAGCGAGGCCATGTTCTGTGGCAACTAGGCTGACTGATCCTTCATTCCCTTCACTGTCAGAACTGATGACCTGAAGGTGCTCGGAATATAGTTAAGAGGGGCTGGGGTGTGCATAAAATCTAGAGAGGAGTGCACGGCCAAAGTGAAGCAGACACTCCCTCCACATTTGTGAGTAAAAACCTGGTTACCAGGTGTGGCGCACTCTCTGTTGTTGCACATGGCGCTGATCTGTCCATCCACCAAAACTGCACTGTTTCAGTCACCCGAGGCATCTTCCACTTCGTCTGGCAGTTTAAGGCAGACGGTGTCTGCAGGGAGTAGAAGTAAAAAGCCTTAGGAAAGGGGTGGATGAACATACCCAACACTGCCATCGCCCTGATGGCCCCCTTTGTGTGTGGCTGCATCAATCTGTATGTACACAAACACCAAGTGTCACTATGTGCTGAGGTTCTATCTGTCCCCGGTGATGGGAAGGATGGGACTGGCCTCGTTGCCATGCAATGCTCCACATAGAGTCACAGCGTCCTGGAGCTGTTCAGTACGGAAACAGACCCTTCATTCCACCTCATCCATTTAGACTAAGTATCCTCAATTAATACAGTTCAATTTGCTTGCATTTCACCCATATTACTGCAAGCACTCCCTATTCACATACCCACCCATCTGCCTTTTAAATGTAACCGTATAAACCTCCCCCACTTCCTCTGGCAGCTCATTCCATACACACACTACAATCTGCATGAAAAATTTGTTCCTCCGATCCCTTCCAAATCTTTCTCCTCTCCTTGATCCTATGCCCTCCAGTTCTGGAATTCCCCCAACACTGGGGAAAAGTCTTTAGCTCTTCACACTAAACATGCCCCACATAATTTTATAAACTTCTGTAAGGTCATGCCTCAGCCTCAGATACTGCAGGGAAAACAGCCCTAGACTATTCTGCCTCTCCCAATAGCTCAAACACTCCACCCCGGGAAACGTCCTTGGGAATCTTTTCTGAATGCTTTCAAGTTGCATGACATCCTTCCTACAGCAGGGAGACCAGAAATGAACACAGTATTCCAAACATAGCCTAACCTATGTTCGATACAGACACAGCACAACGCCCACCTCCCTTACTCAATGTTCTGGCCAACAAAGGAAGGCATCCCAAATGGCTTCTTCACTATCCTGACTACCTGCAACGCCACTATCAAGGTACTATGAACCTTGCACTCTAAGGACTCTATGCTCACTAACACTTCCCAGGTCCTTAGCCTTCAGTGTTGAAGTCCTGCTTTGATTTGCCTTCCCAAAGTGCAGAACCTTACATTTTCCTAAATTAAACTCCATCTGCCACTCCGCAGTCTATTGGTCCATCTAATCAGGATCCTGTTGTACGCTGAGGTAAGCTTCTTCGCTATCCTCTGCAATTCCAATGTAAGTGAAATGTGCAACTTAGTAACTGTGCCTCCTATGTTCACATCCAAGTCATTTATATAACTGAGAAAACACAGTGGACCCAGCACCGATTCTTGTGGGACATCGCTCTTTATCGGCCTCCAGACCGATCCACTAACACCCTCTGTCTCTTCTCTTTCAGCCAATTCTACATAGAAATGGCTATTTCACCCTGTATTCCACGTGATCAAACCTTGTTAAACAGTCTACCATGAGGAACCTTGTCCACTGCCTTATTGAAGTCTTTATATTTCATGACCACCACTCTGCTTTCATCAATCCTCTTCAAAACTTAATCGAAAGATCAATTCAGTGCGACACGAATTCTCATGCACAATGCCATATTGCCTCTCCCGAACCAGTCCTTGCGTTTCCCATTACATGTAAGTGCTGTCCATCAGGATTCACTCCAACAAACTTTGCACTACTGATGTCAGACTCAGCTGTCAATAGTTCCCTTCAGTTTTCCTTCCAATCTTTACAATCCACGTTAGCCAACCTCCAGTCTTCCGCCACCTCACCTATGGCGATCGTCAATACAAATATCTCAGCAAATGGCCCAGAAATTACTTCACAGCTTCTCACAGACTTCGAGCGTAAACCTGATCACGTCACGGGTGTTCAACATCGTTTCCGTGATTTCAAACATCCAGCATCACCTCCATCTGCAATGTGAACATTATTTAAGATGTTGCCATTTATTTTTCAAAATCTCTAGTTTTTCATATCCTTTTCCAAAATGAACGCTGAAGCAAAATATTTATTCAGTATCTCCCTCATCTCCTGCAATTCCACACATAAGCTGATCTTAGAGAGGCCCTGTTCTCACTCCCATTACTTCTTTCTTCTCAATGTATTTGTAAAATCCCTTTGCATTCTCTTAAACCCTATTGCACAAGTTATCACATCTCGCCTTTTGGCCCTCCTGAATTACTTCTTAAATATACTTGCACTGCCTTTATACCCTTCAAGGGATACACTCAATCCCTGCTGTCTATTCCTAGAGGATGTTGCCTTCTTTTTCATGACTAAAACCTTACCTTCTCCAGTCCCCCAGCACTTCCTGCACCTATGCAGCGAGTGAGGGTCAGTTTATTATACATAGCTCCCTCGGACTGACACTGTGCTTATGTGGTGAGATATGGTGTGGTGAAAAAGACAGGAGGAAGATACTTCAGAGGCAAAGGGAAACTCCGGTTGTATTAAAACATTGACAAGAAAATGAATATTCATAAAAACCAGTGCGAGGCATCAAGTGAATTGAGATTTGTCTCACAGCTGTTAACTCCCCAGTTGAACCTTAAGGCTCTAACTTGAAATAGTGGATTTTGACTGACAAAGAGCTGTTAATTACTGGATGTCAGGGGAAAGGAGAAAGAAAGAGAAAGTAAACACGAATCCCGAGATCCTCTAGGGTTTCCCTTCCTTGGGGCCTTCCCTACACCGTCAGCCCTCAAGCCCACCCTTCTTCCCCTCTCTTACTAAGCTGGGACAGAGGATCTACATCACCTTCTGCCCATCCCCGGAGTGGCTTCTGTTGGTTTGGAGAGTGGTGGATGTCGCTGGCACTATCCCTATTTGGTCTCTCGGCTTTACGTCACATCTCACCAGTACATGGAGGATTGTGGATGTGAAGATTGCTCGCTCCCCTTCTTTTCCTGAGTCTGTGACTGCCTGTAGCTAATTTTCTTGATGCTGACCAGACACCTTACTCAACAAACCCCAGAGTTCCGGGTTCCCCAGTTGTACTGGCTGGAGATTTCCAGAATCTCCCGCCAAATCTGGATTGGATCATAGAGCTGCTGGTCCTCCTCTCGGGGCTGAATGAGCTTCCTGTGTATTCGATGTGCGTGAATGGTTCTCCAATTAAAGTCAGTGGGTGGACCATAGTTTAAAATGTCCATTATTAGTCTTCAATGTGTGTAGGTTAGGTTGTTGCTGACAGTTTGTTGGCCTTCCCATTTAAGACAAACAGGGTTGCATGTCGTACAAAGGCGTGGAATACTCAGTATCTCTGCATCCAAGCGAATGATAACAAATTGAATGGTTGTGTAATTTTCCAAGCTGCAGAATGTCTCAGTTATTTGCTCTTCAGGCTGGTTCTCATTGTCTTTTAGAATATGGTGCTGGAAAAGCACAGCAGGTCAGGCAGCATCCGAAGAGCAGGAGAGTCGATGTTTGAGGCATAATCCCTTCATCAGGAATATGGGGCTGGGGGAAGAGTGCTGAGAGATGAATAGGAGGTTGGAAGTGGGGCTGTGTGAAGATAGCTAGAAAGGTGATAGGTAAATAATGGCGGTGTGATGATGGTGATAGGTCGGAGCAGAGGGTGGAGTGAATAGGTGGGAAGGAAGATGAACATGTAGGACAGTCAAGAGAGTGGAGCAGAGTTGAAGGTTTGGATCTGGGATGAGATGGGGTGGATGGCAAATGAGCAAACTGGTCAAGTTGATGTTGATGCCATGTGGTTGGAGTGTCTCAAGGTAGAAGATGAAGTGTTCTGCTTCCAGACGTCATGGTCTTGGATTTGGTGGTGGAGGAGGCCCAGAACGTCTTGCGGTGGCAGGGGACGGTGCAAGGTGATGGAGGTGTTGATGGCGTAGGGGGAGTAGAGTGGATCTCACCAGGGAAATACGGAGCGAATGTGGAAGCAGTCCGCAGATATTGTTCCCTCTGTGACTTCCTGGTTAAGTCCACTCTCCCCACCAATTCATACTCTTCTCCCAGCACCTTCCCTTCTCATCGCAAAAGATGTTAAACCTGCGCCCAAAACCCTCTCCCCCTCCCCCAATCACTTCGAACCAAGGTCCAAAAGGATACTTCCATATCTGGCCGAGATTTTCCTCCGCATCCAAACAACTCATCTACTCATCCATTGCACCTGATGTGGTCTCCTCGACATTGTGAGATAGGACACTAACACGCAGATCATTTCAGGGAACATCCCTCGGACATACGCACAAAATAAACCCAATGTCCTGGGGCTGAACACTTCAACTCACCCTCCCACTCCGCTATGGACATGCAGATCTTGAGCCTCCTCCACTACGAAATCCAAGTGTCTCAACGTCTTGAAGAAGAACCCTCATGTTCCAACTTAGGACCCACCGATCATATGGCATCAACATCGACTTCACCAGTCTACTCATCTCTCCTCCACCCAACCTCATCCCCGAACTGACCCTACAACTCGGAACCGCCCTCTTGTGGTGTCCAATCAGTCCATCTTCCTTCTCAACTATCCACTGGACACTCCGCTCCGACCTAAAATCCTCTCCCCACCTGCATCTACCTATCACCTTCCCAGCTACCATCCCCCAGCCTCGCCGCAAACACCCACACCCGTATATTTTTCATCCCCACTTCCCCACGTTCCACATTCCTGATTATGGTCATATGGCCGAAACGCCGATACTCCTGCATCTCAGACATTGCCTGAACTACTGTGCTTTTCCAGCGCCAAACATTTTGGCTCTGATCGCCAGCATCTGCATCCCTCACTTTCTTCTTCACTGTCTTTTAGCTGAGACATTTGTAGGGGCCTTTCTTTATCCTACCCCTGTTCCAGACTGCTGCCCCTAGACTTGCTTATTGCCTACTCTGTCTTAGCCAGAGACCTCAGTGACTCTTAGTTTAAACGTGAATTCCACAAACCACTTTCCAAGTTCAGAGGGTTTTAATCCAACGTGTCTAATGAGAATTTTTACCCCACCGAACACCTACCAGCCCAGTATTTCATCTTGTGTCTGTATTCTGATTATCTCATTTTTGGCAGCTTCCCATTTTTAACTGTTCCATCACCTGCGAGTATCTGATGCAAATCAACTATTGCATATTCTTGCCAAATACCATCAAAATTTGCCTTCCTCCAACTTAGTACAACTTGCAAAACAAGCTCTTGGCCAAACGGACCACAGCACGTTCACCCATCTCTTAAGTCAATAGGGATAGTATGCAAAGTGTAAAAACAATTAGATTCTATTTGCATGTTCCTTTGCTTCAGAACCATTTGGTGACGACATTCTCCTGGCTGGTTCCAGATTCTTCGTGAGGCGAAACATTTATGCAGCATCCAACAATTTAACAATTTAAATAAACTCTACTCTTTTTTTAATGAGAGAAATAGGGTTTTGTGTGCAATGCTGCTGTCAGAAGCATTTACTTCATCTGAAGAAATACTTTCATGCTGATCACTCCACTGGCAGCATAAACTTCCCTCACAATATCAGCGATAATGTGCACTTTACTCAAAGACAAAAACCAGCTGACATCTTGCAAGTGGATAACCTGACAGTGAAGCATTTCCTGCCCATTGCTCCTGATAATGTGACAGTCTGTATACTCTGTCGGCTGGTTCGCTTGCATTTCAAGCAAAGTCTTTAACTGTTGCATCATTTGTAACAAATTTAAGTTCCAGTCAAGAGCAAAATCTCAACACGATCTGATATTGCAATCTGGGGAAGGTAAAAATTGTTGTTAATTAAAGGAAGACGGGTATAAAGCTGATGTTGGGTGAGAGGGGCGTTTTGTGGTACAGTGGCAGTGTACCTACCCACGCTCCAGGGTTGTGTGTTAACAACTCCGAAGAGGTTGATTCGAAGAAAATGTTAATTTTTCTCAAAATCTATACAAAAAGCTGACGTTAAACCCTGCTTCTGGGGTTTCGGAACACTTTCGAATTCAGTGAAGCACGTTTAATCAAAATAATGCATTCAAAGGAGAGAAACAACGTGAAAATAAACTAATGAGAGACACAAACAAGCGTTTTAACAGCTTTCTTTAGATAAAGTAAAAGGTATTCAGAAAAGACAGATATGCACCGACAACTGGCAGAGGCAGGAAAACCTGCAATTGGGACAGTGTGAATAACAGAGAAATAAGGATGATATTTTGTGTCTGTCTTCAGAGAGGAACAATCACTCCACTTCTCAATAATAGAAGAGAAGCAATGTCGTCATGAAAATGAGCAGATCGATGAATTGGTCATTAGTGAACAGAAGTAGCAGTGGGAAATTAACATAATCCTTGAACCTGAAGATCAGCATTCGGAATCCTCAGAATATTGGTTGCAGTGATCATGATCTTTCGCAGCCACTCGGTACATATTTATCTCTATGATCAGTTTTTGCTTTATCTGGAGAAAGCTTTTTCAAACAATTACATCTCACTCACTGGTTTAATTTCATGTTGATTTCTCTCGTCATGCATTTTTTTTGTCCCACTGTACTGAATTTTAAAATGTGTTCTGAATCCCCAGGCCTGGGGTTTAACACCAACTTGTTCATTCCCACTGCACCACAAGACACCCCTCCCACCCACCATCAGCTTTATACACTACTTCCATTAATGAACAACAATCTTTCCTTCCCCTGGATTCCATGATTACATTTTGTTGAGCTTTTGCTCAGGATTGGAACTAAAATTTGTTTCAATGATGAAACAGTTACAATTTTTTGATTTAATTGCTAACAAAGCAGACTACAGATTCCCCCAACTTACCCCAGTTCCAACTTTCCAGCTCAGCAGTGTCCTCATGACTTATTCCCTTCCCTCCATCCGCTCCACACTCTCCTCTGACCTATCGACTCCATTCCCACCCCAATTCACCTATTGCACTCTTTGCTACGTTACCCCACCCTCCTCTCTGAACTATCGTTTCATCCCCACCCCCATTCCTCTATTGTATTCTTTTCTTCCTTCTCCCCAGACTCACCCCATCCACACCCCCCACCACCCCCCCCCACCCCCCCCCCCCGCCTATATCGCTCCACCTTGGAGGCTTTCTGCCTCTATTCCTGATGAAGGGCTTTAACCCGAAACGTTGATTTTCTTGCTCCTTGGATGCTGCCCGACATGCTGTACTTTTCCAGCACCAGTCTGATCTATAGAATACAGAATATGCAGACTCTCACTCTATCAGCAGCAGTGGGCAGACAATGCTTCACTGTCAGGTTGTCCACTTGTCAGATGTCAGCTGGGTTGTGTCTTTGAGTAAAGTGCACATTTTCGCTGAGCTTATGAGGGAAAGGTATGTTGCCAGTGGAGAGATCAACACAAAAGTAATTCCTCAGTTGAAGTGCTGCTTGTGACAGTAAGTATTGCATGAAAAACTATTTAAACGTTAAAAAAACAAGTGGAAGTTTTTAAATTATACACACACATTGAATTGTTGGTTGCTGAATAAATGTCTCACCGTGAGCAGAGTTTGCAACAAGACAACGGTGCATTGGCATTAAAATAATTTCAAGCAAAGCAACATGCAAATGGAATCAAGTTGTTTTTACACTTTGCATTCTATCCCTGATGACCTAAGAGAAGGATGGATATGTTGCGATTTGTTTTGCCACGATGGTTGTTTTGTAATATGTAAATGTCTGGCTGTATCAAAAGGAGAGGCCCAACAGGGACAGTGACATAAGTTGATGGCTCAAGGCCCGAGTCGTTAACTGGTTCAGAGGAGAGGTGGTTCAGGTTGGTGAAACTTTTGTTTTGCTTCTCTCTGTCTGTTTCACTTCATTTGGTTCAATTTCTCCTTCTCTCTTTCTCTCTCTGACTCTCTCCCACTCTCCCTCTCTCTCGCTATCATTGTCCCTCTCTCTCGCTCACTCTTTCTGTCTCAGTGTCTCTCTCCGTTTGTCTCTTTCACTGTCACTGATTCTCTTTCTCTCTGTCGCAGACACTGTCTCTCCCTCTCACTTCCTCTCCCAATGTATCTCTCTCTCCCACTGTCTCACTCTCTCTCTCAATGTCTCTTTCTCGCTGTCTCTTGTCACTCTTCTTTTCACTCTCACTGTTTTGCTGTCTCCCTCAATGAATCTCTCTGACTCTCTTCCTGATCCTTTTCCTTGCTCGTTCCCCCACTCTATCTCTCATGTCTCTCTCTCGTTGTGTCTCTCTCTGTGTCTCACTCCGTTTCTGAATTCATCTCTCTCTGTCCTTCACAGTATCTCTACCTCTTGTCTCTGTCTTTCTCATTTAAACAGTCTCTCTCTTAACTTGTCTCTCTTTTTCACTATCCATCTCACTCTCTCCCTCTTTCTCCTTCTTTTCCTGTGTAACTCTCATTTTCTCTCTCTCTTTCATGCTTTCTCTCTCTTTCTCTCCGTCACTGTCTCTCCCTCTCGCTCTTTCTGTCGTAGTAACTCTCCATCTCTCTCTGTCTAACTGACTCTCATTCCCTCATTCTTTCTATCTCTCTCTCCCTCACTGAATCTCTTCCACTCCCGCTCTCTCTCACACACACTGTGACTCTTTCTCTGTCACTGTCTCCCACTCTCTCTTTCTGTGTTTCTCATTGTCCCTGTCACTTCCACTCTCTCACACTATTTTGCTTTCTCCCTCACAGTAACTCTCTTTGACATACATGCTCTCTCAGTGACTATTTCTGTTCCTCTTTCTTATATTTTCCCACTCATATCTCTCTTTATGTTTCTCTTTCTTGATTCACCCCCCTCACGTCTCTCTATCATTCTTTCCTTCTGTATTTCTCTGTTTCTATTCCGCCTCTGGCTCGCTCTATCTTTCCGCTCTCTCTGTCCTTCACCTTAACTCTCTCTCACACTGCCTCTCTCTCACACACACCCACACACTTTTGATATCTTGTTGTCGCTCTCTCTGTCCTTCTTTCTTGTTCTTTCCCCATCTATGTCTCTCGCTTTTTCTTTTTTCTGCCTCTCTCTCTTCCTCTCGCACCCTCTCTCACTGTGCCTCTCTCACTGCCCCTTCATCGCACACTAACTCCCTCTATCTCCCACAACATTCTCTGTCTCTGCCTGTCTCTCACTCCCTGTGTGCCTCACTCTCGCTATCACCTTCTCACCTCCTCCCATCTGCTTCTCACACTCTCTCTATTCTTTTTCTCTCTGTAACTCTCTGTTTCACTGCTTCTCACTGTCCTTCTTTCGCAGTCTTTCGCAATCTGCATGTCTGATTGTCTCTCCCTCTCTCCCGCTATCTCTCTCCATCTCTCTCTCTCTCTGTCGCTCTCACAAACTGTCTCTCTCACTCCCTCTGTGTCTCTTTCGCTCACTGTTTTTGTATGTGTCTGTTTGTTTTTCTCTCTCACTCACTGTCCTTCTGCCTGTCTCTCTCTTTCTCTCTGGAGCGGAGTGCAGTTTCCGAGCCTCCTAGCAAGCTGTGGGAAAACCCAATCTTTGCACTTTGATATATTTACTGGGTAATCAACCATTATTCGCCATCCATAACTATCTGTGAAATGAAAACGGTGAACCGCGAATCACTGGCAGCATCTGTGGGAAGAAAGCCCAGTTAATCCTTCGAGTCCCTTCATCAGGGAATAAGTGGTATTTATAATGAAGACTGGGTTGGTTGTGTGTGGGGGAAAGGGAGGATCTGAGTGGATAGGTGGAGATGGAGCCCAGATAAATAGATAGAGAGAGAGAGATGTGTGTGATAACATGCAACTTTTAGAGGTTCTGTATCTCTTGAAGAAATGTCACGGAGTCGTTAAGGTGTACAGCTCGGAAACTCATCCATACCGACAGATATCCCAACACAATCTAGTCCCACCTGCCAGCACTCTGCCCATATTCGTCCAAACCCTTCCTATTCATATACTCATCCGGATGCCTTTTCAATGTTGCAATTGTACAAGCCTCCACCACTTCCTCTGACAGCTCATTGCATACATGTACCACGCTCTGCGTGATAAAGCTGCCCCTTTCGTCTGTTTTACCCACTCACCTGAAACATATGCCCTCTAGTTCTGGACTTCCCCACTTTTAGACTTTGTCTATTTATCCTATCCATGCCCCTCAGTACTTTGAAAATCTCTGGAAGGTCACCCCTCAGCCTCCAACTCTCCAGGGAAAACAGCCTCAGCCTATTCAACCTCTCCCTATAGCTTAAATCCTTCAACCTTGGCAACATATTGGAAAATTTTTCTGAACCCTTTCAAGTTTCACAACATTTTCCCGACAGGAAGGAGACCAGAACTGCACGCAATACTTCAACAGATGCCTAACCGATGTCATGTAAGCTGCAACATGACCTCACAAATCCAGTACTCAACACTCTGACCAATAAAGGACAGCATACCAAATGCCTTCTTCACTGTCCTATCTACCTGCGACTCCACTTTCAAACAGCTATGAACCTGCATTCTAAGGTATCTTTGTTCAGCGACAGTCCCTAGGACCTTACCATTAAGTATATGAGTCCTGCTAAGATTTGCTTTCCCAAAATTCAGCACCTCACATTTATCTGAATTAAACTCCATCTGCCACTTCTCAGCCCCTTGACCCATCTGATCAAGAACCTATTGCAATCTGAGGTAACCTTCTTCGCTGTCCACTCGACCTTCAACTTTTGTGTCATCAGCAAACTTACTCTCCATATCTCTTTTGCTCATTCAAGAATGTACGTAAGCCTCCAATTGTGGGCTCACCAACCTCGGACAATGAAAGCCCATATGCCGTTTGTCTTTTTAACATGTTGCTATCCTGCTGCACCTTTCCTTTGGATTTCAGTGACATCTGGACAAGGACATCCATAGAGTCATAGCTTCATACAGCACGTAAACAGACCCCACGGTGCAACCCGTCCACACCCAGCAGCTTTCCCAGACTAAACTGGTTCTAATTCACTGCATTTGACCCATATCCCTCTGAAACTTTCCGAGTCATGTTTCAATCCAAATGTCATTTAAATGTCGTAAATGTACCTGCATCTCCCTCTTCGTCTGGCAGTTCAATCCACACATGAGTACACACATACGTACGATAATGTTGCCCTCAGACCCCTTTTAAATCTCTGTCCTCTCACCTCAAGACTGTTTCTTCTGTACTTCCCTCCTCTCAGGAAAAGACCTTTGCTATTCACCTCTTCTATGTCCCTCATGGTTTTTCAACGACTGTCAGTTGACTACTCAACATCCTAAGCTCCACTGAATAAATGTCTCAGCCTATCCCTCCTCTCCTTATGGATGCCAATATTGCCCCATTTAATTACTTTTTGAATAATACTCTGCAATTCTGTCTCTTATTTCCTACTGACGTGGATAATTTCCCGTTTGCACCTTCTATGTGTTTCCCAATTTAATGAACTTGTTAAGCTCATTCCAAAGCCGCCATACCTTCTCTATATCGGTCACAAAGATGCACAGCTTTGAATAGTCATCAAACCTGCATATTTTACACTTGATTCATCCATCCAAATTACTGAACTGTGTTGTGAATAACTGAACTGACACCAGGGTCAGTTTGTGATCAGTGCATAATACTGGGAACCTGCGGAATACCCTGTGGGACATATCAATCCTTTATAGGTACTTTAAAAGCACACAATATTGTGGACATTTTCAATGTCCTGTTGTACTTACAGTCTGCTGCGCTTTTCCAGCAAAACAGTTTTCAGCTCTGATCTCCAGTTCTCACTTTCTCCTAAACATCTCATCCACCTACCCCCCAAGAGAGAAGTGGGCCCTCTGCAACTATTCTGAAAGAATGACTAGGCATTATAACTCCTGTCAGAAACTCCAATCTTCACCCATAAATCATGCCCCTCGGAGATAACCACAATTTCTGCGTAATTAATGGGCAAGTACCACCCAGGACTATACAGAGACATTTGCGGTTTGCCGACGTGTCTGCCCCTGGATCTCTGTCACTCTTTTGCCAATGTAATATGAATTGCACGAGTTGCTTTTTTTCATACTTTTCAGTATTTTCTGTGTTTTCCCTATAATACAGTTAAATGGTACTGACAAATCTCAAAATGCAGCCGCTCTGCCTGTTCTTGTTAGTGCTGCTCATAATCCCCATGTCAGATGCGGCTGTACTGGATAACCATGCCTTGATTGGCATTATCGACCAGGAAGTGTCAGTGAAATAGACCTTACCTGACCAGCTCAGTACGCCGGGGGCTGTGCTCAATCTTAGGTCGAATCGGAGCCTGGTTGCTTGGAACAGGCTGGTAATAAATGGAGAGAACACAGCAGGTGTAGGGAGTGCTCTGCAGCTGTGGGAAATAAGTCTCTATCAAATACCCAAGATCTTTATAATAATGTGTGGAACGGACGTTCAGGAAAACTATTACCAGCTTTCTCGGGGTCACATCACTGAGAGTGAATTCGATTGCATCCGCTGACCCCGAAATAAAGGAGAGAGTCAAATAAATCGGAGTGATGTTTGGAGAAAACGCCCAAATGCCAAACACAGGCAACATTTTACTGTTTACTGAATGATCTCACTCACCTCTCAGTTTCCCTTTGGCTCCTTCTGCCGCATTATTCCTATTTCTTATTGGTCTGCAAGTCTTTTTTTCTCTTTGTCTCTTTCTTCTGTTCCCTTGCTTTTTAATTGCTCTCTACCTTGTCCATATGCCCCTAACTTTTTCTGGGTTATAATTGTTTCAGAATATTCCTGTTAGGGTGAAAGGAAAGGTTGGTAGGTGTAGGGAATGCTGGATGTCTGAAGAATTTTGAGAGTTTGTTTAAGAAAAAGAAGGAAGCATATGTCAGGTACAGACAGGAAAGATCGAGTCAATCCTGAGAAGAGTATAACGACAGTTGGTGAATACTTAAGATGGAAGTCAGGAGGGCAAAAAGGGGACATGAGACAGCTTTTGCAAATAGAATTAAGGAGAATCCAAAGGGTTTTTACAAATACATTAAAGACAAAAGAATAACTAAGGAGAGAATAGTACCCCTCAAAGATCATCAAGGCGATGGGAGAAAATGGGGGAGGTAATAAACGAGTACTTTGCATCAGTATTTACTGTGGAAAAGGATATGGAAGATATCGACTGTAGGGAAATAGATGGTCACAACTTGAAAAATGTCCATATTATAGAGGAGGAAGTGCTGGATGTCTTGAAACATATAAAAGTGCATAGATCCCCAAGACGTGATCAGGTGTACCCTAGACCTCTGTGGGAAGCTAGGGAAGTGATTGTTGAGATATTTGTATCATCGATAGTAACAGGTGTGATGTCGGAAGACTAGAGGTTGGCTAACGTGGTGCCACTGTTTCAGAAATTTTGTAAAGGACAAGCAAAGGAACAGTAGACCAGTGAGCCTGAAGTCGGTGGAGGGCAAGTTGTCCCTCAGCGAATCCTGAGGGACAGGATGTACGTGTATTTGGAAAGGCAAGGACTGCTAAGGACTGGCTTTGTGCGTGGGAAATAATGACTCATAAATTTGCTTGAGTTTTTTGAGGAAGTCACAAAGAGGATTATTGAGGGCAGAGTGGTAGTTAGAGACATAGAGTTGTACAGCATGGAATCAGAACCTCCTGTACAACCACATATCCCAACCACATATCCGACCACATATCCCAACCCATTCTATTCCCACCTACCAGTACCCGGCCCATGTCCCTCAGAACCCTTCCTATTCATATATCTATGCAAACAATACTTACATGTTGCAATTGTACCAGCCTCCACCTTTGTCAGCTCATTCCAGACACGCACCACCCTCTGTGTGAACAAGTTGCCCCTTAAGACTCTTTAATATCTTTCCCCTCTCACCCAAAACATATGCCCTCTAGTCCTGGACGCACCGAACGCAGGAAGAAGACTTTGCCTCTTTGCCCTATCCATTACCGTCATAACTTGGTACAACTCTATAAGATCACCACTCAGCCTCCGACGCTTCAGGGAAAACAGCCCCAGTCTGTTCAGACTCTCTCTGTAGCTCAATTTCTACAACCCTGGCAACATCCTTGTAAATCTTTTCTGAATCTTTTCTAGTTTCAGAACATCTTTCCGATAGGATGAAAACCAAAATTGCAATGCAATATTCCAGCAGTGGCCTAACCAATGTCCTGAACATCCGCAACATGACATCGCAAATCTTGGACTCAGTACGTTTTTCATTACAAAAAGCATACCAAATGCGTTCTTCACTATCCTATCTACCTGCGACTCCACTTTCAAGCACATATGAATCTGCACTCCAAGGTCTCTTTTTTCAGCAACACTCCGGAGGACATTACTATGAAGTGTGTAAGTCCTGCTAAGATTTGCTTTCGCAAAATGCAGCACCTCGCATTTATCTGAATTAAACTCAATCTGCCACTTCTCAGCTCATTGGACCATCTGGTCAAGATCCTGTTGTCATCTGAGGTAACCCTCTTCGCAATCCACTACACCTCCAAGCTTCGTTTCATCTGCAAACTTACTAACTGTCTCTGGACTTCAGTAAGGCGTTCGACAATGTTCTCCATGGGAGACTGGTTAGCTAGATTCCATCTGATGGAATACACTGAAAACTAGCCATTTGGACATATGAATGGCTCAAATGTAGAAGACAGAGCGTGGTGGTGGAGGGTCGTTTTTCAAATTGTGACCTATGACCAGTGGAGTTCCACAAGGATCAGTGATGTGTCCACTACTTTTTGTAATTTATATAAATGATTTGGATATGAGTGTAAGAGGTATCGATAGTAAGTTTGCAGATGACAGCAAAATTGGAAATGTAGTGGACAGCAAAGAAGGTTACCTCAGATTACAACAGGATCTTCATCAGATGGGCCAATTGGCTGATAAGTGGCAGATGGAGTTTAATTCAGAAAAATGCGTGGTGCTACATTTTGAAAGCAAATCTTAGCAGAACTTATACACCTAATGGTAAGGTTCTAGCGCTATTGCTGAACAAAGAGATCTTGGAGTGCAGCTTCATTCCTTCTTGGAAATGGAGTTGTAGGTAGATAAAATTGTGAAAAAGGTGTCTGGTATACTTTCCTTCATTGGTCAGAGTCTTGAGCACAGAGATGGATGGTCATGTTACGGCTGCATTGCGTGCAATTATGGTCTCCTTCCTATAGGAAAAATGTTGTGAAACTTGAAAGGGTTCAAAAAAAAGATTTACAAATCTGTTCCCAGAGGGTGGTACCAGAATGGAAAGAGCTGCCAAAGGAAGTGAGGGAGGCCAGTATAACTGCAACATTTAAAATATGTCTGGATGGGTATAAGAAGAGGAAGGGTTTGGAGGGATATGCGCTGGATGCTGGCAGGTGGAACTAGATTGCGTGGGATATCTGGTCGGCATGTACTGGTAAGACGGAATATTCAGTTTCCGTGCTGTACATCTCTATGACTCTCTGACGTCCCCTTCCAGCTGACTGTTCTTGAAGCTCTCATTCTGTCTCTCTTTCTCTTTTCCCGTCTCTATCTATTTCCACCCGTCACGTGTGGCATGGGGCATTGAACAGGGCATCAGTAAAAGGACATTAACATGAAGTGATAATGAGTTATCAAGAAGGCTAGTGGCATTCTGTGATTCATTGCAAGAGAGATGTGTACACAAATAAGTCACAATGTTCTGCTCTCTGTCACAGTTCCCTGGTTCTCTCTTTCAACCTCTCACTAATCGTAGAGTTTATTACAACACTGGGACAGGACAGGGAAATAAAGTAAATCAACATTGACCTTCTTATGCAAACTATTGAAATGTGAATTGATGACTTTTACGATGTGTCCAATATAATGGACATTGTTCTGAGTAACTCATCTCAAACTTGGCCCCCTGACACTGCACAGAGAATGTTTTACCCAAGGTCCGTCCCTTAATACACACCCTGACTTTACCCCTTTCAGTTTCCTCCGAGCAGGTAAGCACCGGGTGTTTGATTCTGGGAGAGGACTTTTTGCCTTCCAATCCTCACCTGCAAATCGTACCCATGGGAGATAACCAGGATTTCTGCTTAATTACTGGGCAAGCACCACATAGGACGATAGACAGACATTTTCTGTTTCCCGATGTGTGTGTCCCTGCATATCACTCACGCTCTTGCCAATGTAGTATGAATTGAACAAGTTGTTTTTTCAACCTTTTCAGATTTTTTTCTGTGTTTTCCCTGCAGTACGGATAAAGGATGCTGACAAATCTCAAAATGCAGCCGCTCTGCCTGTTCCTGTTGGTGCTGCTCACAATCCCCATGTCAGATGCGGCTGTACTGGATAACCGTGCCTTGTCTCTCATTGTCCATTTGTAAGTGTCAGTGAAACAGATCTTACCTGACCATCTCTGTAAGCTGGGGGCTTTGCTCAATCTGAGGTCAAGCCAGAGCCTGGTTGCCTGGAGCAGGCAGGTAATAAATGGCGAGCACACGGCAGGTATAGGGAGTTCTCTGCAGCTGTGGGAAATAAATCTGAACCGATTAACCAAGACTCTCATTACTCCCAGAGGAAGTTACTTCGAGGGAAACTATTACCAGATTTCCTGGGGTCATATCTCTAACAGTGAAATCGATAGCACCCACTGACCCCGAAATGAAGGACAGAATGAAATACATTGTAGTGAGCTTTGAAGAGAAAGTGTCAATCCCCCACACAGGCAACATTTTACTGTTTACTGAATCATCTCACTCACCTCTCAGTTTCCCTTTGTATCCCTCTGCTTCCTTTGCTATTCTGCCCATTTCCTGTCAGTCTGCAAGTCCTTTGTTCTGTTTGTCTCTGTATGCCCCACATACATTTTTCTGGTTAACAACTTTTCCAGGATTCTTCCTACCTCCAGCTCCCACTGATTGCACCCGTAGCTCTCATTCCCTCTCTCCCTTTCTCTCTTCCCGCCTCTATTTATTTCTCACCATCCCGTGTATCATGCGGCATCAAGTAGTGCATCAGTCCAAGTAATTTAAAATGAAGTTACAGGGCGTTATCAAGAAGGCTTGTGGCATTCTCTGATTCATTGCAGGAGGATTTGTACAAAAATAAGTAACATAGGTCTGCTCTCTGTGAATTCCCCTGATTCTCTCTTTAAACTTTTCACTGATTCCAGAATTTACTGCAACACTGTAATAGGGATACAAAGTAAATCAACATTGACCTTCCCATGCAAGAACTTAAAATGTGAATAGCAGGGTTTCACGTTTTCTTTAATATGATAGGCGTTGTTTCCAGTAACTCATCTCAAACTGTGCCCACTGGCACTGCAAACATAATGTTTTACCCAAAGTCTGTTCCTTGACTCACCCTGACTTTATCTCATTCAGTTTCCGCAGAGCAGCTCGGCAACAGGCGACCGATTATGGGAGAGAACACTTCGCCTTCCTGGTGGCTTTACCTGCTTCCCAGTGCAGACAGACCAACAGTGATATAGACTTGAACCCCAGCAGACCAAGACAGCCTTTCATTACCCTAACCCTAACTACCCAACTGGAAATCACCTCGCTGTCTTCCCGAACAACGGCAGTCGTTGCCCAGAAAATAAATTGCTGAACCCCGCCCAGATCAACGGGAACCACACCGCGGCTCAGCTTTTCCAAACTCTGCTGAATAACAGAATCCAGCACAATAACCAGCAAGTGGGCTGTATCATTCTCTACACCACCTACAGCCCATGTCTAGATCACTGTTTCAGCAACATGGGGAATTGTGAGATCATACCTGCCTTGCAAAGTTCCCCATTTCGGGACATATGGACTGAACCAGACATTCACAAGTATTTTGTCTTCAGCAAAATATTTGCCCATGATGCAGATCAGAGCCGACACCAGGAAATCCGGGAAAAGCTGGCTGCAGTGGAGAATACCGGGTTTCATGTCAGAAGGTGTGATGGAATCGGCCTATCCATGTGTAGAGAATGCTCTGCACCCGAATACTGCATTGAATAGGCTCCAAGAATTGATTTAACATAATAAGGGATCTAAGAAGTTCTATAAATGGGTGTCGTGCCTGTTCAAATACACCTATCACATTTCAAATCTGTATAATAATCTGAATTTACTAACTTACACTGATATCATTTCTGCTTGTCATTCAATTAATCATACTCGATGTGATCAGAGATAAAATGTTAGTTATCCCCTCAATAAACTCAAAAAACCTCACTGTCAAAATCAATTGCATTCACAACGTCTTTTTCCTATCCAACAATACATCTGCAAATGCAACCCAATAGTGGTCCCACATTCTCAGTGTCATTCTTATTCTAACCAGTCTTATTCCTGATGAAGGGCTCCTACCCGAAACGTGCATTTTCCTGCTGCTTGGATGCTGCCTAACCTGCTGTGCTTTTCCAGCACCACTCTAATCTTGACTCGAATCTCCAGCATCTGCAGTCCTCATTTTCAACTTACTGAAATCCTGCTAATCACTGCAGTCAGAGATGTTTCACGACAATACTTGATAGGGTTCAGAAACCATTTCCAATGATGTTGCCAGGGTTACGGGATTTTGATCGATAGGGAGCGCTTGAATAGACTGTACTCCATGTAATCTAACCTTGCGAGCCAGTCTCCCATGAGGAACCCTGTCGAACCCCTCACTGAAATGCATCTGGTTCCCATCGATCCATCCATGAAAAGACATTTGAATGGGTATATGAATAGGAAGGGTTTTACCGAATATTGGTCAAATGCTGGAAATGGGGATAGATTTATTTCGGATACCTGCTAGGCTGTTTCATTGCTGAATATCTCTCTAACTCTCTGACTGTGACACTAATACGAAGGTTATCCAGTAACATTCAAACCCAGTGCTGGAGTTGGATGTGAAATACTTGCACTGAGGCTGGTGTCCTTCTTCAAGTCCCCCTTTATTTACACATGAGCAGCCCTTCCCTTTATCATGTCTCATTCAGACACCACATCTCTGACACTGACCCTTCTTAGCTGTCAGTCAGATTAACATCCCCAATCAGGAACTCACATTCCACGAGATCCAGCTAGCTGAATGGTCTCAACGACTGCAATATGCCCCCTGGAAATAAAGCAGACACGAAAGAGAACCAGTTACATAACCATGGTAAAGGGAGGGATAAGGCCATGCTTGGGATGGAAAGGGAGCTAAACATTTGGGGTGCCTGAGAGAGTGGAAAATTATCGAATGGGAAGAAGACCAGTAAATAATGAGTAAAACAGATTTCTTCGCCTTAATGAAGCATTCCATTCAACAAATCGTTTAGGAGTTTGAGTGCAGCATGTGTTCAGTTTCCCCTTAATCGATCTGCAGTTTCTGCATCATTTCCAAATGTGCTCTCTCAAATCTTGTATTGTTGGAATCGTTTGAATAGCAGAGGTATCATTTCTTTGCACAGCTGTACTCAGTGAAATGAGTCGCATATATAACTACACGTGATTTCTCTGCTCTTGGTTTATGCATATAAAATAAACTTAATTCCACCATTGAACAGCAATCTGCTTGCAGATGTATGATTTCTGTTTTGTGAAGAAATATGAACGAGCTGGAGAAGTAATGGCCGTGCCCATGGAGGGGATTCTCCAACATTGCAGTTGGAAAATGGGGTCAGGGAGGGATTTGGGTTCACAAGAACTATTCAAGGGGAAAGGGAGAGACACGTGGTGTACATTGTAGCACCAAGGCAGTGAGGAGAATGACATGCGGCCTGGTCGGAATTCTGGCTCCATCGTCAAAGGCAGGGGCTAAGTAGAAAATGCCACAAAGTATTGACTCACAGGAAGTAAGGATCAGGCTAGGCTGACAGTGAAACAGGCAACATACACTCGTTGGAGGGTGAACAATACAGGGTCACTGTAAACCTGTTACCAGTCACCATATAGTTACTGGGGCAAACATCAATTATGCCTGGCGGTCCGTCACCTCAATGAAAGATTCTCTTTGGTCTGCCTGAAACCTGTTGGTCTTCCATAGCGAGGAGTTGACCCTGACTGAGTGTTGCAGACTGACACATCTCAAGGTCCAGGACGACGTGATGTGGGATAGACGAGAGCTTGGGGCAGCTGCTGCCATGGTGCAGTGGGGAAGACCACTATCTCAGGTCTTCCTGCTGAAGCGAAAGGATTGCGAGGATAATTCAGGAGTAGAGTGAAAGTAATAGGGTGGTTGTTATGGGGGACTTCAACTTTCCAGATATTGACTGGGAAAGCTATAGCTCGAGTACTTTAGATGGGTCTGTGTTTGTCCAATGTGTGCAGGAGGGTTTCCTGACACAATATGTGGACAGACCAACAAGAAGTGAGGCCATACTGGATTTGGTTCTGGGTAACGAACCAGGCCAGGAGTTATAATTGGAGGTAGGTGAGCACTTTGGGGACAGTGACCACAATTCAATGACTTTTACTATCGTGATGGAGAGGGATAAGTGTGCACTACAGGGCAAGAGTTATAGCTGTGGGCAGGGAAATTATGATGTGGTGAGGCATGAGTTAGGCGTGGCTTGGAAAAGCAGGCTTCAAGGGAAGGGTGCAATCGATATGTGGAGCTTGTTCAAGGAACAACTACTGAGTGTCCTTGTTAAGTATGTACCTGTCAGGCAGGGAGGAAAGAGTCGGGTGACGGAGCCGTGGTTTAATAAGGAATTGGAATCCCTTGTTAAAGGGAAGAGGGCGGCCTATGTAAAGATGAGGCGTGAACGTTCAATTGGGGCGATTGAGAGTTATAAGGTAGCCAAGAAGGATCTAAAGAGAGAGCTAAGAGCAGCGAGAAGGGGACATGAAAAGTCCTTGATTGATAGGATTAGGGAAAACCCAAAGGCTTTCTATCGGTATGTCAAGAATAAAAGGATGTCTAGGGTAGGAATAGGTCCCATCAAGGATAGTGGTGGGAAGTTGCGTGTGGAGGCTGAAGAATTTGGGGAGACACTGAATGAATACTTTTTGTCAGTATTTACTCAGGAACAGGACAATGTGGCCGAGGTGAATATTGTGTCACAATTAATTAGAATGGATGACTTTGAGATATGTAGGGAAGAGGTATTGGTAATTCTGGAAAGGGTGAATGTAGATAAGTCCCCTGGGCCTGATGGCATTTATCCTGGGATTCTCTGGAAAGCAAGGGGGGAGATTGCAGAGCTATTGGCCTTGATTTTTATGTCCTCATTGTCTACAGGAATAGTGCCAGAAGACTGCAGGATAGCAAATGTGGTTCCCTTGTTCAAGAAGGGGAGTAGGGATAACCCTAGTAACTATAGGGCGGTGAGTCTTACCTCTGTTGTGGGCAAAGTCTTAGAGAGAATTGTAAGGGATAGGATTTATGAACACCTGGATAGGAATAATGTGAACAAGGATAATCAGCATGGTTTTGTGAAGGGCAGGTCGTGCCTCACAAACCTTATTGAATTCTTTGAGAAGGTGACTAAGGAGGTGGACGAGAGTAAAGCGGTAGATGTGGTGTATATGGATTTTAGTAAGGCGTTTGATAGGGTTCCCCATGTTAGGCTACTGCAAAAAATACGGAGGTATGGCACTGAGGGTGAGTTGGAGGTTTGGATTAGGAATTGGCTGGCTGGAAGAAGACAGAGGATAATAGTTGATGGTAAAGGTTCATCTTGGAGTGCAGTTACTAGCGGTTTCCGCAAGGATCTCTTTTGGGACCATTGCTGTTAGTCATTTTTATAAATGACCTGGTGGAGGGGCTAGAAGGTTAGGTGAGCAAGTTTGCATATGATACGAAAGTCGGTGGAGTTGTTGACAGTGAGGAAGTATGTGGCAGGTTACAGCGGGATATAAATAAGCTGCAGAGCTCGGCAGAAGGGTGGCAAATGGACTTCAAAATAGTTAAGTGTGAAGTGATTCACTTTGGTAAGAGTAACAAGAAGTTGGAGTACTGGGATAATGGTCGGATACTTTGTAGTGTGGACGAGACAGAGGGTCCTTGGTGTCCATGTACACAGATCTTTGAAAGTTGCCACCCAGGTAAATAGTGCTGTGAAGAAGGCATATGGTGTACTGGGCTTTATTGGGAGAGGAATTGAGTTCCGGAGTCCTGAGGTCATGTTGCAGTTGGATAAGTCTCTGGTGCGGCCGCATCTGGAGTATTGTGTGCAGTTTTGGTCGCCATATTATAGGAAGGATGTGGAGGCACTGGAACGGGTGCAGAGGAGGTTTACCAGGTTGCTGCCTGGTATGGTAGGAAGATCGTATGAGGAAAGGCTGAGGCACTTGGAGCTGTTTTCATTGGAGAAAAGAAGGTTTAGGGGTGACTTGACAGAGGTGTACAAGATGATTAGAGGTTTAGATAGGGTTGACCATGACAACTTTTTCCCACGTATGGAGTCAGATATTACGAGAGGGCTTAGCTTTAAATTAAGCATTGGTAGGTATAGGACTGGTGTTAGGGGTAGATTCTTTACTCAGCGAGTCGTGAGTTCATGGAATGCCCTGCCTGTCACTATGGTGGACTCTCCCTCTTTATGGGCCTTTAAACGGGCATTGGATAAGCATATGGAGGAAAGTGGGCTAGTGTAGCTTAGGTGGGCTCGGATCGGCACAACATCGAGGGCCGAAGGGCCTGTACTGCGATGTATTTTTCTATGTTCTATGTTATAAAACTTAAAGGCTTTCTAGAGGTATATCAGGAATAAAAGAATGACGACAGAAAGATCCGGGGCAATCAAAGATGATAATGGGAAGTTGTTCGTGAAGTCGGGGGAGATAAGGGAAGCGCTCAATGAATATTTTTTGTCAATAATCACACAGGAAAAAGACAATGTTGTGGAGGAGAATAGTGAAGCTAGACTAGACAGGATTGAGGTTAACAAGGTGTTTGCAATTCTGGAGTGTGTGAAGATGCATAAGTCTGGGCCAGCTGTGATTTATCCGAGGATTCTCTGGGAAGCCGGGGAGGAGACTGCCGAATCCTTGGCTTTCATCTCTATGTCGTCATCGTCTCCAGGAATAGTGTCAGAAGACTGCAGAATGGTAAATGTTGCTCCCTTGTTCAAGATGGGGAGTTGACACAACCCTGGTAATTGATGACCAGTGAGTCTTAAGTCGTTTGTGAGTAATATTTTGAAGAAGAAATACGATTTATAATAATTGACAGAGAAATACTTTGTTTGGGGATAGTCAACACCATATTGTGAAGGTTAGGTCATGCCTCACAAATCTTATTGAGTTCTCTGAGATGATGACCAGACAGGTGGATGAGGGTAAAGCGGTTAGTGTGGTGTATATGGATTCCAGTAAGGCGTTTGATAATGTTCCTACGGTAGGCTATTGCACAAAATACAGAGGCATGGGATTGACGGTGGCTAATTGGATCGGATCAGAAATGGCGAGCTGAAAGAAGATGGTGGTTGAGGGGAAATCTTCATCCTGGGGTTGAGTTTCTAGTGGGGTTCTGCAAGGATATGTTTTAGGGCCGCTGTAAATCCCCTTGATGATCGCGTAGGTTGGGTTCGTAAATTTGTCGTTGAGACTAAGGTTATTGGAGTTGTGGACACTCCTGAATTTTACAGAGAAGCATAGATGAGCTGCAGAACTGGGCTGAAAGGTGTGAAATTGGGTTTAATGTGATTCACTTTGGAAAAGTAACAAAAATAAAGAATACTGAGCTAATGGTAAGATTCTTGGTAGCGTAGAAGAGCAGGGAGATCTTGTACTCCATGAACATAGACCCCTGAAAGTTGCCACACAGATTGGTAGGGTTGTTAAGATGACAAACGGTGTGTTCGCTTTTACTGCTAGAGGGATCGAGTTTCAGAGCCACAAGGTTATGCTGCAGCTGTACGAACCTCTGGTGCGGCCGCGTTTGGGAGTATTGTGGACAGATCTGGTCACTGCATCATAGGTAGGATGTAGAAGTTTTGGAAAGTTTGCATGCATTTACTGGCATGTTGCCAGGTACGGAGGGCAGGCCTTATTTAGAAAGGGTGATGGAATTGAGGTTGTTTTTGGTACAGAGAAGAATATTGAGAGGTGACTTAATTGAGACATATACGATAATCAGAAGGTTAGATAGGATGGACAGGGAGAGCCTTTCTCCTCAGAAGGTGATGGCTAGCACAAGTGGATGTAGCTCTAAACTGAGGAATGATAGATATAGGACAGATGTCAGGGGTAGTTTCTTTACTCAGGGAGTAGCATGGGCGTGGAGTGCACTACCTGCAACAGTCGTCGACTTTTCAATTTCAAGGGCATTTAACTGGTCATTGGATAAACATATGGATGAAAACACCATAGTGTAGGATAGATGGGCTCCGGACCAGTTTCACAGGTCAGTGCAACATCGAGGGATATCGGGCCTGAACTGCGCTAGAATATTCTATGAATTTTCACTCTTCCCTATCGTTGATGGGAGACTCCTTACTCTGAAGGTGTGCCCCCGGTTCTAGAATCTCCACCTGGTGAAACAGCCTCCCAGCATCACCCCTTTCTCATCCTCACTGAATCCTAGGATGTTCAATCATTGCACCAACTATTCTGCAACTCTCCAGTGAAAACAGAGTATGAATGTGCTGGACTCATCCCCACAAGGGAACACTCAACAGTCTGACACTGAGCGTGACCTCATTGACACACTTCCCAGAAAGTATGATATCACTGTAAGCAGTCTCGCAGTGAGTCTGGCTTCAACTACACATTCTCAGTACTGCACGGTTAATGTAAACGGTCTGTCAGTGACCGTGACCTCATCAACACACCCGCCAGTTAATATACCGCTTTTGTAAACAGTGTCACAGTGACTCTGTCCTGATCTACAGACCATCCAGCAACTATGTGGTGACAGCAAATAATCTCACACTGACTCTGCTCTCAACTCCCAGTAATGATGCAGTCACAGTAAATAGTCTCATCGAGAGCCTGACTGTCAACTTCAGGATGAAGATTTCCCCTCAGCCACCATCTTTTACACCATATACACAACTTCCAGTGACCATACAGTTACTGCAAACAGTCTCATACAGAGCCTGTCATCAGTCATAGAGATGCACAGCATGGAAAAAGACCCTATTATCCAACCCGTCTATGCCGACCAGATATTACAACCCAATCTAGTCCCACCTGCCAGCACCCGGCCCACATGCCTCCAAACTATTCCTATTCATATAACCATCTAAATGCATCTTAAATGTTGCAATTGTATCAGCCTTCACCACTTCCCCTGGAAGTTCATTGCAGATACGTACCAGCCTCTGTGTAAAACGGTTGCCGCCTGGGTCTCTTTTGTATCTTTCCCCTCTCACCCGAAACCTATGCCTTCTAGTTCTGGACTCCCCGACCCCAGGGAAAAGACTTTGCCTATTTAACATATCCTTGGCACTCATAATTTTGTAAACACCTATGAGGTCCTCCTTCAGCCTCCGACCTCCAAGGAAAACAGTCCCAGCCTATTCAGCCTCTCCCTATAGCTCAAACCCTTCAACCCCAGCAACATCCTTGTCAATCTTTTCTGAACCCTTTCAAGTTACACAACATCTACCGGATAGGAAGGAGACCAGAATTGCACGCAATATTCCAACATTGGCCGAACCAATGTCCTGTACAGCCGCAACATGACCTCCCAACCCCTGTACTCAACACTCTGAACAATAGGGGAAAGCATTCCAAACGCCTTCTTCACTATCCTATCTACCTGCGACTCCACTTTCAAGGAGCTATGAGCTTGCACTCCAAGGTGTCTTTGCTCAGCAACAATCCATAGGACGCTACCATTAAGTGTATCACTCCTGCTCAGGTTTCCTTTCCCAAAATGCAGCACGTCGCATTTATCAGAATTAAAATCCATCTGCCACTTCTCATCACATTGCCTCAACTGATCAAGATCCTGTTGTAAGGTGAGGTCACCCTGTTCCCTGTCCACTGCACCTCCAATTTTGGTGTCATCTGCAAACATTCTAACTGTACCTCTTATGCTCGCATCCAAATCATTTATGTAAATGACAAAAAGTAGAGGATCCAACACCGATCCTTGTGGTACTCCACTGGTCGCAGGGCTCCATTGTGACAAAAAAACAATCCTCCACCACCACCCTCTGTATTCTACTTTTGAGCCAGTTCTGCATCCAAATGGCTACTTCTCCCTGTATTCCATGAGATCTAACCTTACTAATCAATCTCCCATGGGGAACCTTGTCGAACGCCTAACTGAAGTCCACATCGATCACATCTATCGCTCTGCCCACATCATTCTTCTTTGTTACTTCCTCAACAATCTCAATCAAATTTGCGAGATATGATTTCCCACACACAAAGCCATGTTGACTATCGCTAAGCAGTACTTGCCTTTCCAAATATATGTACACCCTGTCCCTCAGTATTCTCTCCAACATCTCGCCCAACACCAACGTCTGGCTTACTGGCCTATAGTTCCCTGACTTGTCCTTACCACTCTGCTTAATCAGTGGCACCACGTCAGCCAACCTCCAGTCTTCCAGCACTTAACCTGTGGCTATCGATGTTCCAAATATCTCAGCAAGAGGCCCAGCAATCACTTCCCTTGCTTCCCACAGAGTTCTAAGGTACTCCTGATCAGGTCCTGGAGACTTATCCATGTTCACTCATTTCAAGACATCCAGCATTTCCTCCTGTTCAATATGGACAATCTGCAAGATGTCACCATTTATTTCCCTACAGTCTCTATCTTGCATATCCTTTTCCACAATAAATACTGAGGCAAAAATATTCATTTAGCATCTCCTCCATTTTCTGTGGCTACACATAAAGGCTGCTTTGCTGATCTTTGAGGGGCCCTATTCTCTCTGTGGTTATCCTTTTCTCCTCAACTACAATGCTCCCAGTAACCAAACGGTCACTGCAAACAGTCTCAGAGAGAGCCTGTCCTCATCTCACCCCACAGTAACCATAGAATCACTGCAACAAAGACTCATAGAGAGCCTGTCGTCATCTACACACCTCCTAGTATCCACACAATCACTGCAAACTGGCCTCATCTACAAAGACCCCAATAGATATGAGCACACAGTTCACACAGTGAGGTGTAGTGTTGAAGGGTCAGCGGACTTGAAATGTTAACTCAGATTTTTCTTCACAGGTGCTGCCAGACATGCTGAGGCTTTCCAGCAAATTTTGTTTTTGTCTCACATTGAGGCTCGCGTGATTTACATACCTCCCAGTAACTATACACTAAGTGTAATGAGTCTCACAGTAATTCTGTTCTGACATGCACAGCTCCAAGTAAATATACACTGACTGTAAAGAGTCTGGCATGATGTGCACAGCCCCCAGTAACTGTAAACTGACTGTAAAGAGTCTCATAGTGAATCTAGCCTGATCTACACACGTCCCAGTATCTATACGATGACTTTATAGAATCGCACATTGATTCTGGCCTGAACTACACACCTCTCAGTATCTGCACAGTGTCTGTAAACAATCTCACACTGCGAATGACCTCAATTAACACGTATCTGTCACTATACAGTGTCTGTAGACAGTCTTAGAATGATTGTGGCCTCATATACACACCTCCCAGTCAGGAAAATATCTGTGTAAAACAGGCTCTCAATGAAACTAGCCTCATTAATGCACAACATTTTTACAATATGGTGACTGTAAACCGTCTCATTGAGAGTTTGGCCTCATTTGCACACCACCCAATTACTACATGGTGATAGTGAACAGTCTAACACTGAGCATGGCTTTTCTCTAAATTTCAAAATTATATTTTCTCAATCAGAAATATGTTTCTGTATACATATAGTCACAAATGCAGTTTGACCCTTTTCAGTTGCATGTCATGTGACAATAAAGCATATTATAATAAAGAATATTCTGTTCAAGTAAACAAACAAAATACTGGAAATGACTTGAACCAAAAACCAAAAACGCTCTCTTACACTCACATAATTATACCGACGGGAATCATTAGGAATGTCCCATAACTGAGCGAACCCCCATTTCCCTTCAGCAGCAAGACCTGAGATAGTGGTCTTCCCCAAAGCACCATGGCAGCAGCTGCCTCAAGCTCTACTCCAACCCTCAGCACGTAGTCCTGGACCTTGAGATGTGTCAGTCTGCAACACTCAGTCAGGGTCAACTCCTCGCTCGGGAAGACCAACAAGTTTCAGGCAGACCAAAGAGCATCGTTCACTGAGGTGACGGTCCGCCAGGCATAGTTGATGTTTGCCCCAGTAACTATATGGTGACTGGCAACAGGTTCACAGTGACACTGTATTGTTCACCCTCCAACTAGTGTATGATGCCTGTTTCACTGTCAGCCTAGCCTGATCCTTACTTGCTGTGAATCAATACTTTGTGTCCTTTTCTACTTAGCCCCTGCCTTTGATAATGGGGCCAGAGTTCCCTCCAGGCCGCATGTCATTCTCCTCACTGCCTTGGTGCTACAATGTACACCACGTGTCTCTGCATTTCCCTCCTGAAAAGTTCTTGTTAACCTCAACCCCCTCCCTGACCCCATCTTTCAATTGCAATGCTGAAGAATACTCATTCTGGGCACTGCCACTAATTCTCCAGCTCGTTCATATTTCTTCACAAAACAGAAATCCACACTTCTGCAAGCAGATTGCTGTTCAATGGTGGAATTTCCTTCATTTTCTATGCATCAATCAAAAGCAGAATAACCACGTGTGGTTATACATGCGACTCATTAACTGAATGCAGCTGTGCAAAGAAATGATATATCTGCTGTTCAAACCATTCCAACAGTCCAATATTGGAAAGAGAACATTCGGAAATGATGCAGAAACTGCCGATCGATTAAGGGGAAACCGAAGACATGCTGCACCCAAAATCTTAAACGGTTTGGTAAATGGAATGCTTAATTCAGGCGATTAAATCTGTTTTATTCTTCTTTACTGGTCTCCTACCCATTCGATTTTTTCGACTCTCTGAGTCACCCCAAATGCGTAGTTCCCTTTCCATCCCCGGCATGGCCTTATCTCTTCCTTTGACGTGGTTATGTAACTGTTTCCCTTTCGTATGTGCTTTATTTCCAGGGGACATATTGCAGTCGTTGAGACCATACAGCTAGCTGGATTTCATAGAATATGAGTTCCTGATTGGGGCTGTTAATCTGGCTGACAGCTAAGAAAGATCAGTGTCAGAGATGTGGTGTCTGAATGAGACAGTGATAAAGGGAAGGGCTGCTCATGTGTAAATAAAGGGGGACTTGATGAAGGACACCAGCCTCAGTGCAAGTATTTCACATCCAACTCCAGCACTGAGTTTGAGTCAAAGACAGAGAGTTAGAGAGATATTCAGCAATGAAACAGCCGAGCAGGTATCCTAAATAAATCTATCCCCATTTCCAGCATTTGGCCAATATTCGGCAAAACCCTTCTTACTCATATACCCATTCAAATTTCTTTTAATGAATGGATGAATGGATGGAAACCAGATGCATTTCAGTGAGGGGTTCGACTGGGTTCCTCAAGGTAGACTGGCTCGCAAGGTTAGATTACATAGAGTACAGTCTATTCAACCTCTCCCTATCGATCAAACCCCATAACCCTGGCAACATCATTGGAAACGGTTTCTGAACACGATCAAGTATTGTTGTGAAACATCTCCGATTGCAGTGATCAGCAGGATTTCGATAAGGTGAAAATGAGGACTGCAGATTCGAATCAAGATTAGAGTGGTGCTGAAAAAGCTCAGCAGGTCAGGCAGCATCCAAGCAGCAGGAAAATAGACGTTTCGGGCAGGAGCCCTTCACCAGGAATAAGACTGGTTAGAGTAAGCCTGACACTGAGAATGTGGGATCACTATTGGGTTGCATTTGCAGATGTGTTGCTGGACAGGAAAAAGACGTTGTGAATGCAATTGATTTTGACTGGGAGGGTTTTTTGAGATTATTGAGTGGATAACTAACATTTTATCTCTGATCACGTCTAATATGATTCGTTGAATGACAAGCAGAAATGATATCAGTGAAAGTTAGTAAATTCAGATTATTATACTGATTTGAAATGTGATATGTGTATTTGAACAGGCACGGCACCCATTTACAGATATTCCCAGATCCCTTATTATGTTAATTCAATTCTTGGAGCCTATTCGATGCAGTATTCTGGTGCGGAGCTTTCTCTGCACATGGATAGGCCTTTTCCATCACACCTTCTGACATGAAACCCGGTATTCTCCACTGCAGCCAGCTTTTCCCGGATTTCCTGGTGTCGGCTCAGATCTGCATCATGGGCAAATATTTTACTGAAGACAAAATACTTGTGAATGTCTGGTTCAGTCCATATGTCCCGAAATGGGGAATTTTGCAAGGCAGGTATGATCTCACAATTCCCCGTGTTGCTGAAACAGTGATCTAGTCATGGGCTGTAGGTGGTGTAGCATCTCCTCCACATCCCGCTCCTCCGCCCTTGAGCCCCGCTCCTCCAACCGCCACCAAGACAGAACCCCACTGGTTCTCACCTACCACCCCACCAACCTCCGCATGCAACGCATCATTCGCCGCCATTTCCGCCACCTCCAAACGGACCCCACCACCAAGGATATATTTCCCTCCCCTCCCCTATCAGCGTTCCGCAAGGACCACTGCCTTCGTGACTCCCTCGTCAGATCCACACCCCCCACCAACCCAACCTCCACCCCCGGCACTTTCCCCTGCAACCGCAGGAAAAGTAAAACTGGCGCCCACACCTCCACACTCACTTCCCTCCAAGGCCCCAAGGGATCCTTCCATATCCGCCACAAGTTCACCTGTACCTCCACACACATCATCTATTGCATCCGCTGCACCCGATGTGGCCTCCTCTATATTGGTGAGACAGGCCGCTTACTTGCAGAACACTTCAGAGAACACCTCTGGGCCGCCCGGACCAACCAACCCAACCACCCCGTGGCTCAACACTTTAACTCTCCCTCCCACTCCACCGAGGACATGCAGGTCCTTGGACTCCTCCACCGGCAGAACACAACAACACGACGGCTGGAGGAGGAGCGCCTCATCTTCCGCCTGGGAACCCTCCAACCACAAGGTATGAATTCAGATTTCTCCAGTTTCCTCATTTCCCCTCCCCCCACCTTGTCTCAGTCGGTTCCCTCAACTCAGCACCGCCCTCCTAACCTGCAATCCTCTTCCTGACCTCTCCGCCCCCACCCCACTCCGGCCTATCACCCTCACCTTGACCTCCTTCCACCTATCCCACCTCCATCGCCCCTCCCCCTAGTCCCTCCTCCCTCCCTTTTATCTTAGCCTGCTTGGCTCGCTCTCTCTTATTCCTGATGAAGGGCTTATGCTCGAAACGTCGAATTCTCTATTCCTGAGATGCTGCCTGGCCTGCTGTGCTTTGACCAGCAACACATTTGCAGTAGAGAATGATACAGCCCACTGGCTGGTTATTGTGCTGGGTTCTGTTATTCAGAAGAGTTTGGAAAAGCTGAACCGCAGTGCGGTTCCCGTTGATCTGGGCGGTGTTCAGCAATTTATTTTCTGGGCAACGACTGCCGCTGTTCTGGAAGACTGCGAGGTAATTTCCTCCTGGGTAGGCAAGGAAAATGTTCACATCGTCGGTAATGAAAGAATGGAATAATGTCCTGTATTTTAGGTCTACATCTCTGTTGGTCTCTCTGCACTGGGAAGGAGGTAAAGCCAACAGGAAGGCGAAGGGTTTTCTCCCACAATCGGCTGGTACCTAGCTGCTATGTCGAAACTGAAGAGGTAAAGTCAGTGTGTGAGTCAAGGGACAGACATTGGGTAAAACATTCTCTTTCCAGTATCAGTAGGCATAGTTTGAGATGAGTTACTTGGAACAACGTCTATCATATTAAAGAAAACGTGAAACCCTGCAATTCGCATTTCAAGTAATTGCAGGGGAAGGTCAATGTTGGTTTACTTTGTATCTCTATCCGAGTGTTGTAGTAAATTCTGGGATCAGTGAAAAGTTTAAAGAGAAAATCAGGGTAATTGACAGAGAGCAGAACTATGTTACTTACTTTTGTACAAATCCTCCTGCAATGAATCAGAGAATGCCACAATCCTTCTTGATAACTCGATGTAACTTCATTTCAATTTACTTTGATGATGCACTACTTGATGCTGCATGATACACGGAATGGTTTGAAATAAATAGAGACGGGGAGAGACAAAGAGAGAGAGAGAATGAGAGCTGCAGGTGCATTCAGTGGGAGCTGGATGTCGGGAGAATCCTGGAAGAATTGTTCAACAGAAAAATGTTTGTTGGCATACACAGACAAACAGAACAAAAGACTTGCAGACTGACAGGAAATTGGAATAATAGCAAAGGAGGCAGAGGGATACAAAGGGAAACCGAGAGGTGAGGGAGATGATTCAGTAAACAGTAAAATGTTGCCTGTGTGGGGGATTAAGACTTTCTGTTCAAAGCTCACTCCGATGTACTTCACTCTCTCCTTTATTTCAGGGTCAGCGGGTGCTATCGATTTCACTGTTAGAGATATGACCCCGGGAAATCTGGTAAATAGTTTCCCTGAAAGTCACTTCCTCGGGGAGTAATGAGAGCCCAGGTTAATGGGTTCAGACTTATTTCCCACAGCTACAGAGCGTTCTCTATACCTGCCGTGCTCTAGCCATTTATGGGCAGCCTGCTCCAGGAAGCCAGGCTCTGATTTGAAATCAGATTGAGCAAAGCCCCCAGCTCACAGAGATGGTCAGGTGAAATCAGTTTCACTGACACTTACCGATGGACAATGAGAGCCAAGGCACGGTTATCCAGTGCAGCCGCATCTGACATGGGGATTGTGAGCAGCACCAACAGGAACAGGCAGAATGTCCGCATTTTCAGATTTGTCAGCACCCTTTAACCGGACTGTATGGAAAACACAGAAAAAATCTGAAAAGGATGAAAAAAACGACTTGTTCAATTCATACTACATTGACAAGAGCGTGAAAGATATGCAGGGACACGAATGTGGGCAAACAGAAAATGTCTGTCTATCGTCCTAGCTGGTGCTTGCCCACAAATTAAGAATAAGTCCTGGTTATCTCCCATGGGTGCGATTTGCAGGTGAAGATTGGAAGGCAAAATGTCCTCTCCCAGAATCAAACACCGGTGCTTACCTGCTTGGAAGAAACTGAAAGGGGTAAAGCCAGGATGTGAATTAAGGGACAGACCTTGGGTAAAACATACTCTGTGCAGTGTCAGTGGGCCAAGTTTGAGATCAGTTACTCAGAACAATGCCCATTATATTGAACACATCGTAAAAGTCATCAATTCACTTTTCAAAAGTGTGCATAAGAATGTCAACGTTTACTTTATTTCCCTGTCCTGTCCCAGTGTTGTAATAAACTCTACGATTAGCGAGAGATTTAAAGAGGGAACCAGGGTAATGTGACAGAGAGCAGAACATTGTTACTTATTTTTGTGTAAATCCTCCTGCAATGAATCACAGAATGCCACTAGCCTTCTTGATAACTCACTATAGCTTCATGTTTTTGTCCTTTGACTGATGCCCTATTCAATGCCCCATGCCACACGTGACGGGTGGAAATCGATAGAGTCGGGAAGAGAGAAAGAGAGACAGAATGAGAGCTTCAGGAACAGTCAGCTGAAAGGGGACATCAGAGAGTCATTGAGATGTACAGCACGGTAACTGAACGTTTCGTCTTCCCAGTACATGCCGACCAGATATCCCACCCAATCTCGTTCCACCTGCCAGCACCCAGCGCATATTCTTCCAAAACCTTCCTCTTCGTATACCCATCCAGACACATTTTAAATGTTGCAGTTATACTAGCCTCCACTACTACCTTTGGCAGCTCTTTCCATACCTGTACCACCCTCTGGGAACAGCTTTGTAAATCTTTTTTGAATCCTTTCAAGTTTCACAACATTTTTCCGATAGCAAGGAGACCAGAATTGCACGCAATATTCCAAAAGTGGCCGAACCAATGTCCTCTGCAGACGCAACATGACCATCCATCTCTGTGCTCAATACACTGACCAATAAAGGAAAGCATACCCAACACTTCCTTCACTATTTTTTCTACCTACAATTCCATTTCCAAGAAGTAATGAAGCTGCACTCCAAGATCTCGTTGTTCAGCAATAGCGCAAGAACCTGACCATTAGGTGTATAAGTTCTGCTAAGATTTGCTTTCCCAAAATGTAGCACCACGAATTTCTTTGAATTAAACTCCATCTGCCACTTATCAGCCAATTGGCCCACCTGATGAAGATCCTATTGTAATCTGAGGTAACGTTCTTTGTTGTCCACTACACTTCCAATTTTGGTGTCATCTGCAAACTTACTATCGATACCTCTTACACTCATATCCAAATCATTTATATAAATTACAAAAAGTACTGGACACATCACTGATCCTTGTGGAACTCCACTGGTCACAGGTCACAATCTGAAAGACGGCCCTCCACCACCACCCTCTGTCTTCTACATTTGAGCCAGTTATACGTCCAAATGGCTAGTTCTCAATGCATTTCATCAGATCTAATCTAGCTAACCAGTCTCCCATGGAGAACCTTGTCGACGGCCTTACTGAAGTCCATATGCAGTTAGTAAGTTTACAGATGAAACGATAATTGGAGGTGGAGTGGAATGCGAAGAGGGTTACCTCAGATTACAACATGGTTCTTGACCAGATGGTCCAATGAGCTGAGAAGTGGCAGATTGAGTTTAATTCAGATAACTGCGAGGTGCTGCATTTTGCGAAAGCAAATCTTAGCAGGACTTACACACTTCATAGTAATGTCCTCGGGAGTGTTGCTGAAAAATGAGACCTTGAAGAGCAGATTCATATCTGCTTGAAAGTGGAGTCGCAGGTAGATAGGAAAGTGAAGAAGGCATTTGGTATGCTTTTTGTAATGGAAAACGTATTGAGTCCAGGATTTGTGATTTCATGTTGCGGCTGTACAGGAAATTGGTTAGGCCACTGCTGGAATATTGCGTTGCAATTCAGGTTTTCTTCCTATCGGCAAGATATTCCGAAACTTGAAAAGATTCAGAAAAGATTTCCAAGGATGTTGCCAGGGTTGGAAGAATTGAGCTACAGAGAGAGTCTGAACAGACTGGTGCTGTTTTCCCTGAAGCGTAGGAGGCTGAGTGGTGATCTTATAGAGTTGTACAAAGTTATTCCGGGAATGAATAGGGCAAAGAGGCAAAGTCTTTTTCCTGGGCTCGGTGAGTTCAGAACTAGAGGGCAAAGTTTTCGTGTGAGAGGGGAAAGATAGTAAGGAGTCCTAAGAGGCAACTTTTTCACACAGAGGGTGGTACGTGTCTGAAATGAGCTGACAAAGGAAGTGGTGGAGGCTGGTACAATTGCAACATGTAAGTATTGTATGCATAGGTATATGAATAGGAAGGGTTCGGAGGGACATGGGCCGTGTACTGGCACGTGGGACTAGAATGGCTGGGGATATGTGGTCGGCATGGAAAGGTTGGACAGCAGGTTCTGTTTCCATGCTGTACATCTCTATGACTCTATCTACCACTCTGCCCTCAATAATCCTCTTTGCGACTTCCTCAAAAAAATTTATCAGTCATTATTTCCCACGCACAAAGCCAGTCCTTAGCAGTCCTTGCCTTTCCAAATACACGTACATCCTGTCCCTCAGGATTCGCTCCAACAAATCCAATGTCATGTAGTTTACCTCATTTCAGAATTTAGACGGTTTTCCTTTGCATGAACTAATCTTGCCTCGCGAATTGGCATCTAGGTTTTTTTTGTCATTAATCGCGTTGTCGACTGTACTCTTCTCTGGCCAATTGCCAATTGTTACATCAGTAATACATATGGCGGATCATCACAGTCTAACCATTGTCCAGTTTCTGAAATTGAATCCTCAGTCACGATTAATGGAAAAGGGAACATTAAACGATTGATTACCATCCTAGAGATTAACTGCTCTCCACATCCTATTCAATAAAACCAGTAATTTTCTTTCTTGTCTTTAACAATTCCATCCTCCCAGGCAGTAACACATTCTAGTCAAGTGGGGATTACATACATCATGTGATAGCCTGGGTATGGACACCGAGCACTGAATGAATCAAAATGTTTCTTTCAGAAAACACAATGAAGCTACTAATGTTTAAGAATATAGAGGAGGAATTGAATATCAACACATCTGGAGTGAAGTAGTGTCAGAGAAATTAATTGGGCTTGGTCCTGATAAACGGCACTTTGGAATCGAAAAGATGCAACTCGAATTGTAGTAGATACATTGGTTTCAATTTTTCAAAAAGAAACTGAATTCGAAAAGAGTACTAGAGGGTTCTAAAACTGCGATCGTGTCGTACGTTTTTAAAAAAAAGTAGCGTGACCAATCTATTTAACAGTGAGAAAAACTGCTGAACATCTCTTGCGGAAAAAAATGAAGCAGATTCAACTGTTCAGTTAAAAATAGCAGTCCACGTGGAAAATCACAGATTAATCAAACAAATGCGACATGGTTCCAGAAAAGGAAAATAATTTCTGACAAATTTGTTCGAACTTTTCGAGTAAGTCTGACATTAATCACAAGGAAGAGAAACAGAGTGTTCAAGCTAACAGAAGGCGTTTCGCAATGAACCACGCACAAGGATAATACACAAAAATCTTGGTATTGGGGATAGTATATCAGCCTCGTTTGAAAATATGATATTTGGCAGGAAATAACAAATGGTCTTCAGGAGTAATTTTTAGAAATGGTGATCTGTATCGGTAGGTTTTATCAAGGCTTCAACAAAGGACAGTCCTGGTTCTACAAATGTTTTGTAATCGATGTTAATGATTTGCAGGAAGGAATGGAATGCACTTTTGCCAAATTTTCAGACAACACAATAACAGGTGACAAGGCAAATTCTAAGAGGGGTGCAACCAATCTGCAGCGAGATACAAATGGGTTTAGTAAGTGGGTAATATTATGCCCATTGGAATAAAAAGTGAAAAATTGAGAGGTTGATCATGTTGAAAGGAAGAACAAGAAAAGGCAGCATTATTTAAATCAAAATGATGGAAAAAAGCTGTAGAACATAAATGCTTGAAACGTAGGAACGCACAGGGAGGTGCAAAAGATATTTAGGAAAACTAATTGAACTTTGGCCTAAATTTCATAGGGATTGGATTAGAAGAATATGTAATAGTTACTGAAAAGTGCTGGTGAGACCGCAATCGGAGTGCTGTGAACAATTTCCATCTCCTTATTTAACAAAATGTATTATTTCTTTAGAGGCAGTTCACGAACTTTCAGATACACAATCCCCGGTCCGGAGGTTTTGGCAAACGTGCAAAAGCTTAATGGAAATCTGCTGTGGGAAGCTTAGAATTATGAGAGATGATGTCATTAACTGTGTAGAATTCTGAAGGGACTTGATGAAGCAAATGCTGAGAACACGTTTTTTCTTTGTCAGACAGTCCAGAATCAAATGATATTGGATCAGAATAAAGGCAATTCAATTTAACACTCAGATAAGATGGAATTTCTTCTCTCAAAGGATTAAGGCTGGCAGCCCCTTGCTACAGCTCTACAAGTCCCTACTGAGATCGCACTTGGAATATTGTGTCCAGTTCTGGTCACCCCACTATAGAAAAGAAAACCAGGCTTTGGAGAGGGTGAAAAGAAGGTTTACCAAGATGCTGCCTGGACTGGAGGGCTTGCCTTATAAAGAAAATATGAATAAGCTTGGACTTTTCTCTCTGGAGAGAAGGATGAAAGAGAGGAGACCTGATCGAGGTAGACAAGATAATGAGTGGAATAGATAGAGTCAATAGACAGAAACTTTTCCTCATGCAGGACTGACAGTTATGATTATGTCTCGGGGCCCCTTGCCCCAGAGAGCTGTGGGTCAGAGTCCAAGCTTCTATTTCAGGCTGAGATCGATAGATTCTGATCAGGAGAGGAATCAATAATTAGTGGAAAAGTCAATAATGGGAGGTGAACAATATTGGGTCGATCATGCTGCTGCTGTATGTCAGAGTCGGCTCTAGAAGCTATGTGTTCGATTCTTATTCATACTTCCTGCGACCTTATGGAATTCATATGTACGACTTATCACCTCAACCCGTATTTGGTTGCTATGTTCATTCCAAGTAGAAAATTAGTTTGTGGTTTTGCAGCGTGAACTGATCAACGGTTGCTTCTAAACATCTCAGCAATCACCAAGAGATTACTGGATAAAGGTTTGCTCACTGAGATGGAATGATCATTCTCGGGCATTTTGTCACTGTATGAAATAACATCATCAGTGAGCCTCAGGAGAAGCACTGGTGTTATTGCTCACTTTCTGTTCATGTTCTTCGGTTTCCTTGGGCTGGTGATGTCATTATCTGTGTTGATGCCATTTGCTGTTCTTTTTCTCAGAAAATATTTTAATGCAGCTTCGTGTTGGCTTTGGGATGATTGCTTCTGCAGTTCAGTATTTAGTCCGTATGCGTTGCTTTCCTGTAGACGCTGTTTTAAAGTTGCCTCATAACTGTTCATTCTCCTGTGACATCTAGGAATTGCACATTGTTGTGGTTTGCGCCCTCTTTTAAGTCTACTTCCACGAACGAAGCTGCATTGGAACATTATTTCACAAGGCACCGCACACGGCAGCAGAGGGGAACTACAAAGAGGTGAAGAAAGCCGTATTCAAAAGAACAGGTACCAACAACTGATTTCTAAGTAGCAATCCAGAACAAGCAAACAGACCCATCCAGAATCCCTGGTCATTCTCTGCTACATCAGACCCATCGCAGAAATGACTGCTCTGACCACTTTGGAGTGATTGTCACCCACAAACACACGAACAGACGAAAATAGCGACTCATGCGCTTTTATAAAAACCATGCACAGACAACAAGCAAAATGAATATCATGTACAAAATACTATGTTCGACAAATACGCAGAAAACTAGTCACCAGATACATGAACATCAAATAGACACTAAAGACATGACCAACTATCACTACTTTCCTTACATACAGAAGAGGAAAACGAATGTTTTAAAGAAAAGGGAGTTTGACTAATGTTTTCAGTGAAATCAATGGTAACAGGAAATGGAGGATAAGTGAAGCGAACGTTCAGAGGGTGTTAGTAAATTGCCAACAACTGAATAGGAAATGAACTGAGGCAGCGACATTATTGCAAAATGTAAAACAAATGGCGCTGGAGACAAACCAAACATGGCTGAGGAACATGCGGATAAGAACTTCTGACTAAAGGAACAAGTTATCCAAAACTGTGCAATCTACTTACGAATGAGAGATGATACCACGTTGTCAAGGAGATGGCTTCAAAACACAACGGGAAGCAAAGACCGTTTTATGCTTACAAATGCAGAACAGAATGATGGGGTTGTATGTCACGAGATATGGGCCCAACATCATGGTTGAGGTCATCTTCATTGGTAAAGACCTTGGCTATCAGTTTCTGCCTCACAATTCTGCGTTGTTGTGTATCTCAATGGCTCCCTTGGAGAGCATTGACTTCAAAGTGCAGACTGAATGTCCTTGATCACTGAAGTATTTCCCAAGTTGGAGTGAACATTTCTTTCCGGAGATTGGTTGTGTGGAGCCCATTTCTCCATTGTTGCAGTGTCTGCATGGTCTTGCCAGTATAGAATTCCTCAGATCATCCTTACGTGCAGAGCATGAGGTAGGCAATCTTGGCCCAATCAAATCAGTATCTTCCTTTTACATGGCGAGTGCCGATCCCACATATGATAATAGCATCCATGTCGATGATCTGGCAGCATTGTGCCATGTTGTGGTCGCTGTTGTCCTGAAGGCTGGGCGGTTAGCTGTGAACGGTGGTCTGTTTAAAGTTTGGAGGTTGTTTGAATTCAATATGACAACAGGTTGACCTGGGTGAGGTATTCACTACCACCAATGTCATGTTAAAGACTGCAAATAGCGTGGTATAGTTTCTCCTTTCTGGGGACCTACTGGATGATGCAGGGTACTTTGTCCATCGTGGCCGCAATCTGTTTTCTCAGGGGATCATTGTGGTGTTTCACCGTGGCACATCGTAACTGGGTTTTGATGATTTGAACATCGTAGCCCCTTCTTATGAAGGCATATTTCGGTACCATCAAGTGTCTGTCGCCCTCCTTCTCGCCCACACCAATCCTCTGTATCTGCAGAACTTGTCCTCGGGGATGGTGTCCTTACCTTGTGTAAGGTGGAAGCTACAGGTTTGTAGCATATTGGATGTGGAAAATCTGTAACAGAATGTACTACCTGGTCTGAGATTCATTTAGAAGAAAGTGGCGAATCTTAAACCATTTACTTGTGAAAGTGAGGTTTACTTGCATCTACCAGGAGGAGCAGGTAGAGAAATTACAATATTATGAGACATGGAATCATGCCAATCTTTGTTGATGAGATATGAAACTAAGACGGACAATTGCCAGATTAACGTGCTAGTGCGTGGAATTCAAGGTGAGTCGAGAGGTGCTCCTTTATGTAGAATAAGGTAGGAGTGCCCTGTGTTAGGTGAAGCAGTGGTGGAAGGAGTACTGGAGAAACTCTCAGCTCCAGGAATACAACTTGTCCTTGCCAATGATATTGCCTATAGTGGTCGATACACCAGTGCAGAATAACGCAACTGAAGAATTACAGGAAGTGTATACGCGGATTTCTCCGGTCTGTGTGATCACAAGGTCACAAACCTACCAGTTGAATCAGCAGCAGAAATCAGAGAACACAGATGAGGAAGTTGAAGTAGAATTATCGGAGGCCATGTTTGATCGAGTGATTCAAGCAGAAAAAGAATCAGTGGAGGATAAGGCGGATATTTGTCATGCAAAACAATTAACTCAGTCACAACAGCAAGTTGAAAAACAGAAGCAATTATATCAATTCGTGAACAGAGTCAAAAATCTGAGTATAGTCCCCAATATTACGATCTTAAAAATGATATATTGATCAGGAAACAGAGACCATGATATATCAGGCGGATGAGAAATAGGCAGAGCTTCATCAAGCCGTGTTATCATGTAGTATGTGAATTACCAATGCAAGGGCATTCAGTTTTTAAGAAAATATCAAGCGAAAATACAAAACCATTCCTCTTGGCCTGGACCATATAAGCATGGGGTTGACATTTCTGCACACATATCACAGTTGAAACGACGACAGAAGTGATACACAAGCTTTTCAAAAGGTGCAGACAACCACAGAGAAACAATCAGATCAAGGGGCAAATTTTACATCCACGTTATTCCAGCAATTTATAGAATAGTTAAGAAACAACAATTCAATCCATTTTAGAGCATCCAGAATCGCAAAGGAGCGGGAGAAAGCTGGCACCAGGCTTTTAAGACATGTTGAGGGTTTATGGTCAAGACCATCCAGATGACCAGGATACAGGAATTCCGTGTGCACCTTATTTTCCATTCTAGATGCAACAAACGAATCGAGCAAATTCAGTCCATTTCAATTCCCTTTCCAGCATGATGTGAGAGGATCACTGAAAATAATGAAGGAGAAAATGCTGACTCAGAATTCAGGGACCACATACTTGGACGGTTGTCAAATTTTAGAAAATCTGTAAATAGACACCCTGGCAGCAATTTGGAGAGAATAAATTGTATTATTTTCTTCCATGACTCGGAGTTGTCTTTCTTGGTTCAGCATACCATTTACGTCTTGTGTTTTTCTCGTGAATAGTAGTTATAGCGGAATGGTTTGGTATGATAATAGTTTAGTTAATTTGTTCACTATTCGAGTCAGATAAGTAAGTTATGATTTGTGCATTGTAAAATGAGTGTCAGGGATTTATTTCACTTAACAACTGGAAGTTGCTGAAAAACAAGATGGCACTTCTTTTCCTAGTCCTTTTAACACATTACAGGGCATGGCACTCCCCTTTGGGTGATGCAGTTTTTGTTCTAAGAGGGGTGGTCATTCTTCTCTGTAGAACACAAAGACAGCAGGTGTGGTTCTTGGAACACATCTTTGCAAGGACAAAGCCGGGAGACCGTATGAAAACTCTCCAATTCTCTGATGACGTGAAGGTTCAAAGACAATCAAGAAGTTGGCAATTCTCCAGGACAAAGCAACCCACGCATTTGGTATTACATGCACAAGTACCCTCTCCCTCCCCGACCAACTCACAGTTGCAGCAGTACGTACGATCTACAACAAGCACTGCAGAAATTCCCCAAACATCCTCAGCCAACTTCTTCAACTTCCGCTCCCCGCTACTCTCAATCCTGTCTTGGAAATATATCACCATTCCTTCACGTTCGCTGTGCGAAAGTCCTGGAATTCCTTCCTTATTATCATTGTGATTACTCACTGTAGATGAGATGGAAATGTTTAAAATAGCAGCAAACCATTCCCTTCTCAAGAGCAACTGGAGTGTTCAATAAACCCTCTCATCCTGTCACCTTCCCCTGCCACCGCAGGAATTGCAAAACCTGCGCCCACACTTCCTCCCTCACCTCCATCCAAGGCTCTAAAGGAGCCTTCCACATCCATCAAAGTTTAACCTGCACGTCCACCAAAATCATTCATTGTATCCATTGGTCCCGTTGCGGTCTCCTCTACATTGGGGAGACTGGACGCCTCCTACTAGATCGCTTTAGAAAACATCTCCTGGACACCTGCACCAATCAACCACACTGCCCTGTGGCCCAACATAAAAACTCTCCCTCCAACTCTGCCGAGGACGTGGAGCTCCTGGGCGTCCTTCACCACCACTCCCTCTCCACCAGACGCATGGAGTGAGAACGCCTCATCTTCCGCCTAGGATCACTTCAACCCCAAGGCATCAATGTGGACTTCAACAGTATCCTCATTTCCACTTCCACCTCCTGACCCCAGTTCAAAAACTTCCAGCTCAGCACTGTCCCCATGGCCTGTCCTACCTGCCTATCTTCCTTTCCACCTATCCAATCGACCCTCCTCCCCCCGACCTATCACCTCCATCCCTTCCCCCACTCAACTATTTTCATCTAGGCTACTTTCTCCCCACCCCCAACCTCCTCTCACTTATCTCTCCACCCTACAGGCTCTCTGCCTCTTTTCCTGAAGAAGGACATATGTCCCGTTAGTCGATTTTAATACTCGCCGGATGCTGCCTGAAGTGCTGTGTTTTTCCAGCACCACTAATCCAGAATCTGGTTTCCAGCATCTGCAGTCATTGATTTTACACAGTCAATGCTGGTCAGACAGAAATACCGGTAACCCACAAATGGATAAAAATATACATTAAGGAGCAGGGGCCTTATTTTTTTATCGTGAAGAAGCAAACGGCAACTGGAGGGCACTGAACAAATAATTAATCAATTGATCGAAAGAATCGAAATGATCATCAATGATATGTCTCTATAGAGCTGAAGTATGGATTTCTGTAGAATTTCTCAACAGCTGAACTCTGGAGAACAACACTGCACATGGGTCTATTAATTGACACCAAAACACAGATAGTGTTGTTTAAAATCATAGCCTGAGTTCACCATTAATCGGGTTATATCTGAGGTAGGTTCTGAGGCTTAACTTGCTCACTTCAGGATTCTCAGCTAACTTTAAATATGCAATAAAGTGGAAGAAATTGTCTCAGCATTTGTTCTCCTGTGAGGCTTCTTAACAAGTAGCCAGATTAAATGTAGATTGGGGTAATTTACTCGAATGGACTTTTCTCCGAAGTAACCTGTTCAGGGACCATGGCAAAAGGTCATACAGGAATTCAAAGTACTTTGCTGTTTCTGGGATGGAACATAAGTTCGCGGTTTTCTGTGAGTGAGGACATAAAATGACATGATTAGCTGCTGGAACATGCATGTGGGTTAAATAAGATCGTCTGGAAAAAAGAATGTCCTGGGGAAAAGGGATTAACTGCAGCAAAGGCTGTGCTTCAAAGAGATAATCAATGCTGAAGGTAAGCAGTGGATCTAGTCCTGATATGAAAGCAAGCTGCAAGCTTGGTGGCTACATCACAGTGATCAATAAAGTGAATGAACGTGTCGAAATGACCATCCACAGGTTCACACTATGAACTTGATGGACAGAAACGTGCATAAGAATTCAATCTCGGCATGCCTCTGTCTCAGACATTCACAGAACAATACCGTTTAACAATCAAACAGTAGGCACATGAAAAGGCAGGCTAATGGCGTGCAGAAGCATATCAGCCATGAGCGAATGGTGGATGAGCCGAATTTCCTCATTCTGTTTCTATTTGTTGGAGTCTAACGTTTGTCTGATAGACAACTCTTCCCTGGGTATTCCATCACTTCCGATGATTGACTTCCATTTGCCATATGATCGGCAAAAACTCATTGGACCGAACATTCTGCTTCCGTACTGTGTGACTCTGTGAGTCTGTTACATCTTTTTGTCGTCTAATTAACTGAGAGCATAGGTGCACTGAAATTGTACCTGTATGAGGAAAGGTAGGTGAACAAACCTAAATACCCTTCCTCTGGTAACATATAGATGAAAGCACTGTATAGTTTCAGTCACACAACAACGATGGGCATTAAACACTGGCTTAGACAGTGTCTCAACTTTCCCCTCGTTGAATCTAATGGAAGTATTAGGATTTGATTGAGAAAAAAATACAAGTTGCTCAGATTTCGCATAATGTCACTGCGGGCTAGAGCCATGGGTCACATTCTAAGAACACAGGGTAGAACGGTCAGCACTGAGGTGATGGGAGAGTTATCAAACAGAGACTGTGTAGTACACCGAAACGTTAAATTCTCCACCACCTGACACTGCCTGCCATGCTGTGTTCTTCCACCTTTACTGTTTGTTTATCTGTGCAGTTCTCTGGCACAAAACATCGCTGATGTCAAATCAATCAATGCGCTCAAGAAGTACACATGCATATTTGCAAGGGCTATAAGGATGAATGGGACAGTAATAATGCAGAATAAAGAGCTTTGAGGTTGATGATCACTCATATTTTTGATATTTCCATGAATCTACAGTTCCTAAGTGCACTCATAACTGAATATTTTAGTCATCATACCTCTGTGTAATATAAGATACATTTATTGAAATTATGGGTTACGTGTGTTCATTTTTTTTTAAAAAAGCAATGTTCAGTATTTTACAATCACGAGGATACCAAGGAAGGACATTTTCTTTGTGTTTCTTTAGCCATACATAACGTTTTAATGAGTTACTTTGTCAGATAGTCCGGGGCAGTTCACGAGTGTGCGGAAGCAATATCATGGAGTATTTTTCCCAGACATAAATAAACGTGACCGGGATTTTAAACTGGAGCATTGAATCTGAGAATCCGCAATGGATATATTTAATTAATCGTAACGGGTCAACTCTAATGCTGTTTGTAAATTAACATTGACCTTTGAAAATGCGGATAGTGTACCCATGCAATGCAAAACGTTCATCCAATAATAATATTAAAAATCGAGGTCAAATGTCCAATCAAACATCGAAGGAATATCTGCTGAAAGCATGTTTTTGTGCAGACCGAGGGACAAACTAATTCTCTGATGGTAACATTGTGAAATTCAGGGTCAGCTACGAAGACAGTCCGCGAATATACATTTGCCTTGTCCACTGTTCTTCTTTTCAATAATATGTCTAGTTTTCTTCCATAAAGATTTCCCCACGTGCTTTAGCTCTTCTCTGAATTTGTTCGGGGTTGCTGCATAAATGCATGGGTTCAGGAAACAACTCAACAACTTCAGCATATCTCCTGTTTCAGTCGCGATGTATTCAGGGTTGCTAAAGTCACCTCGATCGTAATTACCGTGTGACAATCTGGTCATGACCAAACTCACAGAATGTGTCAACCAAAGCAATATGAAACTGCCTGATACCGAGAACAATAAAATTATGGACTTCCTCCGGTTTTCCATCCCTGAACTGCTTTGTTTCACAGTTCTGTGACCTTGGAGCCCAATGTGCGTTCTATTCGCTGCTGCAACACGGTGGATGGTTAAAGAATTAAACAAGAAAATTAGGAGAAATGGAAGCCAAGCAACACAGATGCTGTAGAACCAGACAAACACCATTCCGGGAGATGAAGCAAAGAAAGTTACACTTGACCGGCAGCCCCATTCAATTTTATTAATGATTTTCACTGGTTCAAATGCAAACAAAACCGGGATGTTCTTAAACAAGATCAGAACTGAGATGATTATTAATATTGTGATTGCAGTCTTTTCGATGCAATGTCTTGTCTTAAACTTCTGACAGCAGATCACCACAAATCTGTCAAATGTGAAGGAAACGGTGAACCAAACAGATAGATCCAGACCAATGGTAGTCAAGTATGAAATGAGCTTGCACACAGATGTGTGGGACAAGAAGGAAAATGGCAAGTGATAACTCAAAATACGATACACTATAATACTATTGATAATAACCAATAGATCCGATGTTGCCATGGCCACCATGTAAGCTGAGATGCATTTCGAAAGACCACAGTTTCCTCGGATTAGAATTAAAATAGTCATCACGTTCACTGTCAGAGAAACAGAAATGATCGTTAATATTGCAATGCATGATTGAAGCAGAGGTGACAATATTTATTAAGAACATTTGAACACATCCTGAGTGATTTACAAAATACGAAATTTACGCAAGAATTTAACATGCTGTTCCAGTTTCATTCTACATGGGATTCTCGGACTGTCTGAAGATCAACAAACATAGTTTCAGAGGACATTCATTTGAATTATTATTATTAAACCACTAAAGCTTCCAGAAAAAAAGGGAAATTGTAAAAGGGTACTGACACGATTCTCGATGTTGATCTAGAAACACTGAGACATACAGTATGTGGCATTAACAAGTAAAAATTAAACTCAATTAAACACAAGCTGATTGAATGGCTTACCTGGAAGACTAACAGCTACGAGAAGTGAATAGTAATACACCTTCATCAGCAAAATCGGTGGTTTTGCCATTTCTGATTATGAATGTCTTCAGCAGAGGCTGAAGGTTTGTGACTGGTGTGTGGCCAAGGTATGGAAAGGTAATGTTCATTTATACATGCATCAGACCTCTAGAGATGCAATTCTCTCCAATCATCACTGATACTAATCACATCCACCTGTGCAAAGAAAAAAAAACTTTACTTTTGCATAATATCCTAAACAAAATATGATTTGAACCTGGCATCGTTGACTTCACTCCCATTGCCTTCTCTGTTCATTTATGAACTTTACCTCATTTCTGAATTTAGACGGACTTCCTTTGCCTGAAATAATCTTGCCTCGTGAATTGTATCGCAGTCCTTTCGTCATTAATCCCGTTATCAACTCTACTCTTTTCTGGCCAATTACCAACTGTTACATCTGTAATGCATATGGCGGCTCATCACAGTCTAACCATTGTCCAGTTTCTGAAACTGAAGCCTCGGTCGTGATTAATGGGCAAGGGAATTCTAACCAATTGATTGCTCCCTTGGAGATTCGCTGAATTCCGGAAGAGTACTAAAGGATTCTAAAACTGCCAACGTGTCGTACGTTTTGAAAAACAAACGGAACATGACCAATCTTTGTTAACCGTGAGACAAACTGCTGAACATCTCTTGTTGAAGAAAATGCAGCAGATTAAACTGTTCCATAAATAATAGCAGTCCACTTGGAAAATCACAGATTCATCCAGCAAAATGGACTTGGCTCCAGAAAAGGAAAATAATTCCTGCGAAATTCCTTCGACCTTTTCGAGGAAGTCTGAACCATGATCGAAAGAATTCAGAAACAGTCAAAGCGTAGTGTTCAAACTATCAGAAGGCGTTTCAGAACGAACCATGCAAAAGGATAAGACACAAGGGCCCATGGTATTAGAGATAGTATCGCAGCATAGTCTGAGAATGTGATATTTGGTAGGAAATAATAATTTCTGCTCAGGAGTTATCTGTAGAAATTGAGATATGTATTGATCCCGGTTCAGCAGGGGGCAGTCCTGGTACTACACGTGTTTTGGAATTTTTATTATTGATTTGCAGGAAGGAAGGGGAATGCACTTTTGCCAAACTTTCAGACAACACAACAATAGGTGACATAGCAAATTCTAAGAGGGGTTCTACCAATTTACGGAGCGGTACTGACGGATTAAGTGAGTGAGCAAAATAAAAGCCCAACGGAATAAAAAGTGAAAAAAATAAGAAGTTGTCAATGTTGAAAGGGAGAGCAAGACAACGCTGCCTTCTTTAAAGAAAATAATGGGAAAAGACTGCAGTATATAAATGCTTGAGAATACTTCTGCATAAAACGTAGAAACGCACGGGGAGGTGCAAGGGGTAATCAGGAAAACTAATTAAATTTTAACCCAAATTTCAAGGGGCTCAGTATAGAAGAATACGGAAGAGTTACTGCAAAGTGTCTTTGAAACCACACCCGGAGTACTGCGTGCAGTTTCCGTCTCCTTGTTTAAGAAAATGTATTATTTCTTTCAAGGCAGTTTACGAAATTTCAGACACTCAACCCCCGGTGTGACAATTTGGTGTATGTGCAGAAGTTAAACTGGTTGGGAATCGACTCCTAGAAATTTAGAATTATTAGAGGTGATGTCATTGAAATGTGTAGAATTCTGAAGGGACTTGATGAAGGAAATGTTGAGAATACGTTTTCCCTCATCAGCGAGTCTAGAATCAAATGGTACTGGATCAGAATAAAGGCAATTCAATTCAAGACTCAGATACGATTGAATTTCTTCTCTCATAGGATTGTGTCTCGGGACCCCTTGCCACAGAGAGCTATGAGTCAGAGCCCATGCTTCTATTTAAGGCTGAGACAGATCTATTCGGATCACGAAGGGAATCATTCATTATGGGAAAAGGCAGGAATGGAATTGAACAATATTGGGTCGATCATGTTCCTGTTGTATGTCAGAGTCGGCTGCAGAAGAAGTATCGTCCATTCTTGTTCATATTTCCTGCAGGCTTATGGCCTTAGTATATACGTATTATAGTCTCAAACTGCTGAAGTAAATATTTGGTTGCTGAGCCCATTGGCAGTCAGAGAATTATTTTGTTATTTTTGCAGCGTGAACTGGTCAACTATTGCCTTCACGAACATCGCCACAATCCCCATGAGATTACTGGATGTAAGTTTGCTCACTGTGATGGAACGTTCGGTTTCATACATTTCATCACCATACTCAACAACATCATCAATGAGCCTCCGGTGAAGCTTTATATTTATATGCTTAGGTTTCCTTGGGCTGGTGACGCCATTTCCTGTTCTTTTTTCTCAGAAAATGTTCTAATGCAGCTTCGCGTGGGTGTTGGGATGATTGCTTCTCCAGTTCAGTATTAGGTCCATGTGTGTTGTTTTCCCGTAGACGCTGGTTTGAAGATGCCCATTGACTGTTCATTCTACTGTGACATCTAGGAATGGCACATTGCTGTGGTTTGCACCCTCGTTTTCCTCTTCTTCCGCAAACGAATCTCAATTGGAACATGACCTCAACGAGCCGCCACAGACTGCAGCACAGAGGAACTATGAAGAAGACCACATATACAGCGTACTCAAAAAGAACTTCGAGGAGAAAGTGAGGTCTGCAGATGCTGGAGATCAGAGCTGAAAATGTGTTGCTGGAAAAGCGCAGCAGATCAGGCAGCATCCAAGGAAAAGGAAATTCGACGTTTCGGGAATAAGCCCTTCATCAGGAATGCAGGCATGGAGAGATAAAAACATGGTAAATAAATAAAAAAAGTGGTTAGATTGTATCTTCCTGGAAATGGGTATAGCCTGGCTTCTGTGTGATACGAATGTTACTTGCTACTATTCAGTATGAGTTTGGATATTGTCCAGATCTTGCTAAATTTAACATGCTGTTTCAGAATCTGAAAAGTTGTGAATTGTACTGAATATTGTGTCATCATCGTTGAACATCCACACTTCTGGCCTCATCGTGAAAGGAAGGTGATCGACGAATTACCAGGAAATGGTTATACCTAGGACAGGACATTTGGAATATTGGGCTCTTGTGGTATAGTGATAGTGTTTCTATCTCTGGTCTAGTAGATTTGTGTTCAACTCCCACATGCTACAGGGTTGCATTATAACATCTCTGGATTTGTTGATTAAAAATACTGACCATGAAGCTGTTCCTGCAGAATTGTTCTGGAGCTAAGATTACGGACATGCAATATACACAACCATTTTTATGTGCATCATCCTCCGTACCTGTGCTGCCGTGAGTAAGAACAAGTGTGACAAAAGTGCGTTGATTCCCAAAGGGTTTTACAGCATGAATATTGTTTAAAATACCACACACAACACCAGCCTTGAAGAGTTCCAACAAATGAAATATTCACTGGTTTTATCTGCACAGATGCAGCCAGATTTGCAGAGTGGATCCAACAGTCATTCTGTGATTTCCCTAGATTTATTTCAAACTCAGATCATGAGAAATGTAACATTAAATTATTGTGGCTCATTGAACATATGTGGCAGCTCACGGGAATTAAAGGAAACAGATGCAGGAGTTGGCCATTCAGCCCGAAAATGCCTGCTCAGCCATTTCATGTGATCATGGCTGATCATCCAACTCAGTCCCCTGTTATACTTTTACAATATCCGTTTAACCCCAAGAACTGTATCTGTCTCTGGTCTGAAAGCTTTCAGTGCTATGGCGTCATCTATTTTCAGTGTCAGTGAATATCACAGGCTCAGTGTTCACTGGGAGAAGAGTTTTCTCCTCATCTCAATCCTTATTGATCCAGCCTGTACCCTTAGGCTGTGAACTCTGCTTCTAGGCTGCCTGGCCATCAGGAACATCCTTCCTGTGTTTACACTTTCTGGTCAAGTTGGAATTTTGCAGGTTATGAGACCCAACTGCATTCTTCTCAACAGCAGTGAATATTATCCTAACCAATATAATCTCTCTTCATAACCATCCTTGCCATCACAGGCATCAATCTGGTAAACCGTTGTGCTCCCTAAATAGCCAAAGCATCCTTTCCCAGATAAAGGAAACCAACACTGCACATAATACTCCACGGGGGTGGTCTCACCAATGCTGTGTGCAACAACAGCAAACCCTCTCTGCTCCTGCACCTGAATCCTCTAGCTATGCAGGCTATCATACCGTTTGCCTTCTTCACTGCTCGCTGCCCCGCCTGTGACATTCACCGAATGGTGTACAAGGACAGTCAGCTCCATGTGAAACAACCTCCTGTTACCAGTCGAACATCATTCAGCCAATTAACTGCCTTCCCAAAGGAAACACACATTTAACCACGTCTTCACTCCCTGCTGCTCCTCCATGCTTACTTTCCCTGACTGGTGCACGAGAACGTCCAGTGCGTCTCACCATTTCCCAATCTCTCACCATTCCGTGAATAATCCACTTTCCTGTTCTTGCTCCCAAAGAGGACAAAAAGATATTTACCTCCTCTCGACATCACCTGCCATGTATTTACCCACTCACATGACTTGTCCCAGTCAGACTGAAGCATCTCTGTCCGTTCCTCATAGCTCACCCTCCCACTCCGCGTTGTATCATCTGCCAATTTGGAGGTTTTTACATCTTATTCCTTGCTCTTAAATCGTGAACATATATTATGAATAGCTGCGGCCCAAGCACTGATACCCACTATCTGCCATTCAGGAAAAGACCAGTTCATTCCTACACTTTGTTTCCTGGCTGACAACCAGTTTTCTCTCCGTGTCAGTCCACCACCCCAATTTCATCTGCTTTAATTTTCCTTTCTAACCTCTGACATTGGTCCTCATTAGCCTTCTTAAAATCTAAGTAAAACACACCCACTCTCTCCCCCGACCAGTTCAATGTGAGAAATCCCAGGGTATTGCAATCGCCTTGTCAAGCATGATTTCCCTTTTGTAAATCCACGCTGACAGCGTCCAGATCTCGCACTGTGTTCCAGTTGTTCTGGCGTTATATCTTACATGATCGGTTCCATTATTTTTCCCACTTCTGATGTCAGACTATCCGGTCTGTCATTCTGTTCACTCCTTGCTTCTGTTTCTAAAGCAGTAGGATGCCGTAGCTGCCCGCCAATCCATGGGGACTTTTTGAGAGTCCACAGTCTTGAAAGATGACCACAAATACATCCAATACTTCTCGGACGACTTGCATATGTCGTGCAGCACTGGAAAAGCACAGCAGGTCAGGAAACGTCCGGGGAAAAGGAGAGTCGACGTTTCTGGCAAAAGGAATTTTGGAGAGGCAAGGGACCTGAGAGGTAAATAGTGGTTGGATCTGGGATGAAGGTGATAGATGTGTGTAGGTTGGAGGTAATTCTGATCATTGAGTGGCGATGATGCAGCGGATAGGTGGGGAGGAAGATGAACAGATATGACCATGTCAAGTGGACGGTGCCGAGTTGGAATGTTTGATCTAGGATTAGGTAGGGGCGAGGAGAGCTTTGGAAAGGACTGAAGTCACGGTTCATGCTGTGTGGTTGGAAGGTCCCAAGGCGCAAAAATGAGGTGTTCTTCCTCCAGTTCTTGGGTGGCTTTGATTTGGTGGTAGAGGAAGCCTGGAACTTGCATGTCCTTGGCAGAGTGGGAGGGGGAGTTGAAATGATCGGCAACATGGCGGTGGGGTTGTGTGGTGTATGTGTCCCAAAGATGTTCCATGAAACGTTCCGCGAGTTGGAATCCTGTCTCCCAGATATAGAGGAGACCACATTGTGATCAACGTACACAGTAGAGGAGGTGTTTGGATGTGCAGGAAACTCTCTGCCAATGTGAAAAGATCTTTTGGTGTCTTGGATGTGAGTGAGAGGGGAGATGTTGGCGCAGGTTTTACATCACGTGCGACGACATGGGAAGGTGTCAACAGCGGAGGGTGGGTTGAAGGGTTGTATGGACCTACCGACGGAGTCACGGATGGCACAATCTCTGTGGAACGCAGATAGGGATTGGGAGGGAAATTTATGCTTAGTGATGGGTCTGATTATAGGTGGTGGAAATGGTAGGGGATAATCTTCTGTAAGCGGTGATTAGTGGGATGGAAGCTGAGGATCAGTGGGGTTCTATCCTTGCTGCAGTTGGTAGGATGAGTTTCAAGAGAGGAGGGAAATTGCGTCCTCTACCATGTGATCAACAATGCCCTCCAGCACATCACCTTCACTTCTGCATCTCAAGCCTTGAACCCCATCCACCCACCTCGTCCATTACGTCTAATACTCTCGATGTGGTGTCCTCTATATCGAGGAGAAGGACGCTAACTCGCAGAACATTTCAGGGGACATTTCAGGGACACACGCACCAAACAATCCCACCGCCATGAACGCAGCCACTTCAACAACACCTCCCACACCCCAAGGATATGCAAGTCCTGGGCCGCCCCCCACCAAATCAAAGCCACCCGAGAACTGGAGTAAGAATACCTCATCTTCTGCCTTGGGACCCTTCACCCACCCAGCATCAACCTCGAATGCACTAGTTTCCAATTACCCACCCCTACTCACCTCATCCCAGGTGAAACTCTCCAACTGGAAACCGCCCTCTTGTACTGTTTATCTTCATTCTCACCTATCTGCTCCACCCTCCCCACCGACTCATCACCTTCACCCCCCCACTTGCATCCACCTTTCCAACCAACTTCCGCCACCCCACTCCCAGCACACTCTATCTATCTCTCAGATCCCTTCCAGTCCAGATTCCTAATGAAAGGCCTTTGTCCGAAAGAGCGACTCCCCTTCTCCTCAGCTGTTGGCTGACCTGCTGTGCTTTTCCAGCGCCATATATTTCGACTCTGACTCTCCAGCATTTGCAGTCCTCCCTTTCACCCACTGCCATAAGTGCCTTGCGAAGATCAGGATATGTATCTCAGCTGAACGGAAGACTCAGCGAGCGATCATTGGGACAGCATATTCAGAGTTTATTCAAAGTCCATCTTACAGCGAGACATTTGTCCTTTATTTCCTGAAATGTGTCATTTCGGTATTAATCAAAAGTACTGTTTCCATATCTGTAAGGGTGAGATGACGAGGTGTTTCTGAGTTGAGATTGCTCTTTCATCTATGATGAGGAGCTCCTGGAGGAGAAGCTGAGCTGCTGCATTGCCGCCATTGTTGGAATCATGCAACTTTACGGGGGATTGGAGATAACTCAGACCATCTCACAATCATAGAATGATCCATACAAGAGAGGAGGCATTCTACTTTATCGTGACTGGGCTGGGCTTTGGGGGAGTTTTCCAATTCTCCTCATTTCATGGTTTTGTTCCTGAATCCAATTGTTTTTCGGAAGTTGCTATTGGGCCTGTTTCCAATTTCCTTCCTTGCAGTGCTTTCTGAGTGACAAGAGCTCACTGGGTAAAATATTGCTCTTCTTCAGGAGTTTGAATTCTTCCAGTAAATCTTTCTCTGTTCTAAACAGAGCACCCTGACATTCCCTGAATTCCCAAATCTCTGAAATCGTTCTCATCATTATCTTCTCTAACCTTCTCATGGATCGTGATGTATTTACTCATAACGAGGAAAGAAATAACATTCCAATGAATGGGCTGTAATCAGCATTTCATGCAATTATACAGTTAATTGTATATACTCGACCTGTCCTACCTGTTTCATGTTTTGTTCGAACAAGTGAAGGAAATGAGTTTTGCTGAATTGGCCTTTGCAAAGGGTGTATTTCTGGGATGCTGTTACACTGGAACAGTTCTGTATAGCAGTTAAATCACACGTTATTTTGCGAATTCTCCTTTGTTTGCATTTGACCTGCAGTATAAGTATAAGCTTAAGCCCATTAGTTTAATCAATCACATCACATCTGGAACGCAGGACCTGACACTTGCTTTGAAATATAATAAAGATTAGAGTCCAGACTGACTCCTTGAACTGTTTTGCGGAGGTTTCATCTCGTCCTAACATTCTCTGAGAGGTGTACTAATCCTGTCAAATCTCCCGAATGCTTCATTCACTTTGTTGTTGTGTCATTTACTTTCAGTTCACTTATCAAACTCGAAAGAGTAGTGCTGGAAAAGTACAACAGGTCAGGCATGATCCGAGGAACAGGAGAATCGACGTTTCAGGCCTAAGACCTTCATGAGGTCTGAAACATCGTTTCTCCTGATCCTCGGATGCTGCCTGATCTGCTGTACGTTTCCAACAACACACTCTTGACTCTGAGCTCCAACATCTGCAGTCCTCACTTTCTCCTACTCAGTTATCAAATAGCCTGATTAAAGAAGCATACAATATGCCGAGCACTCTGAGACACATTAACCTCTCAACTCGGGTTCAATTAACAACACTCAGTTCCCTGGAGTTGGAAAGTAGCTTCTGCTCCTCTTCAGGGTGGCACAGTGTCTCAGTGGTCAGCACCTGCTGCCTCACTGTGCCAGGAACCGGGGTTCGATTCCAGCCTCAGGTGACTGTGTGGAGTTAGCCATGCTAAATTACCCATAGTGTCCAGGGATGTGGAGGCGAGCTGCATTAACCACCTCAATTCAGGATTACCGGGGAATTGGTCTGGGAGTGATCCTTTTCGAAGGATCAGTGTGAACTGGGATGGGACAAATGACCTGCTTCACACCATAGAGATTCTTTGAAAATAAACATTGAAGAAATGGCTCAGGAAATTGTGACCTAATCTGAGCACAGTTTTTCTTGATCTGTGTCAGTTCACTGTTTGCTCCACACACTGGTCTGACCTCACTGTCTCATCTTCGTAGTTGTATCTGAAAGTGCTGCCAACTACTGGGAGAGATATTTCAGGACTGCGTGATTCCACCAGATCGCAGAAATGTTCAAAATCCAACAGGCGTTCGACAAGTAAAAGGAAGGTGAGTGGGTGAAGGAGGGTGGAGCAGAAAATAGGACCATAAAATAACACTGGGAGGAAAAATAATGCAGCAAGCTCACAATTCCTCTGCATCCAAATCAACAGGTTGTCAATAAATCCCCTTTCGAGCAATGACGACCCAAATGACAAAGAAAAAATTGTAATTTGAGGAGCATGTATTTTGTAAATGCTCACGACGGGCTGTGTCACAGGGTATTCATATCAGACAGGGCAAGGTTATTCTAACAGTCACGGTTATCATTTGAATGTGATGAATTGACTGAAAACCACCCTTGGTGCAGCTCCAATGATTGGAGAAGTTAAACTGCTGGGCACTGCTTAGGTCCAGTCAATAACTGAGTAGCTCAGACATTGCTCTGAAATTTCCAAGAGGTTTCTCTGGAAATCTGTGACTCTGGCTAACCTGTCCATCCTCCAAGCCTCAGATGCAATGTGGCAGCCTCTCGATTGGAGAATGTTGCATATTTCAAAAACGGTTTTGTCGATGTGCAGGAACTTAGATGGAGACCTCGGTGACTTTCCTGATGAAGCAGCTGACTTTGGATCTGCTAAAGTGTCTGTTCAAAGAGACACAATGGGAAACAATTCTTCCCCAGCACACTGTGAACCTGCAGCTGGTTATCCCACCACAGAATGTGAGGAAGTGCATTCCACACCAGCTCCTGCCTTGTAATATCATTCTGTCTGTGCACAGGGGAGAGGCAAGAGGGAGTTTCTGGAAAATACCTCCTTTTTGTAAACCAGCCATGTAGGTTCAGCAAAAGTAAAGTGCCTAAGATAATCCAGACTGGGAGATTGTTCAGGAGCATGAAGAGAAGTCAAGATAAAACACACTTCTTAAACATAAAAGATAAAACACACTTCTTAATAATAAAAGAGAAATAATTCAACTTCCACTTCGAAAATGAGCAGAACTGATCAATCTGCTTTTCTACTGAACCGCTCACTTCCCTGAATCCCAGCCTGCTTGCTGTACGTGAGCTGCTGAGAGACTCTCCTCGGAGGTAGAGAGGTCACACTCACTGGAAACATACGGCCTGAATCTTCCTGTGTTGCCTCATACTAAAGGCTGAGCAAAATAACCCATCTGTCCTTCCCTGGGTTGGAAGTTTCCAGAAAAAGCCCTCTCTTCTTGCTGTAGGAGACCGAGATTGGGAACATGTCACATAGTTTCACTCCAGGCGAGACTCCAGCCCTGTCGTTGTCCCTAGTTAGACACATGCTCCTTCCAATGTCCATCCCAATACAGGTCAGATTTTTACTATATATAATTTTTAAAAAGATAATTTTGGGCACTTCATTGCAGCATTAACTTCACCTTCCCGATGGCCCCTAAACCACTGAGCTGGGAATACCTTCAGTGACCCATTCTCTCCTGCTCTCTTGGGAAGAGAATTTCACAGTCCCACAACCCTGCAAGGGAAGGAATTGAGGAAGTATGGGCTGGGTTACGAAACAGAAAATGAGAGGTCACCCTCTTGGGAGTTTTCAATAGCCCTCCAAATAGAGCCAGAAATGTAGAGGAAAGGACAGTAAAGATGTTTCTGGAAGGAGCAAGAGAAAAAAGGTAGTTGTTATGGGTTACTTTAACGTTCCAAATATTGACAGGAAATACAACAGTTCGAGCACTTTAGATGGGTCAGTTTTTGTCCAATGCATGCAGGAGAGTTTCCTGACACAGTATATAGAAAAACCAACAAGGGGCGAGGCCATATTGGCTTTGGTACTGAGTAATGAACCAAACCAGGTGTTGGTAGGTGAGCACTTTGTTGATAGTGACAATTCAGCTGTGTTTGGTTTAGCAATGGAAAGGGATAGGTATTTAAGCAAGGCAAGAGTAATTGCTGGGTAACAGACAAGTATGATGCAATTAGACAAGATTTAGGATGTACAGAATGGGAAATGAAACTGTAGAGGATGGTTACAATTAAAATGTGTAGCTTATTCAAGGAACAGCTACTGCGTGTCCTTGTTAAGTATGCACCTGTCAGACAGAGAGGAAGTTGAATCTCTTTTCAAGAGGAAGGAGAAGGCTTATGTTAGGATGAGATGTGATAGCTCTGTTGGTGCACTTCAGAGTGACAAATTAGCCAGGAATGAACTGAAGAGAGAGCTAAGTAGAGACAGGAAGGAACAAGAGAAGTCGTTGGTAGCTACGACCAAAGAAAACCTTAAGGCTTTCTATAGGTATATCAGGAATAAACGAATGACTACAGAAAGATTCGGGGAAATCAAAGATGGTAATGGGAAATTGTACATAAAGTCCGAGGAGATAAGGGAAGCGCTAAATGATTTTTTTTTGTCAGTAATCACACTGGAAAAAGACAATGGTGTCGAGGTGAATACTGAGGCTAGACTAGACAGGGTTGAGGTTCACAAGGAGGATGCGTTTGCAATTCTCGAGTGCGTGAAAATGGATAAGTCTGGGCCAGCTGTGATTTATCCGAGGATTCTCTGGGAAGCCGGGGAGGAGACTGCCGGATCCTTGGCTTTGATCTCTATGTCGTCATCGTCTACAGGAATGGTGTCAGAAGACTGCAGAATGGCAAATGTTGCTCCCTTGTTCAAGATGGGGAGTCGAGACAACCCTGGTAATTGATGACCAGTGAGCCTTACGTCGTTTTTGGATAAAATTTTGGCGGAGAGATAGGATTTATAATATTTGACAGGGAAATACTTTGCTTGAGGATAGTCAACACCATGTTGTGAAGGGTAGGTCATGCCACACCCATCTTATTGAGTTCTCTGAGATGATGACAAGACAGGTGGATGAGGATAAAGCGGTTGATGTGGTGTATATGGATTTCAGTAAGGCGTTTGATAATGTTCCTATGGTAGGCTATTGCACAAAATACAGAGGTATGGGATTGAGCGTGGCTTAATGGATAGGATCAGAAATGGGCGAGCTGAAAGAAGATGGTGGATGAGGGGAAATCTTCATCCTGGAGTTCAGTTTCTAGTGGGGTTCTGCAAGGATACGTTTTAGGGCCACTGTTGTTTGTCATTTATATAAATCCCCTTGATGAGCGCGTCGATTGGGTGAGTACATTTGTCGGTGAGACTAAGGTTATTGGAGTTGTGGACACTCCTGAAGGAACTTGCAGGTTACAGAGAGGCATAGATAAGCTGCAGAACTGGGCTGAAAGGTGGTACATTTGGTTTAATGTGGAAAAGTGTGAAGTGATTCACTTTGGAAGGAGTAACAGAAATAAAGAGTACTGGGCTAAAGGTAAGATTCTTGGTAGCGTAGAAGAGCAGGGAGATCTCGATCTCCATGAACATAGACCCCTGAAAGTTGCCACACAGATTGATAGGGTTGTTAAGATGACAAACTGTGTGTTTGCTTTTATTGGTAGAGGGATTGAGTTTCAGAGCCGGACGTTCATGCTGCAGCTGTACGAAACTCTGGTGTGGCCGCATTTGGGAGGATTGTGGACACATCTGGTCACTGCATTATAGGAAGGATGTGGAAGCTTTGGAAAGTTTGCAGAGATTTACTGGCATGTTGCCAGATATGGAGGGCAGGCCTTTTGAGGAAAGGCTGATGAAATTGAGCATGTTTTTGTTCGAGCGAAGAATATTGAGAGGTGACTTAATTGAGGCATATACGTTAATCAGAAGGTGAGGTAGGATGGACAGGGAGAGCCTTTCTCCTCAGAAGGTAATTGACAGCACGAGTGGATATAGCTCTAAACTGAGGGATGATAGACATAGATCAGATGTCAGAGGTAGTTTCTTTACTCAGGGAGTAGCATGGGAGTGGAGTGAACTGCCTGCAACAGTAGTAGACTTGCCAATTTTCAGGGCGTTTATCTGGTCATTGGTTAAACATATGGATGATAATACCATAGTGTTGGATAGATAGGCTCCGGACCGGTTTCACAGGCCAGTGCGACATCGAGGGATATTGGGCCTGAACTGCGCGAGAATATTCTATGAATTTTCGCTCTTCCCTGTCTTTGATGGGAGACTCCTGACTCTGAAGGTGTGCCACCTTGTTCTGGATTCTCCCACTGGGGACACAACCTCTCAGCATCACCCCTTTCTCATCCTCACAGAATCCTAGGATGTTCAATCAGGGCACCTGCTCTTCTGCAACTCTCCAGTGAAAACACAGTCTGAATGTGCTGGATCCATCCCCACAAGGGAACCCCCAACAGTCTGACACTGAGCGTGACATCATTGATACACTTCCCAGAAAGTATGATATCACTGTAAGCAGTCTCACAGTGAGTCTGGCCTCAACTACACATTCTCAGTAACTGTACGGTTAATGTAAACGGTCTATCAGTGACCGTGGCCTCATCGACACACCCGCCAGTTAATATATTGTGATTGTAAACAGTCTCACAGTGACGCTGACCTGATCTACAGACCATTCAGCAACTATGTGATGACAGCAAACAATCTCCCACTGACTCTGCTCTCAATTCCCAGTAACCATGCAGTCACAGCAAACAGTCTCATAGAGAGCCTGTCCATATCTATACACCTCCCAGTGACTATACAGTCACTGCAAACAGTCTCATATGGAACCTGCCATAAGGCATAGTGATATACAACATGTAAAAAGATCATTTGATACAACCCGCCCATGCCCACCAGATATTCCAACCCATTCTCTTCCCACCTGCCAGCACCCGGCCCACCTGCCTCCAAACCATTCTTATTCATATAACCATCCAAATTCCTCTTAAATTTTGCAATTGTATCAACCTTTGTCACTTCCAGACACGTACCACTCTCTGTGTGAAAAGGTTGCCGCTTAGGTCTCTTTTATATCTTTCCCCTCTCACCCTAAACCTATGCCCTCCCGTTCAGAACTCCCCGACCCCAGGGAAAAGACTTTGCCTACTTAACCTATCCATGCCCCTCATAATTTTGTAAACATCTATAAGGTCATCCCTCAGCTTCCGACGCTCCAAGGAAACCAACCCCAGACTATTCAGCTGCTCCCTATAGCTCAAATCCTCCAACCCTGACAACATCATTGTAAATCTTGTTTGAACCCTTTCAAGTTACACGACATCTACCGGATAGGAAGCTGACCAGAATTGCATGCAATATTCCAACAGTGGCCCAACCAATGTCCCGTACAGCCGCAACATGACCTCCCAACCCCTGTACTCAACACTCTGACCAATAAGGGAAAGCATTCCAAACGCCTTCTTCACTATCCTACCTACCTGCGACTCCACTTTCAAGGAGCTATGAGCTTGCACTCCAAGGTCTCTTTGCTCAGCAACACTCCATAGGACGTTACCATTAAGTGTATAAGTCGTATTAAGGTTTCCTTTCCCAAAATGCAGCACTGCACATTTATAGGAATTAAACTCCATGTGCCACGTCTCATCTCATTGCCTAAATCTGATCAAGATCCTGTTGTAATTTGAGGTAACCCTCGTCGCTGTCCACTTCATCTCCAATGTTGGTGTCACCTGCAAACTTACTAACTGTACCTCTGATGCTCGCGTCCAAATCATGTATGTAAATGACAAAAAAGTAGAGGACCCAGCACTGATCCTTGTGGCACTCCACTGGTCGCAGGGCTCCAGTCGGAACAACAAGCCTCGACCACCAACCTCTCTCCTCTACTTTTGAGATAGTTCTGTAACCAAATGGCTCTTTCTCCCTGTATTCCATGAGATCGAACCTTGCTAATCAATCTCCCATGGGGAACCTTGTCGAATGCCTAACTGAAGACCACATAGGTAACATCTATCGCTCTGCCCTCATCAATTCTCTTTGCTAGTTTCTCTAAAAGCTCAATCAGATTTGTGAGACATGATTTCCCACACACAAAACCATATTGACTATCCCTAAGCAGTCCTTGTATTTTCACATATATGTATATCCTTTCCCTCAGTATACTCTCCAACATCTTGCCCAACACCAATGTCTCGCTTACTGGTCTATAGTTCCCTGGCATGTCCTTGCAACTCTTCTTAAACAGTGGCACCACGTTAGCCAAACTCCAGTCTGCCGGCACCTCACCTGTGACTATCAATGATACAAATATCTCAGCAAGAGGCCAAGCAATCACTTTCCTTACTTCCCACAGAGTTCTAAGGTACACCTCATCAGGTCCTGGAGATTTATCCACGTTTACCCATTTAAAGACATCCAGCACTTCCTCCTGTTGAATATGGACATTCTGTAAGATGTCTCCATTTATTTCCCTACAGTCACGATCTTCCATATTATTTTCCACAATAAGTAATGAGGCATAATATTCATGTAGTATCTCCTACATTTTCTGTGGCTCCACACAAAGGCCGCTTTACTGATCATTTAGGGACCCTATTCTGTCTGTGGTTATCCTTTTGTCCTCAACTACATACCTCCCAGTAACCATACAGTCACTGCAAACCGTCTGACAGAAAGCCTGTCCTCATCTGCAAGCCTCCCATTATCCATGCTGTCGCTGCAAACTGGCCTCATGGACAAAGACCCCAATAAATATCAGCACACTGTTCCCACGGTGAGGTGTAGTGTTGAAGGGTCAGTGGACTTGAAATGTTAACTCAGATTATTCTTCACAGATGCTGCCAGACATGCTGAGGTTTTCCAGCAATTTTTGTTTTTGTCTCACACTGAGGCTCGCGTGATCTACACACCTCCCAGTAACTATACACTAAGTGTAAAGAGTCTCACAGTAATTCTGCTCTGACCTGCAAGCTCCCAGTAACAATACACTGACTGTAAAGAGTCTGGCCTGATGTGGACACCCCCAGTAACTGTACACTCACTGTAAAGAGTCTCACAGTGAATCTGGCCTGGTCTACACGCGTCCCAGTATCTGTACGCTGACTTTAAAGAATCACACGGCGACTCTAACCTGAACTACACACCTCCCAGTATCTGCACGGTGTCTGTAAACAATCTCACACTGAGTATGACCTCATGTGACACGTCTCTGTCACTATACAATGGTGACTGTAAACCGTCTCATTCAGAGTCTGGCCTCATCTGCACACCACCCAGTAACTACATGCTGATTGTGAACAGTCTAACACTGAGCATGGCTTTTCTTTAAATTTCAAAATTACATTTTATTCATCAGAAATATTTTTCCGTATACGGATAGTCACAAATGCAGTTTGGCCATTACATTTGCATGTCATGTGACAATAAAGAATATCACAATAAAGAATATTCCGTTCAAGTAAACAAACAAAATATTGGAAATGACTCGAACCAAAAATCAAAAACGCTCTCTTATACGCACATAATTAAACCTACGGGAATCACTGGGAGGGTCCGATAACTGAGCGAATCCCCATTTCCCTTCAGCAGGAAGACCTGAGATAGTGGTCCTCCCCACTGCACCATGGCAGCAGCTGCCCCAAGCTCTCGTCTATCCCACAGCACGTAGTTCTGGACCTTGAGATGTGTCAGTCTGCAACACTCAGTCAGAGTCAACTCCTCGCTACGGAAGACCAACAGGTTTCAGGCAGACCAAAGAGCATCGTGCACTGAGGTGACGGTCCGCCAGGCTTTGTTGATGTTTCCCCCAGTAACTATATGGTGACTGGCAACAGGTTCACAGTGACCCTGTATTGTTCACCCTCCAAATAGTGTATATTGCTTCTTTCCCTGTCAGCCTAGCCTGATCCTAACTTCCTGTGAGTCAATACTTTGTGGCATTTGCTACTTAGCCCCTGCCTTTGACAATGGAGCCAGATTTCCCTCCAGGCCGCATGTCGTTCTTCTCACTGCCTTGATGCTACAATGTACACCACGTGTCTCTCCCTTTCCCTCCTGAATAGTTCTTGTGAACCCCAACCCCCTCCCTGACCCCAACTTCCAACTGTAATGTTGGAGAATCCCCTCCATGGGCATTGCCATTACTTCTCCAGCTCGTTCATATTTCTTCACAAAACAGAAATCATACATCTGCAAGCAGATTGCTGTTCAATGGTGGAATTAACTTTATTTTATATGCATAAATCAAAAGCAGAATAATCACGTGTGGTCATACATGCGACTCATTTCACTGAATACAGCTGTGCAAAGAAATGATATCTCTGCTGTTCAAACGATTCCAACACTACAATATTGGAGAGAGAACATTTGGTCATGATGCAGAAACTGCAGAGCGATTAAGGGGAAAGTGAAGACGTGCTGCACCCAAACTCTTAAACGATTTGGTAAATGGACTGCTTCATTCAGGCGATTAAATCAGTTTTACTCATTCTTTACTGGTCTCCTTCCCATTCGATTTTTTCCACTCTCTGAGTCACCCAAAATGTGTAGCTCCCTTTTCTTCCCCAGCGTGGCCTTATCCCTTCCTTTACCGTGGTTATGTAACTGTTTCCCTTTAGTGTCTGCTTTATTTCCAGGGGACATGCAAGGGTCGTTGAGACCATACAGCTGGCTGGATCTCATAGAATATGAGTTCACTGATTGGGGTTGATAATGTGGCTAACAGCTAAGAAGGGTCACTGTCAGAGATGTGGTCTCTGAATGAGACAATGATAAAGGGAAGGGCTGCTCATGTGTAAATAAAGGGGGACTTTAAGAAGGACACCAGCCTCAGTGCAAGTATTTCCTCAGTGCACATCCAACTTCAGCACTGGGTTTGAATGTTACTGTATAACTTTCGTATTAGAGTCACAGTCAGAGAGTTAGAGAGATATTCAGCAATGAAACAGCCTACCAGGTATCCGAAATAAATCTATCCCCATTTCCAGCATTTAGCCAATATTCCGTAAAAAAAACCCCTTCCTATTCTTATACCCATACAAATGTCTTTTAATGGATGGATGGATGGATGGGGACCAGATGCATTTCAGTGAGGGGTTCGACTGGGTTCCTCATGGGAGACTGGCTCGCAAGGTTAGATTACATGGAGTACACTCTATTCAACCTCTCCCTATCGATCAAACCCGTAACCCTGGCAACATAATTGGAAATGGTTTCTGAACCCTATCAAGTATTGTTGTGAAACATCTCTGACTGCAGTGATCAGCAGGGTTTCAATAAGGCGAAAATGAGGACTGCAGATGCTGGAGATTCGAGTCAAGATTAGAGTGGTGCTGGAAAAGCACAGGAGGTCAGGCATCATCCAAGCAGCAGGAAAATGGACGTTTCGGGCAGGAGCCCTTCTCCAGGAATAAGACTGGTTAGAATAGGACTGACACTGAGAATGTGGGACCACTATTGGGTTGCATTTGCAGATGTGTTGCTGGACAGGAAAAAGACTTTGTGAATGCAATTTATTTTGACTGTGAGGGTTTCTTGAATTTGTTGAGTGGATAACTAACATTTTATCTCTGATCACATCTAGTATGATTCATTGAATGACAAGCAAAAAGGATATCAGTGTAAGTTAGTAAATTCAGATTATTATAATGATTTGAAATGTGATAGATGTATTTGAACAGGCACGGCACCCATTTACAGAAATTCCCAGATCCCTTATTATGTTAAATCAATTCTTGGAGCCTATTCGATGCAGTATTCTGGTGCGGAGCATTCTCTACACATGAATAGGCCTTTTCCATCACACCTTCTGACATGAAACCCGGTATTCTCCACTGCAGCCAGCTTTTCCCGGATTTCCCGATGTCGGCTCTGATCGGCATCATTGGCAAATATTTTGCTGAAGACAAAATACTTGTGAATGTCTGGTTCAGTCCATATGTCCCGAAATGGGGAACTTTGCAAGGCAGGGATGATCTCACAATTCCCCGTGTTACTGAAACAGTCATCTTGACATGGGCTGTAGGTGGTGTAGAGAATGATACAGCCCACTGGCTGGTTATTGTGCTGGGTTCTGTTAGTCAGCAGAGTTTGGAAAAGCTGAGCCGCGGTGCGGTTCCCGTTGATCGAGGTGGGGTTCAGCAATTTACTTTCTGGGCAACGACTGCCACTGTTCGGGAAGACAGCGAGGTAATTTCCACCTGGGTAGTTAAGGAAAATGTTCACATCGTCGGTAATGAAAGAATGCAATAATATCCTGTCGTTCTTTTCTACATGTCTGTCGATCTCTCTACACTGGGAAGCAGGTAAAGCCAATAGGAATGCGAAGGGTTTTCTCCCATAAACTGTCAACTGGTACTTAGCTGCATAGCGGAAACTGAAAGAGATAAAGTCAGGGTGTGAGTCAAGGAACGGACTTTGGGTAAAACATTCTCTTTGCAGTGTCAGTAGGCACAGTTTGAGATGAGTTACTTGGAACAACGTCTATCATATTAAAGAAAACGTGAAACCCTGCAATTCACGTTTCAAGTTATTGCATGGGAAGGTCAATGTTGATTTACTTTGTATCTCTATCCGATTGTTGTAATTAATTCTGGGATCAGTGAAAGGTTTAAAGAGAGAATCAGGGTAATTGACAGAGAGCAGAACTATGTTACTTATTTTTGGACAAATCCTCCTGCAATGAATCAGAGAATGCCACAAGCCTCTTGGTAACTCGCTGCAACTTCATTTTAAGTTACTTTGACTGATGCACTACTTGATGCCGCATGAAACACGTGATGGTTTTGAAATAAATATAGACGGGGAGAGAGAAAGAGAGAGAGAGAGAGAGAGACAATTAGAGCTTCAGGTGCAATCAGTGGGAGCTGGATGTCGGGAGAATCCTGGAAGAATTGTTCACTGGAAAAATGTTTGGGGCATACACAGACAAACAGAACAAAAGACTTGCAGACTGACAGGAAATAGAAATAATAGCAAAGCAGCCAGAGGGATACTAAGGGAAACTGAGAAGTGAGTGAAATGATTCAGTAAACAGTAAAATGTTGCCTGTGTGGGGGATTTGGACTTTCTCTTCAAACCTCACTCCGATGTACTTCACTCTCTCCTTTATTTCGGGGTCAGCGGGTGCGATCGATTTCACTGTTAGAGATATGACCCCAGGAAATCTGCTAATAGTTTCCCTGGAAGTCCCTGCCTCTGGGAGTAATGAGAGTCCTGGTTAATCGGTTTAGACTTATTTCCCACAGCTGCAGAGAACTCCCTATACCTGCCGCGTCCTCCCCATTTATTACCAGCCTGCTCCAGGCAACCAGGCTCTGACTTGACCTCAGGTTGTGCAAAGCCCCCAGCTTCCAGAGATGGTCAGATAAGATCAGTGTCACTGACACTTACCGAAGGACAATGAGAGACAAGGCACGGTTATCCAGTGCAGCTGCATCTGACATGGGGATTGTGAGCAGCACCAACAGGAACAGGCAGAGTTTCCGCATTTTGCGATTTGTCAGCACCCTTTAACCGTACTGCAGGGAATACACAGAAAAAATCTGAAAAGGATAAAAAAAACTTGTTCAATTCATACTACATTGGGAAGAGCGTGAAAGATATGCAGGGACACACATGTCGGCAAACAGAAAATGCCTTTCTATCGTCCTAGGTGGTGCTTGCCCAGTAATTAAGCAGAAGTCCTGGTTATCTCCCATGGGTACGATTTGCAGGTGAAGATTGGAAGGCAAAATATCCTCTCCCAGAATCAAACACCCAGTGCTGACCTGCTCGGAGGAAAGTGAAAGGGGTAAAGTCAGGGTGTGAATTAAGGGACGGACCTTGGGTAAAACATTCTCTGTGCAGTGTCAGTGGGCCAAGTTTGAGATGAGTTACTCAGAACAATACCCATTATATTGGACACATCGTAAAAGTCATCAATTCATATTTCAAAAGTTTGCATAGGAAGGTCAATGTTGATTTACTTTAATTCCCTGTCCTGTCCCAGAGTTATAGTAAACTCTACGATTAGCGAGAGGTTTAAAGAGAGAACGAGTGTAATGTGACAGAGAGCAAAACATTGTTACTTATTTTTGTGCAAATCCTCGTGCAATGAATCACAGAATGCCACTAGCCTTCTTGATAACTCACTGTAGCTTCATGTTAATGTCCTTTGACTGATGCCCTACTCAATGCCTCATGCCACACGTGACGGGTGGAAATAGATAGAGACGGGAAGAGAGACAGAGAGACAGAATGAGAGCTTCAGGAACAGTCAGCTGGAAGGGGACGTCAGAGAGTCATAGAGATGTACAGCACGGAAACTGAACATTCCGTCTTATCAGTACATGCTGACCAGATATCCCACCCAATCTAGTGCCACCTGCCAGCACCCAGCGCGTATCCCTCCAAACCCTTCCTCTTCGTATACCCATCTAGACACATTTTAAATGTTGCAGTTATACTAGCCTCCATCACTTCCTTTGGCAGCTCATTCCACCCTCTGGGAACAGCTTTGAAAATCTTTTTTGAATCCTTTCAAGTTACACAACATTTTTCCGATAGGAAGGAGACCAGAATTGCACGCAATTTTCCAGAAGTGGCCGAACCAATGTAATCTACAGCCGCAATATGAACATCCATCTCTGTGCTCAATACTCTGACCAATAAAGGAACGCATACCAAACACCTTTTTCACTATTTTATCTACCTGCAACTGCATTTCCAAGAAGTAATGAAGCCGCACTCCAAGATCTCTTTGTTCAGCAATAGCGCTAGAACCTTACCATTAGGTGTATAAGTTCTGCTAAGACTTGCTTTCCCAGACTGTAGCACCACGCACTGATCTGAATTAAACTACATCAGCCACTTCTCAGCCAATTGGGCCATCTGATGAAGATCCTGTTGTAATCTGAGGTAACCTTCTTTGCTGTCCACTACACTTCCAATTTTGGTGTCATCTGCATATTTACTATCGATACCTCTCGCACTCACATCCAAATCATTTATATAAATTACAAAAAGTAGTGGACACATCACTGATCCTTGTGGAACTCCACTGGTCACAGGTCACAATTTGAAAAACGACCCTCCACCACCACCGTCTGTCTTCTACCTTTGAGCCAGTCATATGTCCAAATGGCTACTTCTCAGTGCATTTCATCAGATCTAATCGAGCTAACCAGTCTCCCATGGAGAACATTGTCGACCTTACTGAGGTCCATATAGAGTTAGTAAGTTTGCAGATGAAACGAAAATTGGAGGTATAGTGGAATGCGAAGAGGGTTAGCTCAGATTACAACAGGATCTTGACCAGATGGTCCAATGAGCTGAGAAGTGGCAGATGGAGTTTAATTCAGATAAATGCGAGGTGCTGCATTTTGCGAAAGCAAATCTTAGCAGGACATACAGACTTAATAGTAATGTCCTCGGGAGTGTTGCTGAAAAAAGAGACCTTGGAGTGCAGATTCATATCTGCTTGAAAGTGGAGTCGCAGGTAGATAGGATAGTGAAGAAGGAATTTGGTATGCTTTTGTAATGGAAAACGTATTGAGTCCAGGATTTGCGATGTCATGCCATTGGTTAGGCCACTGCTGAGATATTGCGTTGCAATTCAGGTTTTCTTCCTATCGGAAAGATGTTCTGAAAATTGAAAGAATTCAAAAAAGATTTACAACGATGTTTCCAGGGTTGGAAGGATTGAGCTACAGAGAGAGTCTGAACAGACTGGGGCTGTTTTCCCTGGGGTGTTGGAGGCTGAGGGGTGATCATATAGAGTTGTACAAAGTTATGACGGGAAGTAATAGGACAAAGAGGCCAAGTGTTCTTCCTGGGTTCGATGAGTCCAGAACTAGAGGGCATCGGGAGGATGATACGTGTCTGGAATGAGCTGACAAAGGAAGTGGTGGAGGCTGGTACAATTGCAACATTTAAGAGGTGTTTGGATAGGTATATGAATAGGAAGGGTTCGGAGGGACATGGGCCGGTCACTGGCAGGTGGGACTAGAATGGGTTGGGATATGTGTTCCGCATGGAAAGGTTGGACAGAAGGTTCTGTTTCCATGCTGTACATATCTATGACTCTATCAACCACTCTGCCCTCAACAATCCTCTTTGTGACTTCCTCAAAAAACTCAAGCAAATTTATGAGTCATTATTTCCCACGCACAAAGCCAGTCCTTAGCACTCCTTGCCTTTCCAAATACATGTGCATCCTGTCCCTCAGGATTCGCTCCAACAACTTGCCCTCCACCGACTTCAGGCTCACTGGTCTACAGTTCCTTTGCTTGTCCTTTCCAAAATTTCTGAAACAGTGGCACCACGTTAGCCAACCTCTAGTCTTCCGACATCTCACCTGTGACTATCAATGATACAAATATCTCAGCAATCACTTCTCTAGCTTCCCACAGAAGTGTAGGGTACACCTTGATCACGTCTTGGGGATCTATTCACTTTTAGATGTTTGAAGACATCCAGCACTTCCTCCTCTGTAATATGGACATTCTTCAAGATGTCATCATCTATTTCCTGACAGTCTATATTTTCCATATCCCTTTCCACAGTAAATACTGATGCAAAGTACTCGTTTAGTATCTCCCCCATTTTCTGCAGTTCCACACAAAGGCCACCTTGATGATCTTTGAGCGGCACTATTCTCTCCTGAGTTATTTTTTGTTCTTAATGTATTTGTAAAAACACTTTGGATTATCTTTAATTCTATTTGCAAAAGCTGTCTCATGTCCCCTGTTTGCCCTCCTGACTTCCATCTTAAGTATTCTCCTACTGTCGTTATATTCTTCTAAGGATTGACTCGATCGGTCCTGTCTATACCTGACATATGCTTCCTTCTTTTTCTTAAACAAACCCACAAATTTCTTCAGACATCCAGCATTCCCTACACCTAACAACGTTTCCTTTCACCCTAACAGGAATATACTGAAAGAATTATAAACCAGAAAAACTTAGGAGCATATGGACAGGTGTGGAGCAACTAAAACGCAAGGGAACAGAACAAAGAGACAAAGAGAAAAACAAAGACTTGCATACCAATAAGAAATAGGAATAATGCGGCAGAAGGAGCCAAAGGGAAAATAGAACATAGAACATAGAAAAATACAGCGCAGTACAGGCCCTTCGGCCCTCGATGTTGCGCCGACCGAAGCTTACCTAACCTACACTAGCCCAATACCCTCCATATACTTATCCAATGGCTGTTTGAATGACCATAAAGAGGGAGAGTCCACCACTGATACTGTCAGGCATTCCATGAACTCACAACCCGCTGAGTAAAGAATCTACCCCTAACATCTGTCCTCTACCAGTCTCCCCTTAATTTAAAGCTGTGTCCCCTAGTAACAGCTGACTCCATACGCGGAAAAAGGTTCTTACTGTCAACCCTATCTAAACCCCTAATCATTTGTACACCTCTATCAAATCTCCCCTAAACCTTCTTTTCTCCAATGAGAACAGCCCCAAGTGCCTCAGCCTTTCCTCATACGATCTTCCTGCCATGCCATGCAACATCCTGGTAAACCTCCTCTGCACTCGTTCCAATGCCTCCACATCCTTCCTATAGTATGGCGACCAAAACTGCACACAATACTCCAGATAAGGCCGCACCAGAGTCTTATACAACTGCAACATGACCTCAGGACACCGGAACTCAATTCCTCTACCAATAAAGCCCAGTACGCCATATGCCTTTCCACAGCACTATTTACCTGGGTGGCAACTTTCAGAGATCTGTGTACATGGACACCAAAATCCCTCTGCTCATCCCAACTATCAAGTAGACTACCATTAGCCCAGTAATCCATCTTCTTGTTACTACTACTAAAGTGAATGACTTCACACTTAGCTACAATTAACTTCATTTCCCACCTTTCTGCCCAGCTCTGCAACTTATCTATATCCCGCTGTAACCTGCCACATCCTTCTTCACTGTCCACAACTCCACCGACTTTCGTATCATCCGCAAACTTGCTCACCCAGCCTTTAAGCCCCTCCTCCAGGTCATTTATAAAAATGACAAACAGCAATGGACCCAAAACAGATCCTTGTGGAACACCACTAGTAACTGCACTCCAAGATGAACCTTTACCATCAACTACTACCCTCTGTCTTCTTCCAGCCAGGCAATTACTAATCCAAACTTCTAATGCTCCCTCAATGCCATACCTCCGTAATTTTTGCAGTAGCCTACCATGGGGTACCTTATCGAACGCCTTGCTAAAATCCGTATACACCACATCTACTGTTTTACCCTCGTCCACTTCCTTGGTCACCTTCTCAAAGAACTCAATAGGGTTTGTGAGGCACGACCTGCCCTTCACAAAACCATGCTGACTATCCATGATCACATTATTCTTATCCAGATGTTCATAAGTCCTATCCCTTACAATTCTCTCTAAGACGTTGCCCACAACAGAAGTGAGTCTCACTGGCCTATAGTTGCTAGGGCTGTCCCTATCCCCCTTCTTGAACAAGGGGACCACATTCGCTCTCCTCCAGTCTTCTGGCACTATTCCTGTAGACAACGACGACATAAAAGTAAAGGCCAATGGCTCCGCTATCTCCTCCCTTGCTTCCCAGAGGATCCTAGGATATATGCCATCAGGCCCAGGGGTCTTATCTATTTTCACCCTTTCCAGTTTTCCCCGGACCTCTTCCCTACATACCTTAAAGCCATCCATTCTAATCACTTGTGACTCAATATTCACATCAGCAACAATGTCCTGTTCCTGAGTGAATACTGACGAAAAGTATTGATTTAGTGTTTCTCCAATCTCCTCCGCCTCCACGCACAACCTCCCACTACTATCCTTGACTGGACCGATGCCTAACCTAGTCATCCTTTTATTCCTGACATACCTATAGAAAGCCTTAGTGTTTTCCCTAATCCTACCAACCAAGGACTTTTCATGTCCCCTTCTCGCTGCTCTTAGCTCTCTCTTTAGATCCTTCCTGGCTACCTTATAACTCTCAATCGCCCCAACTGAACCTTCATGCCTCATCTTTACATAGGCCGCCCTCTTCCCATTTACAAGGGATTCCAATTCCTTATTAAACCACGTCTCCCTCACAAGACCCTTTCCTCCCTGCCTGACTGGTACATACTTATCAAGGACCCAATAACTGCTCCTTGAACAAGCTCCACATATCATTTGTGTCCTTCCCTTGAAGCCTATTTTTCCAATCCACACATCCTAAATCATGCCCCACCGCATCATAATTTGCCTGCCCCCAGCTATAGCTCCTGCACTGCATTGCACACTTATCCCTCTCCATCACGTGAGTCAAAGTCACCGAGTTGTGGTCACTGTCCCCGAAGTGCTCACCTACCTCCCAGTCTTGGCCTGGTTCATTACCTAGAACCAAATCCAGTATGGCCTCACCTCTTGTTGGCCTGTCAACATATTGTGTCAGGAACCCTCCTGCACACATTGGAGAAACACCGACCCATCTAACAAACTCGAGCTATAGCTTTCGCAGTCAATATCTGGGAAGTTAAAGTCCCCCCTAACAACCACCCTACTACTTTCACTCTTCTCCTGAATCATTCTTGCAATACTTTCCTTTACGTCTCTCGGACTATTAGGAGGCCTGTAGAAAACTCCGAACAGGTTGACCTCATCTTTCCTATTCCTAACCTCAGCCCAAACTAAATCAGATGGCAAGTCTTCCTCCATCGTCCTTTCCACCACTGTAATACTATCCTTGACAAGCAATGCCGGTCCTCACCCTCTTTTACTCCCACCTCTGACCCTACTAAAATATTTAAACCCTGGAACCTGCAATACCCATTCCTGTCCCTGTTCTACCCACGTCTCTGTAATGGCCACAACATCGAAGTCCCAGGTACCAACCCACGCGGCAAGTTCACCTACCTTTTTTCTTATACTTCTGGCATTGAAGTATACACAATGCCAGAAACTGAGAGGTGAGTGAGATCATTCAGTAAACAGTAAAATGTTGCCCGTGTTTGGCATTTGGGCATTTTCTCCAAACATCACTCCGAATTATTTGACTCTCTCCTTTATTTCCGTGTCAGCGGATGCAATCGATTTCACTCTTAGTGATGTGACCCCAGAGAATCTGGTAATAGTTTTTCTGAACGTCCGTTCCACACATTATTTTTAAGATCATGGGTATTTGATTGAGCCTTATTTCCCACAGCTGCAGAGCACTCCCTACACCTTCTGTGTTCTCTCCATTTATTACCAACCTGTTCCAAGCAACCAGGCTCCGACTTGACTTAAGATTGAGCACAGCCCCCGGCTTACTGAGCTGGTCAGGTCAGGTCTACTTCACTGACACTTCCTGGTGAATAATGCCAATGAAGGAATGGTTATCCAGTGCAGCCGCATCTGACATGGGGATTGTGAGCAGCACTAACAAGAACAGGCACAGCTGCTGCATTTTGAGACTTGTCAGCACCATTTAACTGTACTATAGGGAAAACACAGAAAAAACTGAAAAGTGCGAAAAAAAGCAACTTGTTCAATTCATACTATATTGGCAAAAGAGTGAAAGACCTCTCGGGACACACACGTCGGCTATCAGAAAATGTCTCTCTATCGTCCTGGGTGGTACTTGCCCATTAATTAAGCAGAAGTTGTGGTTATCTCCGAGGGGCACGATTTACAGGTGAAGATTGGAGTTTCTGCCAGGAGTTATAAGGCCACGCCAAACTTTCAGAATAGTTGCAGTGGTCCCACTGCTCTCTTGGGGTATAGGTGGAGGCGATGTTTAGGAGAAAGTGAGGACTGCAGTTGCTGGAGATCACAGATGAAAAATGTGTTGCTGGAAAAGCGCAGCAGACTCCAAGTACAACAGGACATTGAAAATGGGGAAATATTGGCATCCATAAGGAGAGGAGGGATAGGCTGGGACATTTATTCAGTGGAGCTTAGGAGGTTGAGTGGTCATCTGACTGTCGTTGAAAAATCATGTGGGACATAGAGGAGGTGAATACAAAGGTCATTTCGTGAGAGTATGGGAGTACAAAACTAGAAGACACAGGCTTTAGGTGAGAGGAGAGAGATTTATAAGGGGCCTGAGGGCAACATTGTCTCACGGAGGCTGGTTCATGTGTGGATTGAACTGCCAGAGGAAGAGAGTTGCAGGTACATTAACGACATTTAAAAGACATTTGCATTGAAACATGACTCGGAAAGTTTCAGAGGGATATGGGGCAAATGCAGTGAATTAGAATCAGTTTAGTTTGGGAAACCTACTGGGTATGGACGGGTTGCACCGAGGGGTCTGTTTCCGTGCTGTATGAAGCTATGACTCTGTGGATGGCCTTGTCCAGATGTCACTGAAATCCAAAGTAAAGGTGCAGCAGGATAGCAACATGTTAAGAAGACAAAAGGCATGTTGGACTTCATTGTCCGAGGTTGGTGAACCCACAACTGGAGGCTTACGTACATTCTCGAGTGAGCATAAGAGGTATGGAGAAAACGTTTGCAGATGACACAAAAATTGGAGGTCGAGTGGACAGCGAAGAAGGTTACCTCAGATTGCAACAGGATCTTGATCAGATGGGCCAATGGGCTGAGAAGTGGTCGCTGGAGTTTAATGCAGATAAATGTGAGGTGCTGCATTTTGGGAAAGCAAATCTTAGCAGGACTCATATACCTAATGGTAAGGTCCTAGGGAGTGTCGCTGAATAAAGAGACCTTGGACTGCAGGTTTACAGATATTTGAAAGTGGAGTCGCAGGTAGATAGGACAGTGAAGAAGGCATTTGGTATGCTTTCCATTATTGGCCAGAGTGTTGAGTACTGGAGTTGGGAGGTCATGCTGCAGCTTACATGACATCGGTTAGGCCTCTGTTGGAATATTGCGTGCAGTTCTGGTCTCCTTCCTTTCGGGAGATTTTGTGAAACTAGAAAGGGTTCAGAAAAAGTTTACAATATGTTGCCAATGTTGAAGGATTTAAGCTATAGGGAGAGGTTGAATAGGCTGGGGCTGTTTTCCCTGGAGAGTTGGAGGCTGATGGGTGACCTTCCAGAGATTTACAAAATAATGAGGGGCATGCATAGGGTAAATAGACAAAGTCTAAAAGTGGGGAAGTCCAGAACTAGAGGGCATATGTTTCAGGTGAGCGGTTAAAAGAGGCAGCAACTTTATCACGTAGAGAGTGGCACATGAATGCAATGAGCTATCAGAGGAAGAGATAGAGGCTAGTACAATTGCAACATTGAAAAGGCATCTGGATGGGTATATGAATAGGAAGGGTTTGGACGAATATGGGCAGGGTGCTGGCAGGGAGGATTGGATTGTGTTGGGATATCTGTCAGTATGGACGAGTTTCCGAGCTGTACATCTTAACTACTCTGTGACATTTCTTGAAGAGATACAGAACTTCTTACAGGTGCATGTTATCACACATCTCGCTCTCTATCTATCTATCTGGGCTCCATCTCCACCTATCCAGTCAGATCCCCCCCTTTCCCCAACACACACCTAACCCAGTCTTCACAATAAATACCACTGATTCCCTGATGAAAGGTCAACAGACTCGAATTATTAACTATGCTTTCTTCCCACAGATGCTGCCAGTGATTTGCGGTTCATCGTATTCATTTCACAGATAGTTAGGAATGGATAATGGTGGTTGATTACCCAGTAAATATATCAAAGTGCAAAGGTTCTGGTTTTCCTACTGTTTCCTCGGAGGCCCGAAAAACGCACCCTCCTGCAGAGAGAACGAGAGAGACAGGCTGAAGGACAGTGAGTGAGAGAGAAAACCAGACAGACTCATACAAAAATAGTGAGCGAAGGAGACAGAGAGAAAGAGAGAGACAACTTGTGAGAACGACAGAGAGAGAGAGAGAGAGAGAGATGGAGAGAGACAGTGAGAGAGAGGGAGAGACAATCAGACATGCAGAGTGGGAAAGAGTGCGATAGAAGGACAGAGAGAGAAGCAGTGAGACAGAGACACTTACAGAAAGAAAGAGAATAGAGAGAGTGTGAGAAGCAGAGAGGGAGAGAGAGAAAGAGATAGCGAGAGTGAGGCACACAGGGAGGGAGAGAGAGACAGAGACAGAGAATGTGTGTGGGAGAGAGAGGGAGTTAGTGAGCGACGAAGTGGCAGTGAGAGAGACACAGTGAGAGAGGGTGCTAGAGGAAGAGAGAGAGGCAGAAAAAAGAAAAAACGAGAGACATGGGGGAAGAACAAGAAAGAAGGACAGAGAGAGCGACAACAAGAGATCAAAAGTGTGTGGGTGCGTGTGAGAGAGAGGGAGTGTGAGAGAGAGGTAAGGTGATGGACAGAGAGAGTGGAGAGATAGAGCGAGCCAGACAAGGAGTAGAAACAGAGAAATACAGAAGGAAAGAAAGATAGACGTGAATGGTGGGGGGAGGGGTGGTGTTGGTGAAGCAAGAAAGAGAAACATAAAGAGAGATATGAGTGGGAAAAAGCAAGAGAGAGGAACATAAAAAATCACTGAGAGAGCATGTATGTCAAAGAGAGATACTGTGAGGCAGAAAGCAAAGACAGTGTGAGAGAGTGGAAGTGACAGGGACAATGAGAGACACAGAAAGAGAGAGTGGCAGACAGTGAGAGAGAAAGAGTCACAGTGTGTGAGAGAGAGGGAGTGGGAGGGATTCAGTGAGGGAGAGAGAGATAGAGAGAATGACGGAATCAGAGTCAGTTAGACAGAGAGAGATGGAGAGTTACTACGACAGAAAGAGCGAGAGGGATAGACAGTGACGGAGAGAAAGAGATAGAAAGCATGAAAGATATAGAGAAAATGAGAGTGACACAGGAAAAAAAAGGAGAAAGAGGGACAGAATGAGATGGATAGTGAGAAAGAGAGACAAGTTCAGAGAGAGATTGTTCAAAAGAGAAAGAGAGAGAGAGACAAGAGATAGAGATACTGTGAAGGACAGAGAGAGATGAATTCAGAAACGGAGAGAGACACAGAGAGAGAGAGAGACAACGAGAGAGAGACATGAGAGATACAGCGGGGGAACGAGCAAGAAAAAGGATCAGAAAGAGAGTCAGAGAGATTCATTGAGGGACACAGCAAAACATTGAGAGTGAAAAGAAGAGTGACAAGAGACAGCGAGAAAGAGACATTAAGAGAGAGAGACAGTGGGAAAGAGAGATACATTGGGAGAGGAAGAGAGAGAGAGAGAGACAGAGAGAGAGAGCGAGAGAGAGAGAGAGAGACCGTGTCAGAGACAGAGAGAATTACAGAGTGCGAGAGAGAAAGAGAATCAGTGACAGAGAAAGAGACAAACGGAGAGAGACACTGAGACAGAAAGTGTGAGTGAGAGAGACCGACAATGATAGCGAGAGAGAGAGGTAGAGTGGGGGACAGTCAGAAAGAGAAAGAGAGAGAGAAGGAGCAATCGAACCAAAGGAACCGAAACAGACAGAGAGAAGCATAAAAAGTTTCACCAACCTGAACCACCTCTCCTCTGAACCAGTTAATGACTCTGCCCTTGAGCCGTCAACTTATGTCACTGTCCCTGTTGAGCCTCTCCTTTTGATACAGCCAGACATTTACATATTACAAAACAATCATCGTGGCAAAACCAATCGCAACATGTCCATCCATCTCTGAGGTCATCAAGGATAGAATGCAAAGTGTAAACACAATTTGATTCCATTTGCATGTTGCTGTACTTGAAATTATTTTAATGCCAATGCACCGGTGTCTTGTTGCAAACTCTGCTCACGGTGAGACATTTATTCAGCAACTAACAATTCAATGTGTGCGTTTAATTAAATAACTTACACTTGTTTTTTTTTAACGAGGTAAAGAGTTTTTCATGCAATACTTACTGTCACAAGCAGCACTTCAACTGAGGAAATACTTTTATGTTGATCTCTCCACTGGCATCATATCCTTCCCTCATAAGCTCAGCGATAATAAGCACTTTACTCAAAGACACAACCCAGCTGACATCTGACAAGTGGACAACCTGACAGTGAAGCATTGTCTGCCCACTGCTGCTGATAGAGTGAGAGTCTGCATACTCTGTAGTCTTTAGATCAGAGTGGTGCTGAAAAAGCACAGCAGGTCAGGCAGCATCCAAGGAGCATGAAAATCGACGTTTCGGGTCAAAGCCCTTCATCAGGAATAGAAGCAGAAAGCCTCCAAGGTGGAGCGATAAAGGTGGTGGGGGGAGGGAGGGGGAAGCTGGAGAGAAGGTAGAAAAGAGTACAGTAGATGAATGGGGGTGGGAATGAAACGATAGGTCAGAGAGGAGGGTGGGGTAAGGAAGCAAAGAGTGCAATAGGTGAATTGGGGTGGGAATGGAGTCGATAGGTCAGAGGGGAGTGTGGAACGGATAGGAGGGAAGGGAGATTGTCAGGTGGGAAAGGTCATGAGGACACTGCTGAGCTGGAAGATAAGAACTGGGGTAAGTTGGGGGAATCTGTAGTCCGCTTTGTTAGCAATTCAATCAAAAATTGTAACTGTTTCATCATTTGAAATAAATTTTAGTTCCAATCACGAGCAAAAGCTCAACAAAATTTAATCATGGAATCCAGGGGAAGGGAAAGATTGTTGTTAATTTAAGGGTAAAAGCCCTTCATCAGGAATAGAGGCAGAAAGCCTCCAAGGTGGAGCGATAAAGGGTGGGGGGAGGAAGGGGAGGCTGTGGAGAAGTTAGAAAAGAGTACAATAGATGAATGGGGGTGGGGATGAAACGATAGGTCAGAGAGGAGGGTGGGTAGGGACACTGCCACTGTACCACAAGACGCCCCTCCCACCCAACATCAGCTTTATACCGTCTTCCTTTAATTAACAACAATGTTTACCTTCCCCGACTCCAATATCAGATCGTTTTGACCTTTTGCTCACGACTGGAACAGTTAAAGACTTTGCTTCAAATGCAAGCGAACCAGACTACAGAGTATACAGACTGTCACATTATCAGGACCAGTGGCAGGAAAGCTTCACTGTCAAGTTGTCCACTTGCAAGATGTGTATAAAGCTGATGATGGGTGGGTGGGATGTCTTGTGGTGCATTGGGAATGAACAAGTTGGCTTATAAATGCTGGTGTTAAACCCCAGGCCTGGGGATTCAGAACACATTTTTAAATTCAGTACAGTAGGACAAAAAATGCATTACGAGAGAAAACAACATGAAATTAAACCAGTGAGAGAGATGTAATTGTTTGAAAAAGCTTTCTACAGATAAAGCAAAAACTGATCAGAGAGATAAATATGTACCGAGTGGCAGCGAAAGATCATGATCACTGCAACCAATATTCTGAGGATTCCGAATGTTGATCTTCAGATTCTAGGATTATGTTAATTTCCCACTATTACTTCTGTTCACTAATGACCAATTCATCGATCTGCTCATTTTCCGAAGACATTGCTTCTCTTCTATTATTGAGAAGTGGAGTGATTGTTCCTCTCTAAAGACAGACCTAAAATATCATCCTTATTTCTCTGTTATTCACACTGTCCCAATTGCAGGTTTTCCTGCCTCTGCCAGTTGTCGGTGCATATCTGTCTTTTCTGATTACCTTTTACTTTCTCTTGAGAAAGCTGTTAAAACACTTGTTTTTGTCTCTCATTAGTTTATTTTCATGTTGTTTGTCTCCTCTTAATGCAGTATTTTGATTAAAAGTGCTTCACTGAATTCGAAAGTGTTCCGAATCCCCAGAAGCAGGGTTTAACGTCAGCTTTTTGTATAGATTTTTCGAATCAACCTCTTCGGAGTTGTTAACACACACCCCAGGAGCGTGAGTATCGACACTGCCACTGTACCACAAGACGCCCCTCCCACCCAACATCAGCTTTATACCCTTCTTCCTTAAATTAGCAACAATTTTTAGCTTCCCCTGATTCCAACATCAGGTCATGTTGAGCTTTTGCTCATGACTGGAACTTAAATTTGTTACAAATGATGCAACAGTTAAAGACTTTGCTTGAAATGCAAGCGAACCAGACTACAGAGTATACAGACTGCCACATTATCAGGAGCAGTGAGCAGGAAATGCTTCACTGTCAGGATGTCCACTTGCAAGATGTCAGCTGGTTTTGGTCTTTGAGTAAAGTGCACATTATCATTGATATTGTGAGGGAAGATTATGCTTCCAGTGGAGTGATCAGCATGAAAGTATTTCTTCAGATGAAGTAAATGCTTCTGATAGCAGCATTGCACACAAAACCTTATTTATGTCATTTAAAAAAGAGTAGAGTTTATTTCATGAAACACTCACATTGAATTATTGGATGCTGCATAAATGTCTTGCCTCACGAAGAATCTGGAACGAGCCACGAGAATGTCATCATCAAATGGTTCCGAAGCAAAGGAACATGCAAATAGAATCTAATTGCTTTTACACTTTGCATACTATCCCTGTTGTCTTAAGAGATGTCTGAACGTGTTGTGGTCCGTTTGGCCAAGAGCTTGTTTTGCAAGTTGTACTAAGTTGGAGGAAGGCAAATTTTGATGGTGTTTGGCAAGAATATTCAGTAGTTGATTTGCAGCAGATACTCGCAGGTGAAGGACCAATTAAAAATTGGAAGCTGCCAAAAATGAGATAATCAGAATACAGAACCAAGATGAAATACAGGGCTGGTACGTGTTAGGTGGGATAAAAATTCCCATTCAACACGCTGGACGAAAACCCTCTGATCTTGGAAATGGGTTTGTGGAATTTACATTGAAACTAAGAGTCACTGAGTTCTCTGGCTAAGACAGAGTAGGCAATAAGCAAACCTGGAACAGGCGTAAGGTAATGGAAGGGCCCCACAAATGTCTCAGCTGAAAGACAGTTAAGGAGAAAGTGAGGGCTGCAGATGCTGGCGATCAGAGTCAAAACGTTTGTCTCTGGAAAAGCACAGTAGTTCAGAGAATGTCCGAGATGCAGGAGAGTCGACGTTTCGGCCATATGCCCATCATTATGAATGTGGGACGGGGGAAGAGAGCCGAAAAATAAACGGATTGGGTGGGTTGGTGGCGAGGCTGGGGGATGGTATCTGGGAAGGTGATAGGTAGATGCAGGTGGGAGAGAGGGTGTTAGGTCGGAGCGGAGGGTCCAGAGGATAGTTGAGAAGGAAGGTGGACAGATAGGACACATCAAGAGGGCGGTTCCGAGTTGTAGGGTTAGTTCGGGGGTGAGGTTGTGTGGAAGGGAGATGAGGAGACTGGTGAAGTCGATGTTGATGCCATATGATCGGAGGGCCCTAAGTTGGAAGATGAGGGTTCTTTTTCAAGACGTTGAGGCAATTGGATTTCGTTGTGGAAGAAGCTCAAGACCTGCATGTCCACAGCGGAGTGGGAGGGGCAATTGAAGTGTTCAGCCACAGGGCATTAGGTTTGTTTCGTGCGTGTGTCCCGGGCATGTTCCCTGAAATGATCTGCGTGTTAGTGTCCTATCTCACAATGTCGACGAGACCACAACTGGTGCAAAGAACACAGGAGATGAGTTGTTCAGCTGCGCAGGAAAATCTAGGCTAGATATGGAAGGATCCTTTCGGACCTTGGTCGGAGGTGAGGGGGGAGGTGTGGGCGCTGGTTTTGCACCTCTTGCAGTGAGAACGGATAGCACCGGGAGTAGAGTATGAATTGGTGTGGAGTGTGGACTTAACCAGGAAGTCACAGTGGGAACAATATCTGCGGACTGCTTCCAAATTCGCTGCATGACTCCCTGCACCTTCCCCTGCAACCGCACGAAGTGTAAAACCTGCACCCACACCTCCCTGCTCACCTCTGGTCAAGGCCCCAAAGCAAACTACCACACCTAGCAGAGATTTTCATGCACATCAAACCACCTCACCTACTGTGTATGTTGCTCTTTATGGTATCTCTTTTCCTTTGATTAGACAGGACACAAACTTGAGGAAAGTTTCAGGGAAAGACACTCCAACCACATGGCATCAACATCAACTTCACCAGGTTCCTCTTTTGCCCTCCACTCCACCTCAGCCCAGATCCACCCCTTCAACTCAGCACCACCCTCTTGAATTGTCCTACATGTTCATCTTCCTTCCCACCTATTCACTCCACCACATGCCCCGACGTATCACCATCATCACCCCGCCATTATCTGCCTATCACATTTCCAGCTGTCTTCACACAGCCCCACTCCTACCCTCTCATTCATCCCACAGCACCCTTCCCCCAACCCCATATTCCTGATGAAGGGATTATACCTCAAACATCGACTCTCCTGCTCTTCGGATGCTGCCTGACCTGCTGTGCTTTTCCAGCACCATACTCTAAAAGACAATGAGCACCAGCCTGAAGAGCAAATAACTGAGACATTCTGCAGCTTGCAAAATTGCACAACAATTCAATTTGTAACCATTTGCTTGAATGCAAAGATACTGAGTATTCCACGCCTTTGTACGACACGCAAACCTGTTTGTCTTAAATGGGAAGGCCATCAAACTATCCGCAACAACCTAACCTACACACAATGAGGAGAAATAATGGACATTTAAAACTATGGTCCACCCACTGACTTTAATTGGAGAACCATTCACACACATCGAATACACAGGAAGGTCATTCAGCCCCGAGATGAGGAACAACGGCTCAATGATCCAATCCAGATTTGGCGGGAGATTCTGGAAATCTGCAGCCAGTACAACTGTGGAATTTTCACAACCACATCCCTCCATGTACTGGTGAGATGTGACGGGAGAACCGAGAGACTGACTAGGGCAGTGCCAGCGACATCCACCACTCTCCAAACCAACAGAAGCCACTCCGGGAATGGAAGGTTATGGAGATCCTCTGTCCCAGCTCAGTAAGAGAGGGGAAGAAGGGTGGGTTGAGGCCTGACGGTGTAGGGAAGGCCCCAAGGAAGGGAAACCCTAGAGGATCTCGGGATTCGTGTTTAGACTCTCTCTTTTTCTCCTTTCCCCTTTCATCCAGTAATTAACAGCTCCTTGACAGTCAAAATCCAGTATCCCAATTTAGAGCCTTAAGGGTTAACTGGGGAGTTACCAGCTGTGAGTCAAATCTCAATTCACTTGATGCCTCGCACTGGTTGTTCTGAATTTTCATTTTCTTGTCAATGTTGTAATACAATCGGAGTTTCCCTCTGCCTCTGAAGCATCTCCCTCCAGTGTATTTCACCACAACACATCTCATCACATAAGCCCAGTGTCACAACCAGGGCGCTGTTGGATAATAAACTGACTCTCAGTCGCTGCATAAGTGCAGGAAGTGCTGGGGGACTGGAGAAGGTAAGGTTTTATTCATGAAAAAGAAGGAAACATTCGCCAGCAATAGACAGCAGGGATTGTGTCTCTCCCTTGAAGAGTATAAAGGCAGTACAAGTATATTTAAGATGGAATTCGGGAGAGTCCAAAAGGGGACATGGGATAACATTTGCAATAGGGTTTCAGAGAATGCAAAGGGATTTTTACAAATACATTGAGAAGGAAGAAGTAATGGGTGTGAGAATAGGGACCCTCTAAGATCAGCCTATGTGTGGAATTGCAGGAGATTAGCGAGATACTAAATGAATATTTTGTCTCAGCGTTCACTTTGGAAAAGGATATGAAAAACTAAAGATTTTGAAAAATAAATGGCGACATCTTATGTTTTAAATCACGGAAACGATGGTGAACACCCGGGACGTGATCAGGTTTATCCGAGAACTCTGTGGGAAGCTGTGAAGTAATTTCTGGGTTACTTGCTGATTTGTCGATAGCTTTCGGTGAGGTGGGGGAAGACTGGAGGTTGACTAACGTGGATGGTAAAGATTGGAAGGAAAACCAAGGGGAGCTATTGACCGCTGAGTCTGACATCAGTAGTGCAAAGTTTGTTGAAGTGAATCCTGATGGACAGCACTTACATGTAATGGGAAACGCAAGGACTGGTTCGGGATAGTCAATATGGCATTGTGCATGGGAATTCGTGTCGCACTGATTTGATCTTTTGATTAATTTTTGAAGAGGATTGATGAAAGCAGAGTGGTGGTCATGAACTATATGGACTTCAATAAGGCACTTGACAAGGTTGCTCATGGTAGACTGTTTAACAAGGTTTGATCACGTGGAATACAGTGTGAACTATCCATTTCGTTGTAGAATTGGCTGAAAGAGAAGAGACAGAGGGTGTTAATGTCTAGGTCTGGAGGCCTATAAGCAGCGGTGTCCGACAAGGATCGGTGCTGGGTCCACTGTCTTTTCTCAGTTATGTAAATGACTTGGATGTGAACATAGGAGGCACAGTTACTAAGTTGCAGATTTCACTTACATTGGAGGTGCAGTGGATAGCGAAGAAGCTTACCTCAGAGTATAACAGGATCTTGATCAGATGGACCAATAGGCTGAGGAGTGTCAGATGGAGTTTAATTTAGGAAAATGTAAGGTGCTGCACTTTGGGAAGGCAAATCAAAGCAGGACTTAAACACTGAAGGCGAAGGTCCTGGAAAGTGTTAGTGAGCATAGAGACCTTGGAGTGCAGGTTCATTGTTCCTTGATAGTGGCGCTGCAGGTAGTCAGGATAGTGAAGAAGCCATTTGATATGCCTTCCTTTGTCTGCGATAACATTGAGTAAGGGAGGTAGGCGTTGTGCTGCGGCTGTATCAGACCTAGATTAGGCTATGTTTGGAATACTATGTTCATTTCTGGTCTTCCTGCTCGAGGAAGATTGTCATGCAACTTGAAAGAATTCAGAAAAGATTACCAAGGACCTTTCCCGGGTTGGAGTGTTTGAGCTATTGGGAGAGGGAGAATAGTATGGGGCTGTTTTCCCTGGAGTATCGGAGGATGAGGGATGACCTTACAGAAGTTTATAAAATTATTGAGGGGTATGTTTAGGGTGAAGAGCTAAAGACTTTTCCCCAGTATTGAGGGATTTCCAGAACTGGAGGGCATAGGATCAAGGAGAGGAGAAAGATTTGGAAGGGATCAGAGGAACAACTTTTTCATGCAGATTGTAGTGTGTGTATGGAATGAGCAGCCAGAGGAAGAGGGGTATGCTTATACAGTTACATTTAAAAGCTAGCTAGGTGGGTATGTGAATAGGAAGTGTTGGAGGGATATGGGTGAAATGCAAGCAAATGGGACTGTACTAATTGAGGTTACTTGGTCTAAATGGATGAAGGGTCTGTTTCCGTACTGAACAGCTCCATGACGCTGTGACTCTATGTGGAGCATTGCATGGCAACGAGACCAGTCCCATCCTTCCCATCACCGCGGACAGATAGAACCTCAGTACATAGTGACATTTGGTCTGTGTGTACATACAGCTTGATGTAGCCACACACAAAAGGGGCCATCAGGGTGAGGGCGGTGTTGTGTATGTTCATCCCCCCTTACCAAAGACTTTGTACTTCTACTCCCTGCAGACAACGTCTCCCTTAAACTACCAGACGAAGTGTAGGATGCCTCGGGTGACTGAAACAGTGCAGTTTTGGTGGATGGACCAGATCAGCGCCATGTCCAACAACAGAGTGTGTGTCCTGGTAACCAGGTTTTTGCTCACAAATGGGAAGGGAGTGGTGCTCCTAAAAGATCAGTGTCTGCTTCACTTTGGCCGTGCAATCCTCTCCAGATTTTATGCACACCCCAGCCCCTCTGTACTATAATCCCAGCACCTTCAGGTCATCAGTTCTGACAGTGAAGGGAATGAAGAATCAGTCAGCCTAATTTCCACAGAACATGGCCTCGCTCTTGCCTCAAATCCAATTGGTACCAGATGGTCAAGTGTTTGTGCACTGACAGCGGGTCCCAGTAGAAAACAGTGACAGCATCCTTGTACGTGGAGGCATTGACCTGCTGGCCATCTCTACCTGGAATATTTGCCCTTCATGGGGTCACATCCACCCGGATGGACTGAGCAAAGGGCTCGAGACAACCCACAAACAAGGCCGGAGAGGATAGGAGGCCCTGAGTGACGTTGGATCTGATCAGGAAGCTTCTAGATTGCCACCTGTTGATTGAGACTGCGCTAATGATGTTGGTGTAGAGCAGTTCGGATCCAATTGCAGACTCCCTCCCCAAAGCCAGTTTTTCGAGAGTGGGTCGCAGATGTAGGTGTGTGTGATATTCTGTCAAAAGCCTTCTCCTGGTCTAAGCTGATGAGGCAGGTGTACACCCCCCTGAATTGTATTTTGGTGATCGTATCCCTGAAGAGCATAAGGCTCTCAGAGAGATTGTCCTGCCCAGTACAACACGGGTTTGGTTGAAATGAATCACAATCCCATAGCAAACCTGACCCAGTTGGTGATGACCTTAAGACATGATTTTGTAGTCAACATGGAGCAATGGCATGGGCTTCAATTTCTAATTTCCTCCCTCCCCACCCCACCCACCCTTCCGCTTATAGACAAGCGTGATGATACCTTTCCTAATGGATTTGATCACGGTTACTGCTAGAAACAAACTGTCATACAACTTCGGCAGGTCCTGGCCAGTCAAATCCCACCGAGCCGAATACACCTCGATAGAAAACATTTTTTGGGGGGGAGAGGCAATGCCTCAGTTAATGAATTCAGTTTATTGAGGACATGACGAAGATGATTGGTGAGAAAAAACGCGACGGTATTGACTTCAGTCTCCCTCATGACAGACTGGTACAAAACCTTGGCACCAGGAGTGATGTGGCAAGTTGTATACAGAACTGGGGTAGTAGGAGGACAGAGGGGGCAGTGAAAGGATGCTTTAAGGAGTGGAAAGTTGCGACTATTGGTGTTCTGTAGGGGTGAGTGCTGGGAGCTCTGTTTATGGTCGACATAAATGATTTGCAGGAAAACGTGGTTGGTTATTTAATAGGTTTGCATAGTATACAAAAATTGGTGGAATTGTAGATAATGAGGAAGATTGTCAGAGGATACCACAGGATATAGATTACTTGGAGACATGGGCCGAAAAAAAATGCCAGTTAGAGTTTAATCTGGAAAATGGGAGGTGATCCACTTTCAAAGGTCAAGTGTAGATTTAATAGTGAATGGTAGTAGCCTTAGGAGTATTAACATGCAGAGTGATGTGGATGTGCAGGTGTACAGATCATTGAAGGTGGCAGCTCAGGCTTTTCAGGTAGGGAAAAAGGTCTATGGCATGCTTGTCTTCACTGGAAGGGGCATTGTGCGTATGAACAGATGAGTTACGCTGCAGATTTATCGAAATTTAGTGAGGACACACATGGGATACTGTGTGCAGTTCTGGTCAGCAGAAGGATGTGGATGCTTTGGAGAGGGTACAGAAAAGGTTTACCGGGATGTTGCCTTGTATGGGGAAAGTTTAGCTGTGAAGAAATGTTGGATAGACTGAGGCTGTTCTCAATAAAATGCAGAAGGTTGAGGGAGAAAATCGAGGTTTATAAGATTGTTAATGGCGTGGACAGAGTGGACAGTATGAGTTTTTTTTTCCCCAGGGTTAAAGGGGTAGAGGGTCCATAGGTTCAAAGTGCAAGTGACGGAGGAAGGGAGCAGTTTAAAGGAAATGTGTGATATAAGTTTATCACACAAAGGCTGGTGAGTGCCTGCAATGTGCTGCCAGAGGAAATGGTGGAAAAAGACACGTCAGCAGGTTTACAGAAACACCTGGGCGAATACATGAATCGGAAGTGAAGGGAGGGATATGAATCCTGTAAGTGAAGACAGTTTTAGAAAGTAAGGACAAAATGACTTGGCGTAGGCTTGGAGGTCCGAAGGGCATGTCACTGATCTGCAGGTTCTTGGTTCTCTTTTTCTCTGTGTTCTACGATCCAAGAACTGAGCAAGCTGAAGCTCCACGAGTATGTTCCTATACTCATTCCACAGAGCAAGTGTCAATACCCCTTCCACAGGAGGAACGAGTGGGAAAGGTATTTGAAATTGTGAAACAGCAGTAATTTTAGTTTCTGGCATTACAGCAAATAATCAACGCTTGACCAGCATTGCAGAGAAGAAAGGAATCAGATGATTTAGCTGCTGCTACATTGCTCTATATGGGATGTTGCTGTGCATCAATTGTCATCATGCCATCTTTGCACACAGTGAGTCTTCTCATCAGCTTACTCCTCATTTTGGAAAGATTTCAAAAAGGTCTGGCCTGAAAATCAACTGCTGGCTGACATGTTTAATGTTTAGATGTTGCTGAGAGGGACACTCCGTGGGATCTTGCTGGGCTATCTCTAGTTTTTTTTTCGAACTGTCTTTTAATTGATCCCGTCTCTTTTAACCCAGGGAATTATTATTCACTTGGAAAATCAAAAGAGAGAGAGAGAGTTTGGTCAAGGTGAACTTTGAAAAGAGAATTATTCAAGAGGAGCACACAGTCCTGAGTCCTACTCCACAGGCCGCACTCTGTGGGGCCCCACCTCAGCTGCGTCCCTTTATTTTCCCAAAGACTGGTTTCCTCTGTTGGACCCTAGTTTATTTTTAACAATCCTCTGGGGGTTAACTGGGTCCTGTCAGATTATGGGCCTGCCATTTTAAAACATGTTTGAAGCCGTGTGTTAAAGTAACCAAGGTCTTCAGATTTGACACAAAGTTGTTAACCTCCACGTTCCCACCCACAGCGAGTATTGAGTCACAGAACTTCCCAAAGAGCAAAGTAAAACCCTAAATGTCAATCTTCCTCTTAAAGACTTGTTATAATGTCAGAGGAATAATGTGTGAATGTTCACATTGAGAGTGAGAGAGAGACTTGTAAATGGGAGAGAGGCAGGAGAAAGACAGAGACGGTGGGTGGACATTTGAGATTGTGAAATAACAGTTATGTCAGTGCCTGTAGTAGCCAGAAATATTGAACATTTAAGCAGTCCTCATCAGAAATATCGAGCTGATCTTGCTGCTGACATGTTGCTGCCTGTGAGATCATGCTGTGCTCTGATAGCCTGCGGCAATGCGATCGAAGCAACGAGCGTTTCATTAAACCATTAGCTTTAACGCTGCCCAGTGGGTCTGTAATTAAAATCCCTGGAGTTTTTTTTTCTCAATTTGATCGTACTTGGGTTTGCTGAGGAATGTTTGTGTGAGGGAATGACCTCTTGCTGTGTAATTTGTTTGAAAACCAAGCTCCCTATCCACTTCCAATCACCTTTTTCTCTCCCACACTCTCCACCCACCCCTTGCAGGAATTGCTATTTTGAAACTACGACAGGACAAGAAATCCTTCCCTTGCATAGACCTTTTCTCCAGAGGGGAGTGGCGGACATCAGCCTGAGGCCTATTCGACAGGCCGCACCCCATGGGGTCCATGTGAGTTGGTCTACTTGTTAGCCCCAGGTTTGATTTCCTCTGGGACACCCTCGATTTTTAAAGGTCTCTTGTTGACTGATATTAATTGTGGCTCTGTCATTTTAATGCAAGTTTGAAGCCTGTGGTTAAAATAACCAGGGCCTCGGGAATAATTCAAGCATGTTAAGTGGCTGACACACAGGACTCCAAAAAGAAGAAATTAAAACACTGAATGTGAAACTCTCCTTAAAAACTTGGTATAATGTCAGAGTAATTTGTGGGTGTGTGGGCCAGGATCGTTCTGATAGGATAAAGACAGAGAGAGAGAGAGAGAGAGCTGTGGGGGGGGGTGGGGGGGTGGGGAGAGAGAGAGAGAGTTATAGGTGGCAGTCACACTGACATCAGCAAAATCCCAAGAGGGAACCTCATGAAATATGCCCGTGGTTCGTTCGGTTTATTGAGGCTACTAAGGGGTCATTGTTCAATGTTTTCTAACTGCGCAGCTAACCATTAGAAAGCATAAAAATGTTTAAATGTTTAAAAGGAAAGAAGGAATGATAAAGCTTTCCTGTACTAGAATTAACACAACAGTGTTCTCTGAGATGCAACGAAGTTCAAGTCCTGACATGAACATCTCAACAGGACAGACAGCTCTCTGGGAGGGGATTGAGAGACATTGCAATGTGTCTGACACGGTGGGGTGGAGACAGTAAACCCCTCAGGGATAATAAATCTACAGAAGAATATGTCAAAATAATTCTTATGTTAAGAGCAGCTCCCTCTGTCAGGTAGAGATTGTCTGTGTGGTGGGGTGTGTGCCGGGGAGGGAGTTGGGGGAGAGAGAGAGTGAGAGAGAGAGGTGGGGGGAGAGAGAGAGAGACAGAGAGACAGAGAGACAGAGCGAGAGAGAGAGTGTGATGTACGTGCCTGTGTGCGTAGAGAGAGAGGGATAGACAGAGAGGGACGTTTGAGATTAGTTGGTTACTGCAGCAACAGTTGGCACAGAAACAGCTTCACATAGGAGATAGGAATTCGATTCTCAGGCCGGCTGCTGCTGTAGTGCTGGGCTGGGAACAATGTCAGCTCGGTTGTGTCCTTGAGTAAAGTGCACATTATCGCTGATCTTATGAGGGAAGGATATGCTTCCAGTGGAGAGAACAACATAAAGGTATTTCTTCAGATGAAGTACTCGCTTCTGACAGTAGCATTGGGCACAAAACCCTGTTTACCTCATTAAACAAAGAGCAAAGTTTATTTAATCAATCATACGCACATTGAATTTTTAGATGCTGAATAAATGTGTCGCCACGAATAGACTCTGGAACTAGCCATGAGAGTGCAGTCATCAAATGGGTCCGAAGCAAAGGGACATGCAAATCGAATCAAATTGTATTTGCACTTTGCATTTACCTCGTCTGACCTAAGAGATGGGTGAATGTGCTGTGGTGCGTTTGGCCATGAGATTGTTTTGCAAGTTGTATTAAATAGGAGGAATGCAAATTTTGATGGCATTTGCCAAGAACAGTAGCAGATTGGCAGCAGACATTCGCAGGTAAAGGAACGGCTACAAAAAATGAGAAGCCGACAAAAATGAGATAATCAGAGTAGAGAACCAAGGTGGAATACAGGGCGGGTAGGTGTAAGGTGGAGTAAATATTCCCAACAGACACCCTGGATTAAAACTCTCTGAACTTGGGACATGAGTTTGTGGAATTCACATTTTAACTAAGAGTCACTGCGCTCTATGACTGAGACAGATCAGGCAATATGCAAGCTCAGGGGCAGCAGTCTGGAACAGGGGTAAGATAAAGAAAGGTTCCCACAATTGCCTCAGCTAAAAGCCAGTGAAGGGGCAGGTGAGGGCTGTAGGCCCTGGAAATCAGAGTGGAAAAGTGCGGCACTGGAAAAGCACAGCAGGTCAGGCAACATCCGAGAAGCAGGAGAGTCATCATTTCGGCTAAAAGCCCATCATCAGGAATATGGGACGGGGGGAAGGGAGTTGAAAGATAAATTGGGGGCGGGGCGGGTTCGTGGTGGGCTTGGGGGCAAGGTAGCTGGGAAGGTGATAAGTAAATGCAGGTGGGGGAGAGGGTGAAAGGTCAGAGGGGAGTGCGGAGCGGATTGTTGGGAAGGAAAATGGATAGATAGGACACGTCAAATGGGCGTTGCTGAGTTGTAGATTTTATTCTGGGATGAGGTGGGGGAGGGGAGATGAGGAAATTGGTCAAGTCGATGTTCATGTCGCGTGGTCGGATGGCCCCAAGGTGGAAGATGAGGTGTTCCTCCTCCAGGCATCGGGTCACTTCGATTTGGCAGTGGAGGCGTCCCAGCACCTGCATGTCCTTGGGAGTGTCAGAGTGTGAGTTGAAGTGTTCAGCCACAGGGAAGTGGGGTTTGTTTGGTGCCCTGTGTCCCAGAGATGTTCCCTGAAACAATCCACAAGACGGTGTCCTGTTACCAAATGTAGAAGAGACCACATGGGAAGCAAGGGGCACAATAAATGACGTGTTTGGGACACAGAAAAATCTCTGCCAGATGTGGAAGGATCCTTTGGGACATTTGTCAGAGGTAAGGGAGGAGGTGTGGGTGCAGGTTTTACACATCTTGCAGCGGTAAGGGAAGGTGTTGAAGTGGAGGGTGTGTTGGTGAGGAGTGTGGAACAAACCACGGAATTACGTTTGGAATACTCTCTGTGGACTGATTCTACATTCACTCCTTGACTCCCTGGTGAGGTCCAATTCCCCCACCAACCTTTCCTACACTCCCTGCACCTTCCACTGCCACCGCATGAAGTGTAAAACCTGCACCCACACCTCCCTGCTCACCCCTGTCCAAGGCCCCAAAGAATCCTTCCACATCTGGAAACGATTGTTTTGTGCATCCAAACGCATCATTTACTGTGTCTTTTGCTCTTGGTGGTGTCTCCTCCACATTGGGGAGACAGGGTGACAACAGATTCTGGATAGGCAATATGGTTTTGTGCATGGGAATTCGTGTCTCACTGACTTGATGTTTTGAAGAGATTTGATGAGAAGGCGTTTGGTATATTTTCCTTCATTGTCCAGAGTATTACGTATTGGAGTTGGGAGATCATATTGCAGCTGTACAGGACATTGGTTAGGCCGCTTTTGGAATATTATACGCAATTCTTGTCTGCCTTCTATTGGAAGGATGTTCAGAAACTTGAAAGGGTTCAGAAAAGATTCACAAGGACGTTGCCAGGGTTAGAGTATTTGAGCGACAGGGAGAGGCTGAATAGTCTTGGGCTGTTTGCCCTGGAGTGTCAGAGGCTGATATTTGAGCTTGTAGAATTTTATAAAATCATGGGTAGAATGGATCAGAAATATACACCAAGTCTTTTCACTGGCGTTGGGGGATCGCAAAACTAGAGGGGATAGGTTTAGGGTGAGAGGAGAAAGACCTAAAAGTGACCGAATGGGCAACTTTTTCTCGCAGAAGGTGGTGTGTGTATGGAATGAGCGGACAGAGTAAGTGGTGGATACTGTTACAATTACAGCATTGAAAAGGCATCTGGATGGGAACATGAATAGGAGTGGTTTGGAGGGATGTGGGCCTGGTGCTGGCAGGTGTTACTAGATTGGGTTGGGATATCTGGTTGGCATGGACGGGTTGGACCGAAGAGTCTGTTTCCATGCTGTACATCACTATGACACTATGAAAGCAGAGTGATTGACGTGATGTATACGGACTTCAGTGAGGAACTTGACAAGGTTCCTCATGGTAAACTGTTTAGCAAATTAAGATCATATGGAATATCGGAAGAACGAGCCATTTTACTGTAGAATTGGCTCAAAGGGAGGAGACAAAGGGTGTTGGTAGATGGTTATTTTTCAGACTGGATTCCTGTGACAAGTGGTGTCGCACAAGGATCAGTGCTGAGTCCATTGTGTTCTGTCAGTTACATAAATGACTTGGATGTGAATATAAGAGGCATACTTCCTAACTGGAGCATGATAATCAAGTTGGAGGTGCAGTCGACAGCGAAAAAACTATCCTCAGAATACAACAGGATCTTGATCATATGGGCCACTGGGCTGAGGAGTGGCAGATGGATTTTAATTTAGGCAAATTAGGGCAGGACTTGTACACTTTACGGAATGGTCCTGTTGAGGGTTGCTGAACAAAGAGACTTTGGAGTGCAGGTTCATAGTCCTTGATCGTGGAATTGCACGTATATGGTATAGTGAAGAAGGCATTTGGTATTCTTTCTACTATGTATCAGAAGCTTATGGTTTGGCTGCACAGGACATTGGTTAGGCCACATTTAGAATATTGTTTTTAATTCTGGTCTTCCTGCTGTAAGAACGATGCTGGGAGATTTGAAACGGTTCTGAAAATGTTTATAAAGATGTTGCCAGTGTTGGAGTGTTTGAGCTGTAGGGAGAGGCTGATTCGACTGCGGCTTTTTCCACTGGAGCATCGGAGGCTGAGTGGTGACCTTACAGACATTTATTAAATTATGAAGGGCATGGATAGGGTGAAGAACTAAAGTCTTTTCCCCGGTGTGGGGGATTCCAGAACTCGAGGGTATAGGTTTAAGGAGAGGGGAAAGATTTGGAAGAGATCTAAGGGGCAAATTGTTCACGCAGATGGCGGTGCATCTATGAAATGAGCTGGGAGAGAAAGTTGTGGATGTGTGTAAAGTTGCATTTAAAAGTCACCTGGATGGGTATTTTAATAGGAAGAGTTAGGAAGGAAATGGGCGAATTGCGAGCAAATGGAACTGGATTAATTGAGGATATTTGGTCTAAGTAGACGAGTGGGACCAAAAGGTCTGTTTTGGGACTGACCGTCTCCGTGACTCTGTGACTCTATTTGGTGCATTTATCCCTCTCTCTCTCTAGACACGCATGATTCTATTTACCTCTCTGTCTTTATCTCTCTCTCTATCTGACTCTCTTTCTCTCTCTGTCTCCCCCCACACAGACAATCTCAACCAGAGGGAGCTGCTGTCTCTCACGACAGAGAGAAAAATAATATGTGTTGAGAATTAATTTGACCTATTCTTACTGCAGATGTATTCTCCGTGATGTGTTCACTGTCTACACCCCAGTGTGCAGGATGCATTGCAATGTCCCTCAGTACCCTCCCAGAGAACTGTTCGTCCCATTGAGATGTTCGTGTCAGCACTTGAACTTCGTTGGGTCTCCATCAACATTGTCATGTCAATTCTAGCACAGGAAAGTTTGAACATTCCCTCTTTCCTATTAAGGTTTTTTAAAGCTTTGTAATGTATATCAGTGCAGTTTGAAAATATTAAACATTGACCCCTCAGGAGCCTCGACGATTCTCTGTCCCTACATCTACTACCAAACACAAAACTGGCCTGACCGTGGGGATATTTGCTGATATTCCCTCTTGGGATTATCCTGGGGACAGTGTGACTCCCAGATATAATTCTCTCTCTCTCTCTCTATCCCTCTCTCTCTCTCTGTCTTTGTATGTATCTCGTCCATCCCGGCTCACAAATCACACATTACTCTGTCATTACAGCAAACCTTTGAGGAGAGTTTCTCATTCAGGTTTTAATTTCCCATTAGGGTGTCCTGTGTGTCAGACGCTTAACATGGTTGTGTCAAATCCCAAGGCCCTGGTTATTTTAACCTCAAGCTTAAACCTTCTTTAAAATGACAGTGCCACAATCAATCTCACTTAACCAGCGACCCTTAAAAACCCAGGGTATCCCAGAGGAAATCAAACCTCGGGGTAACAAACAAACACAACTCACACGGCCCCATAAGGTACAGCCTGTCGAGTAGGCCTCAGGCCGATGTCCTCCCAAACCCTCTGGAGGAAGCTTCTGTATAAGGGAAGGATTTCTTGTTGTGTCGTGCTCTCAAAATAGCAAATCCTCTAAGGGGTGCGTGGAGCGAGTGGGAGAGAAAAAGATTATAGAAACAGGAAAAGTGGGGGTGATTTTCAACCAACTGACACAGCAAGATGTCATTCCTTCACACAAAACTCCTCTCAGCCAACCCAAGTATGATCAAATTGGTAGAAAATTTTGAGGATTTCAATCCAAAAACCATCGGGCAGCCTTAAAATGTTTAGTTTTTCGAAACGGGATCAGAGCACAGCAGGATCTCACAGACAGCATTGTGTGATCAGCAAGATCAGCTCGATATTTCTGATGGGGGCTGCTTAAACATTCAATATTTGTTGCAACTACACGCACTGACATAACTGTTATTTCACAATGTCAAATGCCTCTCCCTGCTTCCCTGTCTCTATTTCTCCTTCCTCTCTCATTCATACAGAAGTCTCTTTCTTAATTCCACTGTCAATTTGAACATTTACACATTATTACTTTGTAAAAAGTCTTTAACAGACAGTTTGACATTTGAAGGTTTTAATTTCCTTTTTGGGAAGTTCTGTCTCTCAGACACACGCTGCGGTTAGGGACATGGGGGTTAACAAATTTGTGTCAAATCCGAAGACCTTGGTTACTTTAACACCAGGCTTCAACCCTGTCTTAAAATGACAGGGCTTCAATCTGACAGGACACAGTTAACCAGAGGTCTGTTAAAAAAAACAGGGTCCAGCAGATGAAACCAGTCTTTGGGGAATAAAGAGACACAACTGAGGTGGGTCCCCACGGAGTGCAGCCTGTGGAATAGGCCTCACGACAGTGTGACCATCTTGGATGATGCTATTTTTCAAAGTTCCCCTTGTCCCAAACTCTCTCTCTCTTGGGATGTTCGAGGCGAATAATAATTCCTGGGATTAAAGAAACAGGGTCAATTAAAATACGAAGCAAGTAAATGCTTAGAGAGATGGCACAGCAAGATACCGTGGATTTCCTCTCCTAGTAACATCCAAACATTAAACATGTCAGCTGAAAGTTGAATTTTCAGGCCAGACACTTTTGAAACCTTTACACTATGAAAATTTAGCTGACGAGAAGACTCACTGCCTCGAAAGATAGCCTGGTGTCAGTTGATGCATAGCAAGATCCCATATGAAAAATGTAGCAGCAGCCACATCATCTGATTCTTTTCTCCTCTGCAATGCTGATTAAGTGTTCATTATTTGCTTTAATGCCAGATTCTAACATTACTGCTGTTTCACAATCTCAAATAGCTCTCCCTCTCTCTCCTCCTTTGGAAGGGTTATTGACATTCAATCTGTGCACAAGGTATGGAGCAAGCTCATTGAGCTGCAGTTTGCTCCGGCCTTGGATTCGAGAACACAGAACAACACAGCACAGGAACAGGCACTTCTTCACTCCAAGCCTGCGCCAAATCTTTTTGTCCTTACTGTCTAGAAGTGTCTTCTAAAACTGTTTTCTTTTCTCCAGACGTCGGGTGGCTTGGATTTGGTAGTGGAGGAGGCCCAGTACTTGCATGTCTTTGGCGGAGTGTTTGGGGGAATTGATGTTTTCAGCTACAGGGCGGTGGGGTTGTTTGGTGCGTGTGCGCAAGAGATGTTCACTGAAACTTTGTTCAAGTTAGCGTCCTGCGTCCACAATGTGAAGGAGACACCATCAAGAGCAACAGACAGTAGATGATGTGATTGGATGTGCAGGAAAATCTCTGCCGGATGTGAAAGGATTATTTGGGGCCTTCAACAGGGAGGTGTGGGTGCAGGTTTCACACTTGTTCGGTGGCACGGCAAAGTGCCAAGAGTGTATTTCAGTCCCCCGCCCTCAGAGCTGTCTGTCCCATTGAGATGCTCATGTCTGGTCTTGAACTTTGTTAGAACTCACTGAATATTGTCATGTTAATTCTTGCACAGGAAAACTTGACCATTCCTTGTTTCCTTTTCAGCTTTTGAAGACTTTTTTTTATGTTTTGTAATGTATCACTGTGCAGTTTGAAAACATTAAACATTGACCCCTCAGTAATGCTAAGGTGGAGGAAGGCAAATGTTGATGGTATTTGGCAAGAATATTCAATAGTCGATTAGCAACAGATACTCGTAGGTGAAGGAACAGTTAAAATGGGAAGCTGACAAAAATGATATAATCAGAATACAGAACCAAGATGAAACACAGGACTGGTAGGTGTTAGGTTGGGTAAAAATTCCCATTAGACATTGTGGACGCCAAGACGCTAACTTGAGCAATTAACACTTAATAAGCATTGCAGAGGAGAAAAGAATCAGATGATGTGGCTGCTGCTACATTCTTCCACATGGGATGTTGCTATGCATCAACTGACACCAGGCTATCTTTCGAGGCAGTAAGTCTTCTCATCAGCTAAATTTTCATAGTGGAAAGGTTCGAAAGTGTCTGGCCTGAAAATTCAACTTTCAGCTGACATGTTTAATGTTTGGATGTTACTAGGAGAGGAAATCCACGAAATCTTGCTGTGCCATCGCTCTAAGAGTTTTCTTGCTTCGTCTTTTAAATGATCCTGTTTCTTTTATCCCAGGGAATTATTATTCGCCTCGAACATCCAAAGAGAGAGTGAGAGAGATTGGGACAAGGGGAACTTTGAACAAGAGCATCCTCCAAGTTGGGCACACAGTCCTGAGGCCTATTCCACAGGCCGCACTCCCGTGGGGACCCACCTCAGTTGTGTCTCTTTATTCCTCAAAGACTAGTTTCAGCTGCTGGACCCTGTTTTTTTTAACAGACCTCTGGTTAACTGGGTCCTGTCAGATTGAAGCCCTGTCATTTTAAGATGGGTTGAAGCCTGGTGTTAAAGTAACCAAGGTCTTCGGATTTGACACAAACCTGTTAAACCCCATGTCCCTACCGGCAACATGTGTCCGAGAGATAGAACTTCCCAAAGAGGAAATTAAGACCCTCAAATGTCAAAATGTCTCTTAAAGACTTTTTATAAAGTAATCATGTGTGAATGTTCAAATTGACAGTGGAATTAAGAGACTTCTGAATGACGGAGAGAGGAAGGAGATATAGAGAGAGGGAAGCAGGGAGAGGCATTTGAAATTGTGAAATAGCAGTTATGTCAGTGCGTGTAGCTGCAACAAGTATTGAACGTTTAAGCAACCCCATCAGAAATATCGAGCTGATCTTGCTTCTCACACAATGCTGTCTGTGAGATCCTGCTGTGCTCTGATACCGTTTCAATAAACTAAATATTTTAAGGCTGCCCGATGGTTCTTGGATTGAAATCCTCAAAATTTTCTATCAATTTAATCATACTTGGGTTGGCTGAGGGGTGTTTTGTGTGAAGGAATGACATCTTGCTGTGTCAGCTGTTTGAAAATCAACCCACACTTTTCCAGTTCCTATAAACTTTTTCTCTCCCACTCGCTCCACGCACCGCTTAGAGGATTTGCTATTTTGAGAGTACGACACAACAAGAAATCCGTCCCTTATACAGAAGCTTCCTCCAGAGGATAGGGGCGGACATCGTCCTGAGGCCTACTCGACAGGCTGAACCCTATGGGGCCGTGTGAGTTGTGTTTGTTTGTTACCCCGAGGTTTGATTTCCTCTGGGACACCCTGGGTTTTTAAGGGTCGCTGGTTAAGTGAGATTGATTGTGGCACTGTCATTTTAAAGAAGATTTAAGCTTGAGGTTAAAATAACCAGGGCCTTGGGATTTGACACAACCACGTTATGCGTCTGATACACAGGACACCCCATTGGGAAATTAAAACCCTGAATGAGAAACTCTCCTCAAACGTTTGATGTAATGACAGAGTAATGTGCAATGTGTGGGTCGGAAGGGACGAGATACATACAAAGACAGAGAGAGAGAGGGATATAGAGAGAGAGAGAATTATATCTGGGAGTCACACTGACCCCAGGAAAATCCCAAGAGGGAATCTCAGCAAATATCCCCACGGTCCGGCCAGTTTTGTTTTTGGTGGTAGATGTAGGGACAGAGAATCGTCGAGGCTCCTGAGGGGTCAATGTTTAATATTTTCAAACTGCACTGATATACATTACAAAGCTTTAAAAACCCTTAATAGGAAAGAGGGAATGTTCAAGCTTTCCTGTGCTAGAATTGACATGACAATGTTGATGGAGACCCAACGAAGTTCAAGTGCTGACACTAACATCTCAACGGGATGGACAGTTCTCTGGGAGGGTACTGAGGGACATTGCAATGCATCCTACACACTGGGGTGTAGACAGTGAACACATCACGGAGAATACATCTGCAGTAAGAATATGTCAAATTAATTCTCAACACATATTATTTTTCTCTCTGTCGTGAGAGACAGCAGCTCCCTCTGGTTGAGATTGTCTGTGTGGGGGGAGACAGAGAGAGAAAGAGAGACAGATAGAGAGAGAGAGAGAGAGAGAGAGATACAGATAGAGAGTTAAATAGAATCATGCGTGTCTAGAGAGAGAGAGGGATAAATGCACCAAATAGAGTTACAGAGTCACGGATCCGCTCAGTACCGAAACAGACCCTACGATTCCAGTCGTCTACTAAGACCAAATATCCTCAATTAATCCAGTTCCATTTGCTCGCAATTCGCCCATTTCCTTCCTAACTCTTCCTATTGAAATACCCATCCAGGTGCCTTTTAAGTGTAACTCTGCACACATCCATCAATTTCTCTGCCATCTCATTTCATAGGCATGCCGCCATCTGCGTGAACAATTTGCCCCTTAGATCTCTTCCTAATCTTTCCACTCTCCATAAACTTATACCGTCCAGTTCTGGAATCCCCCGCAAAGGGGAAAAGTCTTTACTTCTTCACCCTATCCATGCCCTTCATAATTTAATAAATGTCTGAAAAGTCACCCCTCAGCCTCCGATTCTCCACGAGAAAAAGCCGCAGTTGAATCAGCCTCTCCCTACAGCTCAAACACTCCAACACTGGAAACATCTTTATAAATCTTTTCAGAACCGTTTCAAATCTCCCAGCATCGTTCTTACAGCAGGAAGACCAGAATTAAAAACAACATTCTAAACGTAGCCTAACCAATGTCCTGTGCAGCCAAACCATGATCTTCTGACCCATACAGGAAAGAATACCAAATGCCTTCTACACTCTACTGTATACGTGCAATTCCACGATCAAGGACTATGAACCTGCACTCCAAAGTCTCTTATTTCAGCAACACTCAACAGGACCATTCCGTAAAGTGTACAAGTCCTGCCCTAATTTGCCTTCCCAAAATGCAGCACTCCACATTTATCTAAATTAAAATCCATCTGCCACTCCTCAGCCCAGTGGCCCATATGATCAAGATCCTGTTGCACACTGAGGTAAGCTTCTACTCTGTCGACTGCACCTCCAACATTATTACCATCTTCCTGTTAGGAACGATGCCTCTTATATTCACATCCAAATCATTTATCTAACTGACAGAACACTGTGGACCCAGCAGCGATCCTTGTGCAACACTACTGATCATCGGCCTCCCGGCTGAAAAATAACCATCCACCAACACCATCTGTCTCCTCCCTTTGAGCCAATTCTACAGTAAAATGACTAGTTCTCCCGATATTCCATATGATCTTACTTTGTTAAACCATCTACCATGAGGAACCTTGTCAAGTGCCTCACTGACGTCCATATACATCATGTCCACTGCTCTTCTTTCATAGATTCATATAGATGTACAGCATGGAAACAGACCCTTCCGTCCAACCCGTGCATGCCGACCAGATATCCCAACCCAATCTAGTAACACCTGCCTGCACCAGGCCCATATCACTCCAAACCACACCTATTCATGTACCCATCCAGATGCCTTTTCAATGCTGTAATTGTAACAGTATCCACCACTTACTCTGGCCGCTCATTCCATACACACACCACCTTCTGCGAGAAAAAAGTTGCCCATTCGGTCACTTTTAGGTCTTTCTCCTCTCACCCTAAACCTATCCCCTCTAGTTTTCGGATCGCCCAAGCCAGGGAAAAGACTTTGTCTTTTTATCTGATCCATTCTCCCCATGATTTTATAAAATTCTACAAGCTCAAATATCAGCCTCTGATATTCCAGGGCAAACAGCCCAAGACTATTCAGCCTCTCCCTGTCGCTCAAATACTCCAACCCTGGCAACATCCTTGTGAATCTTTTCTGAACACTTTCAAGTTTCTGAACATCCTTCCAATAGAAGGCAGACAAGAATTGCGTATAATATTCCAAAAGCGGCCGAACCAATGTCCTGTACAGCTGCAATATGATCTCCCAACTCCAATACTTAATACTCTGGACAATGAAGGAAAGTATACCAAACGCCTTCTCATCAAACCTCTTCAAAACATCAAGTCAGTGAGACACGAATTCCCATGCACAAAAACATATTGCCCACCGCGAATCTGTTGTCACCCTGTCTCCCCAATGTGGACGAGATACCACCAAGAGCAAAAGACACCGTAAATAATGCTTTTGGATGCACAAAACAAAAGTTTCCAGATGTGGAAGGATCCTTTGGGGCCTTGGACAGGGGTGAGCAGGGAGATGTGGGTGCAAGTTTTTCACTTCATGCGGTGGCAGTGGAAGGTGCAGGGAGTGTAGGGTCAGTTGTTGGGGGATTGGATCTCACCAGAGAGTCAAGGAGTGAATGTGAAATCAGTCCACAGAGAATATTCCAAACGTAATTGTGTGGATAGTTCCACACTCCTCACCAACACACCCTCCACTTCAACACCTTTCCTTATCGCTGCAAGATGTGTAAAACCTGCACCCACACCTCCCCGCTTACCTCTGACAAAGGTCCCAAAGGACCCTTCCACATCTGGCAGAGATTTTTCTGTGAACCCAAACACGTAATTTATTGTTCCACTTGCTCCCCATGTGGTCCCTTCTACATTTGGTAACAGGACACCATCATGTGGATTGTTTCAGGGAACATCTCTGGGACGCAGGGCACCAAACTAACCCCACTTCCCTGTGGCTGAACACTTCAACTCACACTCTGACACTCCCAAGGACATGCAGGTGCTGGGACGCCTCCACTGCCGAATCCAAGTCACCCGATGCCTGGAGGAGGAATATCTCATCTTCCAACTTGGGACCATCCGACCCCGTGACATTAACTTCGATTGACCAGTTTCCTCTTCTCCCCTCCCCCACCTCATCCCAGAACCAAATCTACAATTCAGCAACGCCCACTTGACGTGTCCAAGCTTCCTTCCCAACAATCCGCTCCGCACTCCCCTCTGACCTATTTTCCTCTCCCCCACCTGCATTTACCTATCACCTTCCCAGCTACCTTGCCCCCAGCCCCACCACCAGCCCACACACCCCCGCCCCCCTGTTTATCTTTCATCTCCCTTCCCCCGTCCCACATTCCTGATGATGGGCTTATGGCCGAAATGATGACTCTCCTGATTCTCGGATGTTGCCTGACCTGCTATGCTTTCCCAGCGCCGCACTTTTCCACTCTGATTTCCAGGATCTACAGCCCTCACTTGCCCCTTCACTGACTTTTAGCTGAGGCATTTGTGGAGACATTTCTTTATCTTACCCCGTGCCAGACTGCTGCCCTGAGCTTGCATATTGCCTCATCTGTCTCAGTCATAGAGCTCAGTGACTCTTAGTTAAAATGTGAATTCCACAAACTCATGTCGCATGTTCTGATAGTTTTAGTCCAGGGTGTCTAATGGGAATGTTTACTCCACCTTACACCTACCCACCCTGCATTCCACCTTGGTTCTGTACTCTGGTTATCTCATTTCTGACGGCTTCACATTTTTTACCCGTTGCTTTACCTGCTGCCAATCAGCTACTGAACGTTCTTGGCAAATACCATCAACATTTGCATTCCTCCTATTTAGTACAACTTGCAAAACAATCTCATGGCCAAACGCACCACAGCACATTCACACATCTCTTAGGTCAAACGAGGTAAATGCAAAGTGCAAATACAATTTGATTCCATTTGCATGTCCCTTTGCTTCGGACTCATTTGATGACTGCATTCTCGTGGCTAGTTCCAGACTTTCCTCGTGGCGACACATTTATTCAGCATCCAAAAAAATCAACGTGTGCATGATTAATTAAATAAACTTTGCTCTTTTTTTAATGAGGTAAACAGGGTTTTGTGTCCAATGCTACTGTCAGAAGAGAATACTTCATCTGAAGAAATATTTTTATGTTCATCTCTCCACTGGAAGCATATCCTTCCCTCATAAGATCAGCGATAATGTGCACTTTACTGAAGGAGACAACCGAGCTGACATTGTTCCCAGCCCAGCACTAGAGCAGAAGCTGGCCCGAGAATCTAATTCCTTTCTCCTGTGTGAAGCTGTTTCTGTGTCAACTGTTGCTGCAGATACCAACTAATCTCAAACGTCTCTCTCTGTCTATCCCTCTCTCTACACACACAGACACGTACATCACACTGTCTATCTCTCTCTCGCTCTTTCTCTCTCTGTCTCTCTCTCCCACCACCCTCCCCACACACCCCACCACACAGACAATCTCTACCTGACACAGGGAGCTGCTCTTAACATGAGAATTATTTTGACATATTCTTCTGTAGATTTATTATCCCTGAGGGGTTTACTGTCTCCACCCCAGAGTGTCAGATACATTGCAAAGTCTCTCAATCCCCTCCCAGAGAGCTGTCTGTCCTGTTGAGATGTTAAAGTCAGGACTTGAACTTCGTTGGATATCCGTGAATATTGTCACGTTAATTCTCGCACAGGAAAGCATTGCCGCAGGCTGTCAGAGCACAGCATGATCTCACAGGCAGCAACATGTCAGCAGCAAGATCAGCTCGATATTTCTGATGGGGACTGCTTAAATGTTCAATATTTCTTGCAATTGCAGGCACTGTCATAACTGTTATTTCACAATCTCAAATGTCTCTTCCTCCCACCCACCGTCTCTGTCTTTCTCCTGCCTCTCTCCCATTTACAAGTCTCTCTCTCACTCTCAATGTGAACATTCACACATTATTCCTCTGACATTATAACAAGACTTTAAGAAGCAGTTGGGCATTTAGGGTATTACTTTCCTCTTTGGGAAGTTCTGTGACTCAACACTCGCTATGGGTGGGAACGTGGAGGTTAACAACTTTGTTTCAAATCTGAAGACCTTGGTTACTTTAACCCCAGGCTTCAAACCTGTTTTAAAATGACAGGCTCATAATCTGACAGGACCCAGTTAACCCCCAGAGGATTGTTAAAAATAAACTAGGGTCGAACAGAGGAAACCAGTCTTTGGGAAAATAAAGGGACGCAGCTGAGGTGGGGCCCCACAGAGTGCGGCCTGTGGAGTAGGACTCAGGACTGTGTGCTCCTCTTGAATAATTCTCTTTTCAAAGTTCACCTTGACCAAACTCTCTCTCTCTCTTTTGATTTTCCAAGTGAATAATAATTCCCTGGGTTAAAAGAGACGGGATCAATTAAAAGACAGAAAGAAAAAAAAGTAGAGATAGCCCAGCAAGATCCCAAGCAGTGTCCCTCTCAGCAACATCTAAACATTAAACATGTCAGCCAGAAGTTGATTTTCAGGCCAGACCTTTTTGAAATCTTTCCCAAATGAGGAGTAAGCTGATGAGAAGACTCACTGTGTGCAAAGATGGCATGATGACAATTGATGCACAGCAACATCCCATATAGAGCAATGTAGCAACAGCTAAATCATCTGATTCCTTTCTTCTCTGCAATGCTGGTCAAGCGTTGATTATTTGCTGTAATGCCAGAAACTAAAATTACTGCTGTTTCACAATTTCAAATACCTTTCCCACTCGTTCCTCCTGTGGAAGGGGTATTGACACTTGCTCTGTGGAATGAGTATAGGAACATACTCGTGGAGCTTCAGCTTGCTCAGTTCTTGGATCGTAGAACACAGAGAAAAAGAGAACCAAGAACCTGCAGATCAGTGACATGCCCTTCGGACCTCCAAGCCTACGCCAAGTCATTTTGTCCTTACTTTCTAAAACTGTCTTCACTTACAGGATTCATATCCCTCCCTTCACTTCCGATTCATGTATTCGCCCAGGTGTTTCTGTAAACCTGCTGACGTGTCTTTTTCCACCATTTCCTCTGGCAGCACATTGCAGGCACTCACCAGCCTTTGTGTGATAAACTTATATCACACATTTCCTTTAAACTGCTCCCTTCCTCCGTCACTTGCACTTTGAACCTATGGACCCTCTACCCCTTTAACCCTGGGGAAAAAAAAACTCATACTGTCCACTCTGTCCACGCCATTAACAATCTTATAAACCTCGATTTTCTCCCTCAACCTTCTGCATTTTATTGAGAACAGCCTCAGTCTATCCAACATTTCTTCAAAGCTAAAATTTCCCCATACCAGGCAACATCCCGGTAAACCTTTTCTGTACCCTCTCCAAAGCATCCACATCCTTCTGCTGACCAGAACTGCACACAGTATCCCATGTGTGTCCTCACTAAATTTCGATAAATCTGCAGCGTAACTCATCTGTTCATACGCACAATGCCCCTTCCAGTGAAGACAAGCATGCCATAGACCTTTTTCCCTACCTGAAAAGCCTGAGCTGCCACCTTCAATGATCTGTACACCTGCACATCCACATCACTCTGCATGTTAATACTCCTAAGGCTACTACCATTCACTATTAAATCTACACTTGACCTTTGAAAGTGGATCACCTCTCATTTTCCAGATTAAACTCTAACTGGCATTTTTTTATCGGCCCATGTCTCCAAGTAATCTATATCCTGTGGTATCCTCTGACAATCTTCCTCATTATCTACAATTCCACCAATTTTTGTATACTATGCAAACCTATTAAATAACCAACCACGTTTTCCTGCAAATCATTTATGTCGACCATAAACAGAGCTCCCAGCACTCACCCCTACAGAACACCAATAGTCGCAACTTTCCACTCCTTAAAGCATCCTTTCACTGCCCCCTCTGTCCTTCTACTATCCCAGTTCGGTACACAACTTGCCACATCACTCCTGGTGCCAAGGTTTTGTACCAGTCTGTCATGAGGGAGACTGAAGTCAATACCGTCGCGTTTTTTCTCACCAATGCTCTTCAGGGATACGATCACCAAAATACAATTCAGGGGGGTGTACACCTGCCTCATCAGCTTAGACCAGGAGAAGGCTTTTGACAGAATATCACACACACCTACATCTGCGACCCACTCTCGAAAAACTGGCTTTGGGGAGGGAGTCTGCAATTGGATACGAATTGCTCTGCACCAACATCATTAGCGCAGTCTCAATCAACAGGTGGCAATCTAGAAGCTTCCTGATCAGATCCAACGTCACTCAGGGCCTCCTATCCTCTCCGGCCTTGTTTGTGGGTTGTCTCGAGCCCTTTGCTCAGTCCATCCGGGTGGATGTGACCCCATGAAGGGCAAATATTCCAGGTAGAGATGGCCAGCAGGTCAATGCCTCCACGTACAAGGATGCTGTCACTGTTTTCTACTGGGACCCGCTGTCAGTGCACAAACACTTGACCATCTGGTACCAATTGGATTTGAGGCAAGAGCGAGGCCATGTTCTGTGGAAATTAGGCTGACTGATTCTTCATTCCCTTCACTGTCAGAACTGATGACCTGAAGGTGCTGGGATTATAGTACAGAGGGGCTGGGGTGTGCATAAAATCTGGAGAGGATTGCACGGCCAAAGTGAAGCAGACACTGATCTTTTAGGAGCACCACTCCCTTCCCATTTGTGAGCAAAAACCTGGTTACCAGGACACACACTCTGTTGTTGGACATGGCGCTGATCTGGTCCATCCACCAAAACCTCACTGTTTCAGTCACCCGAGGCATCCTACACTTAGTCTGGTAGTTTAAGGGAGACGTTGTCTGCAGGGAGTAGAAGTACAAAGTCTTTGGTAAGGGGGGATGAACATACCCAACACCGCCCTCACCCTGATGGCCCCTTTTGTGTGTGGCTACATCAAGCTGTATGTACACACAGACCAAATGTCACTATGTACTGAGGTTCTATCTGTCCGCGGTGATGGGAAGGATGGGACTTGTCTCGTTGCCATGCAATGCTCCACATAGAGTCACAGCGTCATGGAGCTGTTCAGTACGGCAACAGACCCTTCATTCCACCTCATCCATTTAGACCAAGTAACCTCAATTATTACAGTCGCATTTGCTTGCATTTCACCCATATCCCTCCAACACTTCCTATTCACATACCCACCTAGCTAGCTTTTAAATGTAACTGTATAAGCATACCCCTCTTCATCTGGCTGCTCATTCCATACACACACTACAATCTGCATGAAAAAGTTGTTCCTCTGATCCCTTCCAAATCTTTCTCCTCTCCTTGATCCTATGCCCTCCAGTTCTGGAAATCCCTCAATACTGGGGAAAAGTCTTTAGCTCTTCACCCTAAACATACCCCTCAATAATTTTATAAACTTCTGTAAGGTCATCCCTCATCCTCCGATACTCCAGGGAAAACAGCCCCATACTATTCTCCCTCTCCCAATAGCTCAAACACTCCAACCCGGGAAAGGTCCTTGGTAATCTTTTCTGAATGCTTTCAAGTTGCATGACATTCTTCCTCGAGCAGGAAGACCAGAAATGAACATAGTATTCCAAACATAGCCTAATCTAGGTCTGATACAGCCGCAGCACAACGCCTACCTCTCTTATTCAATGTTATCGCAGACAAAGGAAGGCATATCAAATGGCTTCTTCACTATCCTGACTACCTGCAGCGCCACTATCAAGGAACAATGAACCTGCACTCCAAGGTTTCTATGCTCACTAACACTTCCCAGGACCTTCGCCTTCAGTGTTTAAGTCTTGCTTTGATTTGCCTTCCCAAAGTGCAGCACCTTACATTTTCCTAAATTAAACTCCATCTGACACTCCTCGGCCTATTGGTCCATCTGATCAAGATCCTGTTATGCTCTGAGGTAAGCTTCTTCGCTATCCACTGCACCTCCAATGTAAGTGAAATCTGCAACTTAGTAACTGTGCCTCCTATGTTCACATCCAAGTCATTTACATAACTGAGAAAAGACAGTGGACCCAGCACCGATCCTTGTCGGACACCGCTGCTTATAGGCCTCCAGACCTAGACATTAACACCCTCTGTCTCTTCTCTTTCAGCCAATTCTACATCGAAATGAATAGTTCACACTGTATTCCACGTGATCAAACCTTGTTAAACAGTCTACCATGAGCAACCTTGTCAAGTGCCTTATTGAAGTCCATATAGTTCATGACCACCACTCTGCTTTCATCAATCCTCTTCAAAAATTAATCAAAAGATCAAATCAGTGCGACACGAATTCCCATGCACAATGCCATATTGACTATCCCGAACCAGTCCTTGCGTTTCCCATTACATGTAAGTGCTGTCCATCAGGATTCACTCCAACAAACTTTGCACTACTGTTGTCAGACTCAGCGGTCAATAGCTCCCCTTGGTTTTCCTTCCAATGTTTACCATCCACGTTAGTCAACCTCCAGTCTTCCCCCACCTCACCGAAAGCTATCGACAAATCTGCAAGTAACCCAGAAATTACTTCACCGCTTCCCACAGAGTTCTAGGGTAAACCTGGTCACGTCCCGGGTGTTCACCATCGTTTCCGTGGTTTAAAACAAGATGTCGCCATTTATTTTTCAAAATCTCTAGATTTTCATATCCTTTTCCAAAGTGAACGCTGAGGCAAAATATTCATTTAGTATCTCGCTAATCTCCTGCAATTCCACACATAGGCTGATCTTAGAGGGGCCCTATTCTCACACCCATTACTTCTTCCTTCTCAATGTATTTGTAAATTCCCTTTGCATTCTCTCAAACCCTATTGCAAAAGTTATACCATGTCCCCTTTTGGCCCTACCGAATTCCCTCTTAAATATACTTGTACTGCCTTTATACTCTTCAAGGGATAGACCCAATCCCTGCTGTCTATTCCTGGCGGATGTTGCCTTCTTTTTCATGACTAAAACCTTACCTTCTCCAGTCCCCCAGCACTTCCTGCACTTATGCAGCGAGTGAGAGTCAGCTTATTATCCAACAGCGCCCTGGTTGTGACACTGGGCTTATGTGGTGAGAGGTGGTGTGGTGAAATACACTGGAGGGAGATGCTTCAGAGGCAGAGGGAAACTCCGATTGTATTAAAACATTGACAAGAAAATGAATATTCAGAACAACCAGTGCGAGGCATCAAGTGAATTGGGATTTGTCTCACAGCTGTTAACTCCCCAGTTAACCCTTAAGGCTATAATTTGGAACAATGGATTTTGACTGAAAAACTGCTGCTAATTACTGAATGAAAGGGGAAGGGAGAAACAGAGAGAGAGTAAACACGAATCCCGAGATCCTCTAGGTTTTCCCTTCCTTGGAGCCTTCCCTACACCGCCAGCCCTCAAGCCCACCTTTCTTCCCATCTTTTACTGAGCTGGGACAGAGGATCTCCATAACCTTCTGCCCATCCCCGCAGTGGCTTCTGTTGGTTTGGAGAGTGGTGGATGTCGCTGGCACTACCCCCAGTTGGTGTCTTGGCTCTCCCGTCACTTCTCAGCCGTACATGGAGGGTTGTAGATGTGAAGATTGCTCGCTCCCCTTCTTTTCCTGAGTCTGTGACTGGCTGTAGCTGATTTTCTTGATGCTGACCAGACAACATACTGAACAAACCCCAGAGATCAGGGTTCCACAGTTATATTGGCTGGAGATTTCCAGAGTCTCCCGCCAAATCTGGATTGGATCATTGAGCTGTTGTTCCTCCTCTCGGGGCTGAATGAGCTTCCTGTGTATTCGTTGTATGTGAATGGTTCTTCAGTTAAAGTCAGTGGGTGGACCATAGTTTTAAATGACCATTATTTTTCTTCAATGTGCGTAGGTTAAGTTGTTGCTGATAGTTTGATGGCCTTCCCATTTAAGACAAACAGGTTTGCGTGTCGTACAAAGGCGTGGAATACTCAGTATCTCTGCATTCAAGCAAATGATTACAAGTTGAATGGTTGTGTAATTTTGCAAGCTGCAGAATGTCTCAGGTATTTGCTCTTCAGGTTGGTTCTCATTGTCTTTTAGAGTATGGTGCTGGAAAAGCACAGCAGGTCAAGCAGCATCCGAAGAGAAGGAGAGTCGATGTTTGCGGCATAATCCCTTCATCAGGAATGTGGGGCCGGTGGAAGGGTGCTGAGAGATGAATAGGAGGGTAGGAGTGGGGCTGTATGAAGATAGCTGGAAAGTGATAGGTAGATAATGGCGGGGTGATGATGGTGACAGGTTGGAGCAGAGGGTGGAGTGAATAGTTGGGAAGGAAGATGAACATGTAGGACAGTTCAAGGGTGTGGTGCTGAGTTGAAGGGGTGGATCTGGGATGAGGTGGGGTGTAGGGCAAATGAGGAAACTGGTGAAGTTAATGTTGATGCCATGTGGTTGGAGTGTATCAAGGTAGAAGATGAAGTGTTCTGCTTCCAGACGGCGGGGTCTTGGATTTGGCAGTGGAGCAGGCCCAGAACTAGGCCACAGGGCAGTGGGGTTGTTTTATGAGTGCGTCCCAGAGACTTTCCCTGAAACTTTCCTCACGTTTGTGTCCTGTCTCCTCAATGGAAAAGAGATATCATCAAGAGCAACAGACACAGTAATGAGGTGGTTTGATGTGCAGTAATATCTCTGCCAGGTGCGGTAGGTTTCTTTGGAGTCTTGGCCAGAGGTGAGCATGGAGGTGTGGGTGTAGGTTTTACACTTCGTGCGGTGTCAGGGGAAGGTGCAGGGTGATGGAGATAATGGTGGGGTAGGGGGCGTGGAGTGGATCTCACCAGGGAATCACGGAGCGAATTTGGAAGTAGTCCGCAGATATTGTTCGCTCTGTGCCTTCCTGGTTAAGTCCACACTCCCCACCAATTCACACTTTACTCCCGGCGCTATCCATTCTCACCGCAAGAGGTGCAAAACCTGCGCCCACACCTCTCCCATCACCTCCGACCAAGGTCCAAAAGGATCCTTCCATATCTGGCCTAGATTTTCCTGAGCAGCCGAACAACTCATCTACTGGGTCCGTTGCACCTGATGTGGTCTCCTCTACATTGTGAGAGAGGACACTAACACGCAGATCATTTCAGGGAACATCCCTGGAACGCACGCACGAAACAAACCCAATTCCCTGTGGGTGAACACTTCAACTGCCCCCTCCCCCCTGCCACTCCGCTATGGACATGCACGTCTTGAGCCTCTTCCACTACTAAATCCAAGTGCCTCAACATCTTGAAGAAGAACGCCTCATCTTCCAACTTAGGACCCTCCGACCACATGGCATCAACATCGACTTCACCAGTCTCCTCATCTCCCCTCCACCCATCCTCACACCCAAACTAACCCTACAACTCAGAACCTTCCTCTTGTGATGTCCTGTCTGTCCATCTTCCTCCCTAACAATCCATTGCACCCTCCGCTCCGACCTAACACCCTCTCCCCCACCTGCATCTATCTATCACTTTCCCAGTTACCATTCCCAGCCTCGCCAGCCACCCCCCTGTTTATTTTTCAACTCCCTTCCACCCGTCCCACATTCCTGATGATGGGCATATGGCCGAAACATCGACTATCCTGCATCTCGGACATTGCCTGAACTACTGTGCTTTTCCAGCGCCAAACGTTTTGACTCTGATTGCCAGCATCTGCAGCCCTCACTTTCTCCTTCACTGTCTTTTAGCTAAGACATTTGTGGGGGCCTTCCATTATCTTACCCCTGTTCCAGACTGCTGCCCCTCGGCTTGCTTATTGCCTACTCTGTCTTAGCCAGAGAACTCAGTGACTCTTAGTTTAAATGTAAATTCCACAAACCTATTTCCAAGTTCAGAGGGTTTTAGACCAACGTGTCTAATGGGAATTTTTACCCCACCAAACACCTACCAGCCCAGTATTTCATCTTGGTTCTGTATTCTAATTATCTCATATTGGGCAGCTTCCCATTTTTAACTGCTCCTTCACCTGCGAGTATCTGCTACAAATCAACTATTGAATATTCCTGCCAAATACCATCAAAATTTGCCTTCCTCCAACTTAGTACAACTTGCAAAACAAGCTCTTGGCCAAACGGACCACAGCACGTTCACCCATCTCTTAAGTCAATAGGGATAGTATGCAAAGTGTAAAAGCAATTAGATTTTATTTGCATGCTCCTTTGCTTCGGAACCACTTGATGACGACATTCTCGTGGTTGGTTCCAGATTCTTCGCCAGGCGAGACATTTATGCAGCATCCAACAATTCAAAGTGAGTGTTTCATTAAATGAACTTTACTCTTTTGGTCGTGACAGAAATAGGGTTTTGTGTGCAATGCTGCCGTCAGAAGCAGTTACTTCATGTGAAGAAAATCGTTCATGCTGATCACTCCACTGGAAGCATCACCTTCCCTCACAATAACAGCGATAATGTGCACTTTACTCAAAGACAAAAACCAGCTGACATCTTGCAAGTGGACGAACTGTCAGTGAAGCATTTCCCTGCCCACTGCTCCTGATAATGTGACAGTCTGTATACTCTGTAGTCTGGTTCGCTTGCATTTAAAGCAAAGTGTTTAACTGATGCATCATTTGTAACAAATTTAAGTTCCAGTCATGAGCAAAAGCTCAACACGATCTGATATTGGAATCAGGGGAAGGTAAAAATTATTGTTAATTAAAGGAAGACGAGTATGAAGCTGATGTTGCGTGAGAGGGGCGTCTTGTGGTACAGTGGCAGTGTCCCTACCCACGCTCCAGGGGTGTGTGTTAACATCTCCGAAGAGGTTGATTTGAAGAAAGGTTAGTTTTTCTCAAAATCTATATAAGAAGCTGACCTTAAACCCTGCTCCTGGGGATTCGGAACACTTTCAAATTCAGTGAAGTACGTTTAATCAAAATAATGCATTAAGGGGAGACAAACAACGTGAAAATAAAACAATGAGAGACAAAAACAAATGTTTTAACAGCTTTCTCAAGATAAAGTAAAAGGTAATCAAACAAGACACATCTGCACCGACAACTGGCAGAGGCAGGAAAACCTGCAATTGGGACAGTGTGAATAACAGAGAAATAAGGATGATTTTTTGGGTCTGTCTTCAGAGAGGAACAATCACTCCACTTCTCAATAATAGAAGAGAAGCAATGTCTTCGTGAAAATGAGCAGATCGATGAATTGGTCATTCGTGTACAGAAGTAGTAGTGGGAAATTAACAAAATCCTGGATTTTGAAGGTCATCATTCGGAATCCTCAGAATATTGGTTGCAGTGATCATGATCTTTCGCTGCCACTCGGTACATATTTCTCTCTCAGATCAGTTTTTGCTTTATCTGTAGAAAGCTTTTTCAAACAATTACATCTCGCTCACTGGTTTAATTTCATGTTGTTTACTCTCGTATTGCATTTTTTTTGTCCTACTGTACTGAATTTAAAAATGTGTTCTGAATCCAAAAATGTGTTCTGAATCCCCAGGCCTGGGGTTTAACACCAGCATTTATAAACGAACATGTTCATTCCCAAAGCACCACAAGAAACCCCTCCCACCCACCATCAGCTTTATACACTACTGCCATTAATAAACAACAATCTTTCCCTTCCCCTGGATTCCATGATTAAATTTTGTTAAGCTTTTGCTCATATTTTAAACTAAACTTTGTTTCAAATGATGAAATAGTTACAATTTTTGATTTAATTGCTAACAAAGCAGACGACAGATTCCCCCAACTTACCCCAGTTCCAACCTTCCAGCTCAGCTGTGTCCTCATGACCTATCCCACCTGTCAATCTCCATTCCCTCATATCCGCTCCACACTCCCCTCTGACCTATCGCCTCCATTCCCATCACAATTCACCTATTGCACTCTTTGCTAACTTACCCCCCTCCTCTCTGACCTATCATTTCATCCCCACCCCCATTCATCTATTGTACTCTTTTCTACCTTCTCTCCGGCCTCTCCCCATCTCCTACCCTACTTTTATGGCTCCACCTTGGAGGCTTTCTACGTCTATTCATGATGAAGGGCTTTTACCGGAAACGTCGATTTTCATGCCCCTTGGATGCTGCCTTACCGCTGTGCTTTTCCAGCACCACTCTGATCTAAAGACTACAGAGTATGCAGACTCTCACTCTATCAGCAGTAGTGGGGAGACAATGCTTCCCTGTCAGGTTATCCACTTGTCATATGTCAGCTGGGTTGTGTCTTTGAGTAAAGTGCTCATTATCGCTGAGCTTATGAGGGAAGGGTATGCTGCCAGTGGAGAGATCAACATAAAAGTATTTCCTCAGTTGAAGTGCTGCTTGTGACAGTGAGTATTGCATGAAAAACTAGTTACCTCGTTTAAAAAAAAACAAGTGTAAGTTATTTAGTTAAACAGACACATTGAATTGTTGGTTGCTGAATAAATGTCTCACCGTGAGCAGAGTTTGCAACAAGACACCGGTGCATTGGCATTAAAATAATTTCAAGTAAAGCAGCATGCAAATGGAATCAAATTGTTTTTCCACTTTGCATTCTATCCCTGATGACCTAAGAGATGGATGGACATTTTGCGGTTCGTTTTGCCACGATGATTGTTTTGTAATATGTAAATGTCTGGCTGTATCAAAAGGAGAGGCCCAACAGGGCCAGTGACATAAGTTGAGGGCTCAAGGGCAGAGTCATTAACTGGTTCAGAGGAGAGACGGTTCAGGTTGGTGAAACTTTTTTATGCTTCTCTCTGTCTGTTTCGCTTCGTTTGGTTCGATTCCACCCTCTCTCTCTCTTTTCCTTTCTGACTGTCTCCCACTCCCCCTCTCTCTCGCTATCATTGTCCCTCTCTCTCGCTCGCTCTTTCTGTCTCAGTGTCTCTCTTTGTCTGTCTCTTTCTCTGTCACTGATTCTCTTTCTCTCTCGCACTCTGAAATTTTCTCTGTCTCTGACACTGTCTCTCTCTCTCTCTCTTCCTCTCCTGATGTATCTCTCTCTCCCACTGTCTCTCTCTCTCAATGTCTCTTTCTCGCTGTCTCTTGTCACTCTTCTTTTCACTCTCACTGTTTTGCTGTCTCCCTCAATGAATCTCTCTGACTCTCTTTCTGATCTTTTTCTTGTCGTTCCCTCGCTCGATCTCTCATGTCTCTCTCTCGTTGTGTCTCTCTCTGTGTCTCTCTCCGTTTCTGAATTCATCTTTCTCTGTCCTACACAGGATTTCTATCTCTTGTCTCTCTCTCTCTTTCTCTTTTAAACAGTTATTCTCTTAACTTGTCTCTCTTTCTCACTACCATCTCACTCTCTCGCTGTTTTGACCTTCTTTTCCTGTGTCACTCTCATTTTCTCTCTCTTTCATGCTTTCTGTCTCTTCCTCTCTGTCACTGTCTCTCCCTCTCGCTCTTTCTGTCGCAGTAACTCTCCATCTCTCTGTCTAACTGACTCTCATTCCCTCATTCTCTCTATCTCTCTCTCCCTCACTTAATCTCTCCCACTCCCTCTCTCTGTCACACACACTGTGACGCTTTCTCTGTCACTGTCTCCCACTGTCTCTTTCATTGTCCCTGTCACTTCCACTCTCTCACACTATCTTTGCTTTCTCCCTCACAGCATCTCTCTTTGACATACATGCTCTCTCAGTATCTTTTTCTGTTCCTCTTTCTTGCTTTTTCCCACTCATATCTCTCGTTATGGTTCTCTTTCTTGCTTCACCCCCCCACCCCCTCACGTCTCTCTGTCTTTCTTTCCTTCTGTATTTCTCTGTTTCTACTCCGTCTCTGGCTCGCTCTATCTCTCCACACTCTCTGTCCTTCACCTTACCTCTCTCTCACGCTGCCTCTGTCTTACACGCACCCACACACTTTTGATCACTTGTTGTCGCTCTCTCTGTCCTTCTTTCTTGTTCTTTCCCCATCTATGTCTCTCGCTTTTTCTTTTTTCTGCCTCTTTCTCTTCCTCTTGCAACCTCTCTCACTGTGCCTCTCTCACTGCCCCTTCGTCGCTCACTAACTCCCTCTCGCTCCCACACACATTCTCTGTCTCTGTCTGTCTCTCACTCCCTGTGTGCCTCACTCTCGCTATCTCTTTCTCACTCTCTTCCTCTCTGCTTCTCACACTGTGTCTATTCTCTTTCTCTCTGTAACTGTCTCTGTCTCACTGCTTGTCTCTCTGTCCTTCTTTCGCAGACTTTCTCACTCTGCATGTCTGATTGTCTCTCCCTCTCTCTCACTGTTTCTCTCCATCTCTATCTCTCTCTGTCGTTCTCACAAACTGTCTCTCTCATTCTCACTGTCTCCTTCTCTCACTTTTTTTGTATGAGTCTGTCTGTTTTTTCTCTCTCACTCACTGTCCTTCAGCCTGTCTCTCTCTTTCTCTCTGGAAGGGAGTGCGGTTTTCGGGCCTCTGAGGAAGCAGGAGGAAAACCACAACCTTTGCCCTTTGATATATTTGCTGGGTAATCAACCACCATTATCCATTCCTAACTGTCTGTGAAATGAATACGGTGAACCGTTAATCACTGGCAGCATCTGTGGGAAGAAATCAGAGTTAATACTTCCAGTCTGTTGACCCTTCATCAGGGAATCAGTGGCATTTATAGTGAAGACTGGGTTGGGTGTGTGTTGGTGAAAGGGGGGATCTGAGTGGATCTGTGGAGATGGAGTCCAGATAGATAGATAGAGACAGAGATGTGTGTGATAACATGCACCTTTAAGAGATTCTGTATCTCTTCAAGAAATGTCGCATGTTCGTTAAGTGGTACAGCTCGGAAACTCGTCCATATCGACAGATATCCCAACCCAATCTACTCCTTCCTGCCAGCAGCCCGCCCATATACGTCCAAACCCTTCCGATTCATATACCCATCCAGATGCCTTTTCAATGTTGCAATTGTACTTGCCTCTATCTCTTCCTCTGACAGCTCATTGCATTCATGTACCACGCTCTACCTGATAAAGTTGCTACCTTAGTCTCTTTTACCCGCTCACGTGAAAGATATGCCCTCTAGTTCTGGACTTCCCCACTTTTAGACTTTGTCTATTTACCCTATCCATGCCCCTCATTATTTTGTAAATCTCTGGAAGTTCACCCCTCAGCCTCCAACTCTCTAGGGAAAACAGCCCCAGCCTATTCAACCTCTCCCTATAGCTTAAATCCTTCAACCCTGGCAACATATTGCAAACTTTTCCTGAACCCTTTCAAGTTTCACAACATCTTCCCGACAGGAAGGAGACCAGAACTGCACACAATATTTCAACAGAGGCCTAACCGATGTCATGTAAGCTGCAACATGACCTCCCAACTCCAGTGCTCAACATTCTGGCCCATCAAGGAAAGTATACCAAATGCCTTCTTCACTGTCCCATCTACCTGCGACTCCACTTTCAAATCGCTCTGAACCTGAATTCCAAGGTCTCTTTATTCAGCGACACTCCCTAGGACCTTATCATTAAGTATGTGAGTCCTGCTAAGATTTGCTTTCCCGAAATGCAGCACCTCACATTTGTTTGAATTAAACTCCATCTGCCACATCTCAGCCCATTGGCCCATCTGATCAAGATCCTATTGCAATCTGAGGTAACCTTCTTCGCTGTCCACTCGAACTCCAATTTTTGTGTCATCTGCAAACTTACTCTCCATATCTCTTTTGCTCACTCGAGAATGTATGTAATCTTCCAGTTGTGGTTTCACCAACCTCGCACTATTAAGGCCAACATGCCATTTGTCTTTTTAATATGTAGCTATCCTGCTGCACCTTTACTTTGGATTTCAGTGACCTCTGGACAAGGACATCCATAGAGTCATAGCTTCATACAGCACGGAATAAGACCCCTTGGTGCAACCCGTCCATACCCAGCTGGTTTCCCAAACTGAACTGGTTCTAATTCACTGCATTTGGCCCATATCCCTCTGAAACTTTCCGAGTCATGTTTCAATCCAAATGTCTTTTAAATGTCGTTAATGTACCTGCAACTCTCTTCCACTGGCAGTTCAATCCACACATGAACCAACCTCCGTGTGACAATGTTGCCCTCAGGCCCCTTATAAATCTCTCTCCTCCCACCTAAAGACTGTGCCTTCTAGTTTTGTACTCCCCTCCTCTCACGAAATGACCTTTGCTATTCACCCCATCTATCTCCCTCATGGTTTTTCAACCACTGTCAGGTGACTACTCAACCTCCTAAGCTCCACTGAATAAATGTCCCAGCCTGTCCCTCCTCTCCTTGTGGATGCCAATATTGACCCATTCGATCACTTTTTGAATAATACTCTGCAATTCTGTCTCTTATTTCCGACTGACGTGGACAATTTCCCGTTTGTACCTTCTGTGTGATTCCAAATTTAATGAACTTGTTAATCTCATTCCAAAGCCTCCATACCTTCTCTATATCGGTCACAAAGATTCACAGCTTTGAATAGTCATCAAACCTGGGTATTTTATGCTTGATTCATCCATCCACATTACTGAACTGTGTTGGGAATAACAGAACTGACACCAGGGTCAGTTTGTGATCATTGCATAATAGAGGGAACCTGTGTAATATCCTGTGGGACATATCAACCTTATATAGGTACTATTAAAGCACACATCATTGTGGACATTTTCAATCTCCTGTTGTACTTGGAGTCTGCTGCGCTTTTCCAACAACACATTTTTCAGCTCTGATCTCCAGCAAGTGCAGTCCTCACTCTCTCCTAAACATCTCCTCCACCTACACCCACCCCGCCCCCAAGAGAGCAGTGGGCCCACTGCAGCTGTTCTGAAAGTTTGGCTCGGCCTTATCACTCCTGGCAGAAACTCCAATCTTCGCCTGTAAATCATGACCCTCGGAGATAACCACAACTTCTGCTTAATTAATGGGCAAGTACCACCCAGAATGATAGAGAGACATTTTCTGTTTGCCGACGTGTGTGTCCCTGGATGTCTGTCACTCTTTTTGCCAATGTAATATGAATTGAACAAGTTGCTTTTTTTCGTACTTTTCAGTATTTTCTGTGTTTTCCCTATAGTACAGTGAAATTTTGCTGACAAATCTCAAAATGCAGCCGCTCGCCCTGTTCTTGTTAGTGCTGCTCACAATCCCCATGTCAGATGCGGCTGCACTGGATGACCATGCTTTGATTGGCATTATTCACCAGTAAGTGTCAGTGAAATAGACCTGACCTGACCAGCTCAGTAAGCCGGGGGCTGTGCTCAATCTTAGGTCAAATCGGAGCCTGGTTGCTTGGAACAGGCTGGTAATAAATGGAGAGAACACAGCAGGTATAGGGAGTGCTCTGCAGCTGTGGGATATAAGGCTCAATCAGATACCCGTGATCTTTATTACAATGTGTGGAACGGACGTACAGGAAAACTATTACCAGATTTCTCGGGGTCACATCACTGAGAGTGAAATCGATTGCATCCGCTGACCCCGAAATAAAGGAGAGAGTCAAATAAATCGGAGTGATGTTTGGAGAAAATGCCCAAATGCCAAACACAGGCAACATTTTACTGTTTAATGAATGATCTCACTCACCTCTCAGTTTCCCTTTGGCTCCTTCTGCCGCATTATTCCTATTTCCTGTTGGTCTGCAAGTCTTTTTTTTTCTCTCTTTGTCTCTTTCTTCTGTTCCCTTGCTTTTTAGTTGTTCTACACCTTGTCCATATGCACCTAACTTTTTCTGGGTGATAATTCTTTCAGAATATTCCTGTTAGGGTGAAAGGAAAGATTGGCCGGTGTAGGGAATGCTGGATGTCTGAAGAAATTTGAGGGGTTGTTTCAGAAAAAGAAGGAAGCATATGTTAGGTATAGACAGGACCGATCGAGTCAATCCTTAGAAGAGTATAATGACAGTAGAAGAATACTTAAGATGGAAGTCAGGAGGGCAAAAAGGGGACATGAGACAGCTTTTTCAAATAGAATTTAGGAGAATCCAAAGGGTTTTTTTTTTACAAATACATTAAAGACAAAAGATTAACTCAGGAGAGAATAGTTCCCCACAAAGATCATCAAGGTGGCCTTTGTGTGGAACTGCCGAAAATGGGGGAGATACTAACCGAGTACTTTGCATCTGTATTTACTGTGGAAAAGGATATGGAAGATACAGACTGTAGGGAAATGGATGATGACATCTTGAAAAATGTCCATATTACAGAGGAGGAAGTGCTGGATGTCTTGAAACATGTGCGGCATGGTGGCTCAGTGGTTAGCACTGCTGCCTCACAGCACCTGAGACCCGGGTTCAATTCCCGACTCAGGCGACTGACTGTGTGGAGTTTGCACGTTCTCTCCGCGTCTGCGTGGGTTTCATCCGTGTGCTCCGGTTTCCCTCCATAGTCGAAAGATGTGCGGGTCAGGTGAATTGGCCAAGCTAAATTGCCCGTAGTGTTAGGTGAGGGGTAAATGTAGGGGTATGGTGGGTTGCGCTTCGGTGGGTCGGTGTGGACTTGTTGGACCGAAGAGCCTGTTTCCACACTGTAAGTAATCTAATCTAATCTAATGTAAAAGTGAATAGATCCCCAAGACGTGATCAGGTGTACCCTAGACCTCTGTGGGAAGCTAGGGAAGTGGTTGCTGCGATATTTGTATCATTGATTGTCACAGGTGTGATGTCGGAAGACTGGAGGTTGGCTAACGTGGTGTCACCGGATCAGAAATTTTGGAAAGGACAAGCAAAGGAACTGGAGAGCAGTGAGCCTGAAGTCGGTGGAGGGCAAGTTGTTGGAGCGAATCCTGAGGGACAGGATGCACATGTATTTGGAAAGGCAAGGACTGCTAAGGACTGGCTTTGCGCGTGGGAAATAATGACTCATAAATTTGCTTGTGTTTTTTGTGGAAGTCACAAAGAGGATTGCTGAGGGGAGAGTGGTAGATAGAGTCATAGAGATGTACAGCATGGAAACAGAACCTTCTGTCCAACCTTTCCATGCCGACCACATATCCCAACCCATTCTAGTCCCACCTGCCAGTACCCGGCCCATATCCCTCCGAACCCTTCCTATTCATATACCTATCCGAACACCTCTTAAATGTTGCAATTGTACCAGCCTCCACCACTTCCTCTGTCAGCTCATTCCAGATACGGACCACCCTCTGTGTGAACAAGTTGCCCCTTAGGACTCTTTAATATCTTTCCTCTCTAACCCGAAATCTATGCCCTCTAGTTATGGACTCACCGAACCCAGGAAAAAGACTTTGCCTCTTTGCCCTATTCATTTCCGTCATAACTTTGTACACCTCTCTAAGATCACCCCTCAGTCTCCGAAGCTTCAGGGAAACCAGCACCAGTCTGCACAGACTCTTTCTGTAGCTCAATTCTTCCAGCCCTGGCAACATCCTTGTAAACCTTTTCTGAATCATTTCAAGTTTCACAACATCTTCCCGATAGGAAGAAAACCAAAATTACAACGCAATATTCCAGCAGTGGCCTAACCAATGTCCTGTACAGCCACAAAATGACATCCCAACTCCTGTACTCAATACGTTTTCCATTACAAACAGCATACCAAATGCCTTCTTCACTATCCTACCTACCTGCGACTCCACTTTCAAGCAGATATGAATCTGCACTCCAAGGTCTCTTTTTTCAGCAACACTCCCGAGGACATTACTATTAAGTGTGTAAGTCCTACTAAGATTTGCTTTCGCAAAATGCAGCACCTCGCATTCATCTGAATTAAACTCCATCTGCCACTTCTCAGCTCATTGGACCATCTGGTAAAGATCCTGTTGTAATCTGAGGTAACTCTCTTCGCATTCCACTACACCTCCAATTTTCGTTTCATCTGCAAACTTACTTACTGTATATGGACTTCAGCAAGGCGGTCGACAATGTTCTCCATGGGAGACGGGCTAGCTAGATTAGATCTGATGAAATACACTGAGAACCAGCCATTTGGAGATATGACTGGCTCAAAGGTAGAAGACAGAGGGTGGTGGTGGAGGGTCTTTTTTCAGATTGTGACCTATGACCAGTGGAGTTCCACAAGGATCAGTGATGTGTCCACTACTTTTGTAATTGATATAAATTATTTGGATGTGAGTGTAAGAGGTATTGAAAGTAAGTTTGCAGATGACACCAAAATTGGAAGTGTAGTGGATAGCAAAGAAGGTTACCTCAGATTAAAACAGGATCTTCATCAGATGGGCCAATTGGCTGAGAAGTGGCAGATGGAGTTTAATTCAGATAAATGCGTGGTGCTACATTTTGGGATAGCAAATCTTAGCTGAACTTATACACCCAATGGTAAGGTTCTAGCGCCATTGCTGAACAAAGAGATCTTGGAGTGCAGGTTCATTAGTCCTTGGAAATGGAGTTGTAGGTAGATAAAATAGTGAAGAAAATGTCTGGTATGCTTTCCTTTATTGGTCAGAGTATTGAGCACAGAGATGGATGGTCATGTTGCGGCAGTAGAGGGCATTGGTTCGGCCACCTTTAGAATATTGCTTGCAATTATGGTCTCCTTCCTATCGCAAAAATGTTGTGAAACTTGAAAGGATTCAAAAAAGATTTACAAAGCTGTTACTGAGGGTGGTACCAGTATGGAAAGAGCTGCCAAAGGAAGTGGTGGAGGCTAGTATAACTGCAACATTTAAAATGTGTCTGGATGGGTATACGAAGAGGAAGGGTTTGGAGGGATAAGCACTGGGTGCTGGCAGGTGGAACTAGATTGGGTGAAATATCTGGTCGGCATGTACTGGTAAGACGGAATGTTCAGTTTCCGTGCTGTACATCTCTGTGACTCTCTGACGTCCCCTTCCAGCTGACTGTTCCTGAAGCTCTCATTCTGTCTCTCTTTCTCGCTTCCCGTCTCTGTTTCCACCCATCACGTGTGGCATGGGGCATTGAATAGGGGATCAGTCAGACGACATTAACATGAAGATGTAGTGAGTTATCAAGAAGGCTAGTGGCATTCTGTGATTCATTGCAGGAGGATTTGTACAAAAATAAGTAACAATGTTCTGCTCTCTGTCACATTACCCTGGTTCTCTCTTTAAACCTCGCGCTAATCATAGAGTTTATTACAACTCTGGGACAGGACAGGGAAATAAAGTAAATCAACATTGACCTTCTTATGCAAAATTTGAAATGTGAATTGATGACTTTTACGATGTGTCCAATATAATGGACATTGTTCTGAGTAACCCATCTCAAACTTGGCCCACTGACACTGCACAGAGAATGTTTTACCCAAGGTCTGTCCCTTAATTCACACCCTGACTTTACCCCTTTCAGTTTCCTCCGAGCAGGTCAGCACCGGGTGTTTGATTCTGGGAGAGGACATTTTGCCTTCCAATCTTCACCTGCAAATCGTACCCATGGGAGATAACCAGAACTTCTGCTTAATTACTGGGCAAGCACCACCTAGCACGATAGAAAGGCATTTTCTGTTTGCCAACATGTGTGTCCCTGCATATCTTTCACGCTCTTGCCAATGTAGTATGAATTGAACAAGTTGTTTTCTTCATCGTTCTCAGATTTTGTTCTGTGTTTTCCCTGCAGTACGGTGAAAGGGTGCTGACAAATCTCAAAATGCGGACACTCTGCCTGTTCCTGTTGATGCTGCTCACAATCCCCATGTCAGATGCGGCTGTACTGGATAACCGTGCCTTGGCTCCCATTGTCCTTCGGTAAGTGTCAGTGACACAGATCTTACCTGACCATCTCTGTAAGCTGGGGGCTTTGCTCAATCTGAGGTCAAGCCAGAGCCTGGTTGCCTGGAGCAGGCTGGTAATAAATAGCGAGGACACGACAGGTATAAGAATTGCTCTGTAGCTGTGGGAATTAAGTCTAAACCTATTAAGTCTAAACCTATTAACCTCATTACTCACAGAGGAAGGGACCTCCAGGGAAACTATTACCAGATTTCCCTGGGCCATAACGGTGAAATCCATAGCACCCGCTGACCCCAAAATAAAGGAGAGAGTGAAATACATCGGAGTGAGCTTTGAAGAGAAAGTCTAAATCCCCCACACAGGCAACATTTTACTGTTTACTGAATAATCTCACTCACCCCCCCCCCCCCACCACCGTTTCCCTTTGTATCCCTCTGACTCGTTTGCTATTATTTCCATTTCCTGTCAGTCTGCAAACTTTTGTTCTGTTTGTCTGTGTCTGCCCCAAACATTTTTCCGGTTAACAATTCTTCCAGGATTCTCCCGACATCCAGCTCCCACTGATTGCACCTGTAGCTCCAATTCTCTCTCTCTTTTTCTCTCTCCCCGTCTCTATTTATGTCAAGTCATCCCGTGTATCATGCGGCATCAAGTCGCGCATCAGTCAAAGTAACTAAAAATGAAGTTACAGTGAGTTATCAAGAAGGCTGCGGCATTCTCTGCTTCATTGCAGGAGGATTTGTACAAAAATAAGTAACATTGTTCTGCTGTCTGTCAATTACCATGATTCTCTCTTTAAACCTTTCACTCTACCCAGAATTTACTACAACAGTAGGATAGAAATACAACGTAAATCAACATTGACCTTCCCATGAAATGTGAATTACAGGGTTTCACGTATTCTTTAATATGATGGGCATTGTTCCAAAGAACTCATCTCAAACTGTGCCCACTGACACTGCAAAGAGAATGTTTTACACTAAGTCTGTTCCTTGACACACACCCTGACTTTATCTCTTTCAGTTTCCGAGTTGCAGCTTGGCGCCAGCCGACCGATTATGGGAGAAAACACTCCTCCTTCCTGGTGGCTTTACCTGCTTCCCAGTGCAGAAAGGCCAACAGAGATGTAGACTTGAAACCCAGAGGATCAAGACGTCTTTTCATTACCGACGATGTGAACATTTCCCTTAACTGCCTAGGTGGAAATTACCTCGCTGTTTTCCCGAACAGCGGCAGTCGTTGCCCAGAAAATAAATTGCTCAAACCCGTCCAGATCAACGGGAACCGCACCGCGGCTCAGCTTTTCCAAACTCTGCTGAATAACAGAATCCAGCACAATAAGCAGCTAGTGGGCTGCATCATTCTCTACACCACCTACAGCCCATGTCTAAATCACTGTTTCAGTAACACGGGGAGTTGTGAGATCATCCCAGCCTTGCAAAGTTCTCCATTTCGGGACATATGGACTGAACCAGACATTCACAAGTATTTTGTCTTCAGTGAAATATTTGCACATGATGCAGATCAGAGCCGACACCAGGAAATTCGGGAAAAGCTGGCTGCAGTGGAGAATACCGGGTTTCATGTCAGAAGGTGTGATGGAAAAGGCCGAATCCTGTGTAGAGAATGTTCCGCACCAGAATACTGCATCGAGTAGGCTCCAAGAATTGATTTAACATAATAAGGGATCTGGGAATTTCTGTAAATGGGTGCCGTGCCTGTTCAACTTCATCTGTCACATTTCAAATCAGTATAATAATCTGAATTTACTAACTTACACTGATACCCTTTCTGCTTGTCATTCAACGAATCATATTAGATGTGACCAGAGATAAAATGTTAGTTATCCACTCAATAAATTCAAGAAACCCTCACAGTCAAAATCAATTGCATTCACAACGTCTTTTTCCTGTCCAGCAACACATCTGCAAATGCAACCCAATAGTGGTCCCAGATTCTCAGTGTCAGTATTATTCTAACCAGTCTTATTCCTGATGAAGGGCTCCTACCCGAAACGTCAACTTTCCTGCTGCTTGGATGCTGCCTGACCTGCTGTGCTTTTCCAGCACCACTCAAATCTTGACTCGACTCTCCAGCATCTGCAGTCCTCATTTTCACCTCACTGAAATTCTGTAGATCACTGCAGACAGAGATGTTTCACAACAATATTTGATAGTGTTCAGAAACCATTTCCAATGATGTTTCCAGGGTTATGGGGTTTGATCGATAGGGAGAAGTTGAATAGACTGTACTCCATGTAATCTAACCTTGTGAGCAAGTCTACCATGAGGAACCCTGTCGAACACCTCACTGAAATGCATCTGGTTCCCATCCATCCATTCATCCATTAAAATACATTTGAATGGGTATATGAATAGGAAGGGATTTCCCGAATATTGGCTAAATATTGGAAATGGGGATAGATTTATTTCGGATACCTGGTAGGCTGTGTCATTTCTGAATATCTCTCTAACTCTCTGACTGTGACTCTAATATGAAGGTTATACAGTAACATTCAAGCCCGGTGCTGGAGTTGGATGTGAAATACTTGCACTGAGGCTGGTGTCCTACTTCAAGTCCACCTTTATTTACACATGAGCAGCACTTCCCTTTATCACTGTCTCATTCAGAGACCACATCTCTGACACTGACCCTTCTTCTCTGTCAGCCAGATTAACAGCCCCAATCAGGAACTCATATTCTATGGGATCCAGCTAGCTTTATTGTCTCAACGACTGCAATATGTCCGCTGGAAATAAAGCACACACTAAAGAGAAACGGTTAACTAACCGCGGTAAAGGAAGGCATAAGGCCATGCTGGGGAGGAAAAGGGAGCTACGCATTTGGGGTGACTCAGAGAGTGGAAAAACATCGAATGGGAAGGAGACCAGTAAAGAATGAGTAAAACAGATTTAATCGCCTGAATGAAGCTGTCCATTTACCAAATCATTTAAGAGTTTGGGTGCAGCATGTCTTCAGTTTCCCGTTAATCGGTCGGCAGTTTCTGCATCATTCCCAAATGTTCTCTCTCCAATATTGTAGTGTTGGAATGGTCTGAACAGCAGAGATATCATTTCTTGGCACAGCTGTATTCAATGAAATGATTCGCATGTATAACCAGACATGATCTTTCTGCTTTTGATTTATGCATGTAAAATAAAGTTAATTCCACCATTGAACAGCAATCTGCTTTCAGATGTATGATTTCTGTTTTGTGAAGAAATATGAACGAGCTGGAGAAGTAGTAGCAGTGCCCAGAGTGAGGATTCTCCAACATTGCAGTTGGAAGATGGGGTCAGGGATGGGGTTGGGGTTTACAAGAACTATTCAGGAGGGAAAGGGAGGGACACGTGGTGTACATTGTAGCACCAAGGCAGTGAGGAGCATGACATGCGGCATGGACGAAAATATGGCTCCATTTCCAAAGGCAGGGGCTAAGTAGAAAGGCCACAAAGTATTGACTCACAGGAAGTAAGGGTCAGGCTAGGCTGACAGTGAAACAGGCAGCATACACTAATTGGATGGTGAACAATACAGGGTCACTGTGAACATGTTGGCAGTCACCATATAATTACTGGGGCAAACATCAATTAAGCCTGGAGGACCGTCACGTCAATGAATGATGCTCTTTGGTCTGCTTGAAAACTGTTGGTCTTCCATAGCGAGGATTTGACCCTGAATGAATGTTGCAGACTGACACATGTCAAGGTTCAGCACTACGTGCTGTGGGAGAAACGAGAACTTGGGGCAGCTGCTGCCACGGTGCGGTGGGGAAGACCACTATCTCAGGTCTTCCTGCTGAAGGGAAAGGATTGAGAGGATGATTCAGGAGAAGAGTGAAAGTAATAGGGTGGTTGTTATGGGGGCTTTAACTTTCCAGATTTTGACTGGGAAAGCTATAGCTCGAGTACGTTAGATGGGTCCGTGTTTGTCCAATGTGTGCAGGAGGGTTTCCTGACACAATATGTAGACAGGCCAACAAGAGGTGAGGCCAGACTGGATTGGTTCTGGGTAACGAACCAGGCCAGGTGTTAGAATTGGAGGTAGGTGAGCACTTTGGGGACAGTGACCACAATTCGGTGACTTTTACTATCGTGATGGAGAGGGATAAGTGTGCACTACAAGGCAAAAATTATTGCTGGGGTCAGGGAAATTATTATGCGGTGAGGCATGACTTAGGATGCGTGGCTTGGAAAATTAGTCTTCATGGGAAGGGTGCAATCGATATGTGGAGCTTGTTCAAGGAACAATTACTTAGTATCCTTTATAAGTATGTACCTGTCAGGCAGTGATGAAAGAGTCGTGTGAAGGAGCCGTGGTTTAATAAGAAATTGGAATCCCTTGTTAAAGGGAAGAGGGCGGACATGTAAAGATGAGGCGTGAACGTTCAATTGGGGCGATTGAGAGTTATGAGGTAGTCAGGAAGGATCTAAAGAGAGAGCTAAGAGCAGCAGGGAGGGGACATGAAAAGTCCTTGGTTGATAGGATTGGGGAAAACCCAAAGGCTTTCAATAGGTATGTTAAGAATAAAAGGATGACTCGTGTAGGAATAGGTCCCGTCAAGGATAGTAGTGGGAAGTTGCGCGTGGAGGCTGAAGAATTTGGGGAGACACTGAATGAATACTTATCGTCAGTATTCACTCAGGAACAGGACATTGTGGCTGATGTGAATAGTGAGTCACAATTAATTAGCATGGATGGCTTTGAGATATGTAGGGAAGAGGTGTAGGAAATTCTGGAAAGGGTGAATGTAGATAAGTCCCCTGGGCCTGATGGCATTTATCCTAGGATTCTCTGGGAAGCAAGGGAGGAGATTGCAGAGCCATTGGCCTTGATTTTTATGTCCTCGTTGTCTACAGGAATAGTGCCAGAAGACTGGAGGACAGCAAATGCGGTTCCCTTGTTCAAGAAGGGGAGTAGGGACAACCCGAGTAACTATAGACCGGTGAGTCTCACTTCTGTTGTGGGCAAAGTCTTAGAGACAATTGTAAGGGATAGGATTTAAGAACATCTGGATAGGAATAATGTGATCAAGGATAGTCAGCATGGTTTTGTGAAGGGCAGGTCGTGCATCACAAACCTTATTGAGTTCTTTGAGAAGGTGTCCAAGGAAGTGGAAGAGGGTAAAGCAGTAGATGTGGTGTATATGGATTTTAGCAAGGCGTTCGATAAGGTACCCCATGGTAGGCTAATTCAAAAACTACGGAGGTATGGCATTGAGGGCGCATTAGAGCTTTGGATTCGGAATTGGCAGGCTGGAAGGAGAAAGACGGTAGCAGTTGATGGTATAGGTTCATCTTGGAGTGCAGTTACTAGCGGTGTTCCACAAGGATCTGTTTTGGGACCATTGCTGTTTGTCATTTTTATAAATGACATAGACGAGGGGCTTGAAAGCTGTGTGAGCAAGTTTGCGGATGACACGAAAGTCGGTGTAGTTGTGTACAGCGAAGAAGGATGTGGCAGGTTACAACGGGATATAGATAAGTTGCAGAGCTGGGCAGAATGGTGGCAAATAGAGTTCAATGTAGCTAAGTGTGAAGTCATTCACTTCGGTAGGAGTAACAAGAAGATGGATTACTGGGCTAATGGTAGGCTACTTGGCAGTGTGGATGAGCAGAGGGATCTTGGTGTCCATGTACACAGATCTCTGAAAGTTGCCACCCAGATAAATAGTGCTGTGATGAAGGCATATGGTTTACTGGGCTTTATTGGTAGAGGAATTGAGTTCCGGAGTCCTGAGGTCATGTTTCAGTTGTATAAGACTCTGGTGCGGCCTCATCTGGAGTATTGTGTGCAGTTTTGGTCGCCATACTATAGGAAGGATGTGGAGGCACTGGAACGGGTGCAGAGGAGGTTTACCAGGATGTTGCCTGGCATGGCAGGAAGATCGTATGAGGAAAGGCTGAGGCACTTGTGGCTGTTCTCATTGGAGAAAAGAAGGTTTAGCGGAGATTTGATAGAGGTGTACAGGATGATTAGGGGTTTAGATAGGGTTGACAGTGAGAACCTTTTACCGCAAATAGAGTCATCTGTTACTAGGGGACACAGCTTTAAATTAAGGGGTGGTAGGTATAGGACAGATGTTAGGGGTAGATTCTTTACTCAGCGGGTTGTGAGTGCATGGAATGCCCTGCCAGTAGCAGTGGTGGACTCTCCCTCTTTATGGTCATTTAAGCGGGCATTGGATAAGCATATGGAGGTTATTGGGCTAGTGTAGGTTAGGTAGGCTTTGCTCGGCGCAACATCGAGGGCCGAAGGGCCTGTACTGCGCTGTATTTTTCTATATTCTATGTTCTAATGCATTGTGAGAGAAAACACCATGAAACTAAACTAGTGAGAGATACAAATGTATTTGAAACAGCTTTCTGCAGGTACAGCAAAATGTGATCAGGAAAGTCAAATATGTGTCCTCTGTTGGCAGCAGAAGAAAAGCTGCAATTGGGACAAAGTAAACAACAGAGAAATAAAGACAATATTTTTGGTCTTTTTCTCAGAGACAAAATTTCACTAAGTTTCTCAACAATACGACAGACTCGATGCCTCGTCAAAATGAGGAGAAAGTCGAACTGGTCATTCATGAACAGAAGTAGAACATAGAACATAGAAAAGTACAGCACAGATCAGGACCTTTACCCCACGATATTGTGCTGAGTATTAATCCTAATCTAAAGCAAAATAACCTAACCTCTGCACCCCTCAATTCACTGCTGTCAATGTGCATGCCCAGTAGTCACTTAAATGTCCCTAATGACTCTGCTTTCACCACCACCGCTGGTAACGCATTCCATGCATTCACAACTCTCTGCATAATAAATCTACCTCTAACATCTCCTTTATACTTTCCTCCTAACACCTTAACCTATGAACCCACGTGCCAGTCAATCCTGGCCAGAGAATAGCCTCTGGCTATCGACTCTATCCATGCCTCTCCTTATCTTGCATGCCTCAATTAGCTCAACGCTCTTCCTCATCCTCTCAAGAGAAAAAAATCCGAGCTGAGTCAATCTCTCTTCGGAAGGTAAGCCCTCCATTCCAGATACCACCCTGGTAAACTTTCTTTGTACCGTCGCCAAAGCCTCCGTATCTTTCCTATCATAGGTCGACGAGAAGTGGACACAATATTCCAACTGTGGTCTCTCCAGGGTTTTGTAGAGCTCCCCCTTAATGAAAACCAAAACACCAAATGTTTTCTTAACAACCCTATACAGTTGGGTGGCAACTTTGAGGGCTTATCCACTTGAACACTCAGATCCCTCTGCTCCTCCACGCTGCCAAGAATCTGTCTTTAATCCTATATTCAGCATCAAGTTCGACCTTCCAAAATGCATCAGTTCGCATTCATCCAGGTTGAACTCCATCTGCCATTTCTTAGTCCAGCTCTGCATACCGTCAATGTCGTGCTGCAGCCTGCAACAGCTCTCGATATTATCAATGGCACCCCTAACCTTTGTGTCATTGGCAAATGTACTAAACCACCCCTCAACCTCCTCATCCAGGTCATTTATAAAAAATCTACAAAGAGCAGAGGCCAAGAACCGAGTCCTGGGTGGGGGGCGGGGGCCACTCACCACTGATCTTCGGGAAGCAGACCTTCCATCCACAAAAACTCTCTGCCTTCTGTCAGCCAACCAATTCTGAATCCAGTGAGCCCAATCTCCATGTATCCCATAGCTCCTGACTTTATGAATGAGCCTACCGTGGGGAACCATATCAAATACCTTGTAGTACTGGAGAAAATAATATAATCCTGGAATTCTGAAGATCAGTATTTGTGAATCTGCAGATTATTGGTTGCATAATCTTACATATGTTGCTGGTTATCTTTCCAAATTCTGGAAAGATTGGAATCATTCCTGCAGATTCTATGATGCTGGGATGGCATCAACCCCAGTGAAGTAACAGAATGTGTTGAAAACGATGATGCAAGTGGATGCTTAAAAATAAAATGGTCTGATTGAATGGAGTCAGCACGAGTTGATCAAGACAACATTGTTTCACAAACTCGAAAGAGCTCCGTCTTTGGAAGAATTAACTGGCAGAATATATACAATGTAAATAGTGAGGGTTTGGTATCCCGTCTGATAGAGTGTGTAACTGGAGATAACAAACTGCTTAGCATTCAGCATAGTTTAATGGCAAGCAAACAAACAATAGGCATACATAGGCCATTCTCGGGTTAGCTTGTTGTGACCAGAATGGTTCCAGAAGGACCAGCCTTTTCACACCAACCATCCCCAATCCGCATGCATGGTTTGAATTTTGTGACCGAATGTACGATTAACAAGTTGGCTGATGATGTAAAATGAGAATGCAAGTTTCGAGGTGAGCAAAAAAACCAATAAATGATTAATACAAGCTAAGTGTGTCGGAATAAAAGTGTGAAAATGCAAACCAGCAAAGATATTACAGTGTAGGCCGCACTGAATAATCTACTGCTGCTTCTAATTCCTACCTTTTCAGTGCCGGTGCAGTTATCCAGCAAGATTATCCCCACAGCTCATCATAAGGTGAACACGTTGCGTCTCACTTCAAGTAAAAGACTCTTGTTGTGCCTTTTCCATCAATGCATCCGGCATGGACAGCCCTGTACTGTAGAATCAGACATGATTAAAACTGGGGCAAATAGGAGGAAAGGGTGAACGTCATTTTGTGTCTTATTGATTTTACTGAATGGTTATTTCATTAACACCTGATTAACGCAGACACAGTCATTGTGTGCCATTGTAATACAAATATAAACATGAGTAGCGAGCTTTCACAGAATAGTACGAATTAAAAACTAAGATTCAAATATCGAAGAAATACATAAATCAACAAAAATGTGGAAGCAATGATCTGGTCAAATTCGAAATTAGGTATTGAAGCAATGTTTCCATGGATTAGTCTCGAAGAATGAGTACTCAAATAAATTCCTACGTCATTGGGCTTATTGGGAATCATTCCACCAATTTAGTTCATGAGGGTCTTCTGCAGTTTCGACATTGAAAGCCAATTTCCAAATCGCATTCTCTATGACCCTGCAAATTTATTTTCCACAAGTACCCATAAAATTAAGTTTTGAAGTCTAAGCAGGATATGATTCTACTCTCTAAATAAGATGCTTCTGGCTTGAAAAGGTACCCGAGAGATTTGACTTCAACATTTAACATTGTAAGGCTACACAGAGCCAGAGAAAGTACAATAGATGCCCCTGGTTAAACAATTGCGTACACACGGAGAAAGAAATTTCAAGCTGGGGTGTGAGAGCTTCTGCATCAGTGGGTCGTTAACATTTCACATGGTGGGTTCAATAAAACAAGCAAAAACAAAACAACATTTTGCGGACAGCATTTACCATATACATTTGAGCACTAGTTGAACATTTTTGACTAGTTTTTAAGATTAAATTTATGGGGTCGGCTATTATGTTGAGGGGCTGAAATCCATTGTCCATGTAACTTCAAACCATATCATGAGCAAGAAGACTGACATCTCTGCGGAGTTCCTCAGGTTGTCCTAGACCCAGCCATCTTCAGCTGCTTCATGAATGAACCTCCTTCAAAAGCAGGAATGTCCAATGACGATATTAAAGTGCCCAGCATCATTCTTGATTCCTCAAATCCTGAAGTGCCCATGTTCGTTTGCAAAAAATCTGGACAATATCCTGACTTAGATTTAAAAGCCATTTTTATGATTTACACCAAATTAATATCAGCCAAATTACATCTCCATTATGAAGCAATTTAACCATTGTCCCTTGATATTCAATGGTGTTACCGCCACTAACACCCACACTCTCAATATCCTCGGGTTCCAATTCACCAGAAACTCAACATGACTTGGAAGCTGGGGAACTTGGTGAAATAAATAGTGATGTCTTGAAAGCTGTCCATATTACAGAGGAGGTGTTGATGGAGATCTTAACATCATTAAAGGTAGATATACCCTCAGGACCTGATCAGGTAATTTCAGAACATTTTGAGAAGCAAGGGAAGAGATTGCTGGGCATCTTCCTGAGATCATTATTTAAGAAAGATGGTAAGGAAAAGCCAGCGAAATACAGGCTGGTGAGTGTGATGTCAGTGGGTGGAAAGTTATTGGAGAGGATTCTGAGGGATAGGAGTTACATGCATTTGGAAAGAGAAGGACAGCTCATGCACAGTCAACATGGTTTCATATAACGGGGATCATGTCCACTAACTTGAGATTTTGAAAGAGCTGACATAGCAAATTGGTGAAAGCAGAGCGGTAAATGCTGTCTATATGGAATTCAGTAAGGCGTTTGGCAAGATTCCACGTGGTAGACCGGTTAGCGAGTTTAGATCACATGGGATATGGGGAGAACTAGACATTAGTTTCAAAATCTTCTTCACGGTAGTCGATAGAGGGTGGTGGAAGAGGGTTACTTTCCAGACTGGAGGCCTGTGACCAGTATCAGTGCAGGTTCCACTGTTTTTTTGTCATTAATAAAAATGGTTTTGATGTGAATATAGGAGATATAGTTAGTAAGTTTCCAGATAACAGTAAAACTGGTGATGTATTGAACATTGAAGAAGGTTGTCTGACAGTACGGCAGGACAATAGGCTGAGGAGTGGAAGAGAGCATTTACTTGAGATAAATGTGAGATGTTGCATTCGGGTTAGGCAAACCAGGGCACGACTGAAACAGTTAACGGTAAGGCCTTCGGCAGAGTTGCTGAAAAAAGAGACCGAGGGCACAACTGCATAGTCCCTTGATAGTGGAGTCACATGTCAACAGGATGGTGATAAAGGCATTTGGTACACTTTCCTTTATTGTCAGTGCATTGAGTATAGGAATTGGGACATCACGTTGTACAGGACATTGGTGAGGCCAGTGTTAGAATACTGTTATCAATTCTAGTCTTCCTGCTATGGGAAAGGTATTGTTAAACTTTAAAGAGTTCAGAAAAGTTTTATAAGTCTTTTGCCAGGACTGGGGGTTTGAGCCATAGGGAGTGGGTGAAAAGGCTGGGCCTTTCCTCCCTGAAGCATTACAGGCTGAGGGGTGGCCTTTTCGAGATTTAGAAGATCATGAGGGGCATGGATATAGGGAATAGCCAGTATCTTTTTCCAAAGGGAGGGGAATCCAAAACTAGATGGCACAGCTTTAAGGTGAGAGTACCAAGTTTTAAAAGGGACATGAGGTGTAACTTATGCACGCAGTGGGTGGTGCGTGTATGGAAAGAGCTGCCAGAGAAAGAGGTGGAGGTGGGTACACTTGCAACATTTAGGACGCATGTGGATGGGGATATGAATAGGAAGGCTTAAGAGGGATATGGTCTTAATGTAGGCAAATGGGACTAGATTAGTTTAGAAAGATTGGTCAGCATTGAGGAGTTGTACTGAAGGGTAAAAAATGAGGTCTGCAGATGCTGGAGATCACAGCTGCAAATGTGTTGCTGGTCAAAGCACAGCAGGTTAGGCAGCATCTCAGGAATAGAGAATTCGACGTTTCGAGTATAAGGGTCCGTTTCCATCCTGTCGAGCTTTATGACTCTATCTAGAAGGCACAAGTCATGAATATGCATGTGATACTATCCTCCCCACTTCCCTGGATGAGCGCAGCTCCACATCACTCAAGGAGCTTTACGTCATCCAGAGCAAAGCAACCTGCTTGCTTGGCATCATATTCCATAAGCATTTGCTCCATCCACCAGTGACGCTCAGTCACAGTACTGTTTGTTATCTACAACATGCACTGGAGAAATTCAAAAACGACCCTGAGGAAGCACCTTCCGTCTTGAAGGACAGCACCTACATGGGAACACCACCAACTGCAAGTACCTTTCCCATTCATGCAGCATTTTGTCTTGGAAACTGAAAGCCTTCCCTTCATTGTTGCTTGGTCAAAGTCTTGGAATTCCTTCCCACAGAGCATTGTGGATCTAACAAGAACACATGGACAACAAAGGTTCATGAAGGCAGCTCACCAGTAATTTCTCAAATGCAACCGGGGACTTTAGGTTGCTCGGGCTGTAGCACCCTTACCCCATGAGTAAGCAAATATTAAATAATGTCATGTGTAACTGAAACAACTTCCCTCACAATGAAACATTCAACATATATTGTTGTTTACTTGCTGTAGCTGCTGCATCGTATATTTGAGATTCATCCATCAGCACACCCGGATCTCTCTGTATAGCATAGCAATCTCTCACCATTTGGATAGTATGTTTTTTGCCCCAAGAAGCACAGACATTTTCAAACTTTCCCACATGATACTCCATTTTCCATATCTTTGACCATTAATCTCACGTCCCTGTATCCATTTATACAATTCGTTTGACCTGTTATCTATTAACTTTCTGACATCTTTGTGTTATCAGCAAGGGTAGCTACAATATCTTCAGTCCCTGCATCCAAATCGTGTGGATAAATTGAGAACAGTTGAACACCGCCCTCCTCCAAATCCTGATGTGGTGCGTCATCATGCCTTCCTCCCAGCGTTCAAAAAAACCGACACTCACATACTCTGCCAGCGTTCCTCTTGCTCTCAATCCAATCTACTTTCCATGCTAATACGTTGCCTTTCTACATTATGCACATTTACTTCCTGCAATAACGTTTTAAGTGGCATCTTATCTTCTGGAGATCTGAGTATAATACTGGTTCGCATTTTCGGTATCATCAGGACAAGTTTTTTTTTAGATTACTTACAGTGTGGAAGCAGGCCTTTTGGCTCAACAAGACCACACCGACCCTCCAAAGAGCAACCCACCCAGACAAATTGACCTACATTTACCCCTTCACCTAATACTACGGGCAATTTAGCATGGCCAATTCATCTAACCTGCACATTTTTGAATTGTGGGAGGAAACCGGAGCTCCTGGAGAAAACCCACACAGACACGGGGAGAATATGCAAACTCCCCACAGACAGTTGGCTGAGATGGGAATTAAACCCAAGTCTCTGGCGCTGTGAGGCATCAGTGCTAACCACTAATCACTGAACCACCCTGCCCATTATTATTCAATATTTATTGTTTCTGATAAATGATTTACACATCATATCCAACTGCCCATTATAACATCTTTAATCATAACTTGCGATGTTACCTTTGCCAGATATCATGTCAATTATTTTGTGTTTCTTGCTGCGTGATGCCTTCTATTTCCCATCTGAAGGAACATTTCTGGAATATAAAGAGTTCCGCAAAGTCAAAGCCAACACATCAATCATTGCACTACGTCGTTATTTTAATCTCTGAGGATGAAACACACCAGGGCCTTGGAAAGTGTAAATTCAAAATTTGCTCAGTATTACTCAATTGGTAATGGTAACTATCTTGACTTCCTATCTCCCTTTCTATTTCTGATCTAATATCTGCTTATTGATACGACACCGGGAACACCCCCTCCCCCGTTAATTTGAACCATCAACACAGACCAGATTTATCCCAGACAGTAATCTGTGAAATTGAAGAGGCCAACAACTAGTTAAAGTAAAAAGTAACAACTTTATTTCTTAATGTACAATCGAGAATAATTAACTATTAACTACATCCCCTATCTTTACTTCATTTTCTATTATACTAATCCGATAAAACTCAACTAAGATTTACCAAAATGCGAATTTCAAAACCAGACAGCTGTCAAATCTTCACTTTGTACCTTCCTCTGGAAGTTTTCTTCTCCTGAGGATTTCTGTTTCACAGGTGAATGATAGATAAATGTACCTTTCAGATACCTATACTGACGGCTATCTGCATTTGTTGTTGGCCTGGTACTTCTCCCTCAACTGTTCACATTTTCCTGGTCTTATAACCACAAAATGTCGGACTGCGTCATTGGGTTTTACTGTTGACAAACTTGATTGGAATTTTAATTTTGGGGGGTATAATTTAAACAGTTTGACCTTAATTCCAAAGTATTTTTTTGTCTCCAGGCAACCAGCTACACGAGCTGTTATACCAAATGTGACGTTGTATCTTTTTCAGGACACTTGGTGCTGTTTTCCAGGAGTGTTTTCCATTTGGTCAACATTTACTTTAGTTAGTTTCTTTCTCAACCTGTTGGACTATAACCTGGTGTTCTAGCATTTTTAAACGCAAATTTATGCGGCACGGTGGCACAGTGGTTTTCACTTCTGCCTCACAGCGCCAGAGACCTGGGTTCATTTCTGACCTCAGGCGACTGACTGTGTGGAGTTTGCACATTCTCCCCGCGTCTGCGTGGATTTGCTCCGGTTTCCTCCCAAAATTAGGTGAATTGGCAATGGCTAAATTGCCCGTAGTGTTAGGTGCAGGGGTAAATGTAGTGGGACGAGTCTGGGTGGGTGTGCGTCGGTGTGGACTGGTTGGGCCGATGGGCCTGTTTCCACACTGTAAGTAATCTAAAAAAAATCTAATCTAAACGTACCAGACAATTTAGCATCATAGAGATGAATAGCACGGAAACATTTATTTTGTTCCAACTTCTCTATGCCGACCAGATATCCAAAACAAATCTAGTGCCATTTGCCAGCACTTGGCCCATATCGCTCTGAACCCTTCCTATTCATATACTCATCCAGATGCCTTTTAACTATTGCAATTATACCAGCCTCCATTTCTTCCTCTGGCAGCACATTCCATACACACAGACCGCTGCATGAAAACATTGTCACCTACGTCCCTTTTACACTTTCCCCTCTCACACTAAACCGATGCCCTCTGGTTTTGAACTCCCAACAACCCAAAGAAAATACCTCGTCAATTTAACCTATCCATGTCTCTTTATATTGTAAACTGCCTTGGGCTGTTTGTTATTTTCACAGAAAGTGATGAAAAATGGATGAAGATGTACTGAAATGAAAATGCACTTCCTCAGCATGTAGGCAAACTGACTGAACTTTATCAATGCTACTCACCACCAATGCATACCACGTTTTTTCCAGACTTGTGACTCAAGGACCTTGTCATGGGGGTAGTTGCCATGGTCAGTCATGAAGGGGATCATCACCACTGCAGCAAGATACAGGAGAATGTGATTTCCTCTGGTTAATAAAAACATACAAGGTAGGAGTGATATATTGTCTAACCGTCCTTTTTATGCTCTTTCTTCACACTTAAGCAATGATTTATAATTGTTTAGTTTATATTCTGCCCAGTCAGCAGACCAACTACCGGTCATAGGGTCCTACAATACTGAAACAGGCTCTTTGGCCCAAACTGGTTCATGCAGACCAAAATGTCCATCCACGCGAATCCCATTTCCCTGCACTCGAACCATATCCGCCTAAACTTTTCCTATCCATGTATGTAACCAAATGTCTTTTCAAGATTTTAAACGTACCCGCCTCAACCATTTCCGCTGGCAGCTCATTCCATATGTGTATCACCTTCTGTGTTGACCCTCGGGTTTCTTTCTATTCATTCCTCTCTAACCATAAACTGATGCCCTCCAGTCCTCGATTCCCCGACTCTGGGAAAAAGACTGAGTGCATTCACCCTATCCATGCCTCTCACGATCAAATACACTTCTATAAGATCCCCCATCATTCTCCTATACTATAAAGAAACAATATCCACTCTTGCCCAATCTCTCACTATAACGCAGACCATTGTGTCCAGGCAACATCCTTGCGATATTTTTTCTGTTTTCTATCCAGTTTAGCAACATTTTTCCTGTACCAAGGTGATCAAAACTGAGACAATACCCCAAGTGTGGCTTCACCAAATGTCCTGTAGAACTGCAACATAACTCCCCAACGTCTGTACCCATGAGTAAGCTTTTGCTGGGGTAGCTGAAATGACCACAAGTTGCCGTGCAGTGACGCGAACTGTAAAGGAACTCATGAAAGGTAGAGCACAACAAAGGGTGAAGGCAACAAAAAGCAAAACTGCACCTACAATAAGACCAATCTTGACAAAAGATGCTCCCCAAGACACTAACATAGTATTCAGCCAATCAAAAGCCTGATTACCAAACCCTGCATTGTTTTTATTTTTATCTCCCTTCTTACATTGTTTAGTTTTTCCATTGCTTCAGTCAAAGATCCCTCAGGGCTAGTGTTGTTAGGTATAAAGGTACAGTAATGTTGCCCAAACATCACACAAACTTCGTCTTTTTCCTCCTGTATCCAATCTACGGCCTGTCTGTTTTGTCATGTCATTTAAGTGGTAGCATCCAATTGTTCTCCGAAGGCCACAACGGCATCATCAGTATAATTGATAAATCTCTGCTTTTTGTAATAAATGTAATTAATCCATTCAGCATTCTTGCTAATTCCCATCATTGGGATAAGAGCTTCCCAGCCCGCGGCAATGTCATTGCGGGCCTTAAACACGTTAGGAATACCTCTTGGCTGTCCTATACTATCAATCTGAATTGTCGGACCAGGGACATACCGTCGCTTAGTTCGATGACTGTAATGTAGCGTCAAGCTGCGTGTGGTGGTATAACCTACCTTGTGTCGTAGCATTACACGTGCAAAGCTGCCACTCCAGTCACTGAGCTGCGTCATGCACAACCCTACTTTCTTACCTCAGCCAGTAAGTATCTGCCAGTGGGACACGTTGAGAATTTGAAACAGCCCCAAATGTGGTGTCCAACTCTATTTGAATCGTTTTCCCACAAAGACCCATAAAGTAGCCGACTAGTGTGGAGCTATTTCATTTAAAGTTTTCAAAACTCAACTCTCCCCGTTTCCTGAAAGCAGCCTCGGGAAACGTGTCATTAGTCTTACCGGTGAACCACAGCGTACGATATCAACACCACCGTTGGAGTTGCTGCCAGCCCACGTCATCCTGCTGATAGAATGTAGTGGCCTGAAGTAGCAGGCACCAAAAGGGGGCAAGGGGATTGCCTGTAAGTTGATGAATCATTCGGGTAAATGGGTCGGCTAGAGTGCTGCAAACACCATTCAGTACGGATGCTCAAGTTAAAGGGCATATGGACAACATAGTATGAGGGGGTTAACTTAGTGCACAAGAAGCAGTCCTGTCTAGCCATTACGACGACCGTGTAGTTTGCCCATTGATACCGGTGATTGTCATGAGCGCGCCCGTGCTAGGGCAGCAAATTAACCCTGGCATTGCCTGTCCTGGTCTGCCAAGTTAATGTCACCAAGTCTGATTATGCAGGCCTGGCATCAGAGAGGTGATTATCAGGGGCATCACCCCATGTCTTCCCCATCCTTGCTGCCAGGAGGACTGTTCTAGACATCTCCGTAAGTATCATTTCTGGAATGATCAGGATTCCCAAGAACTTCACCTGTACCTTCTTCAAAACCCTTTGGATGCGTACTAGCCTCCTGTGTGCCTTACCGTGTCCATGTTTTTCAGCCTGAACTCCACTTACCTCAGTGTAAGAGTTAATTTGTGCCGGTGAGCGAGCTTTAGTACAATGTCGTCCTTCCACTTGGATGTCGGTAGATGATGCCTTATCACTAAGAAAGTTCTCTCTCCACGTTGACAGCTGTCAGTTCCCTTTGTATTTCCAGCAGGTGGTTAGTCTCATGTATCATAGATTGCTGCTGCATATGTTGATAAAGTTCTGAGTTTAAGTGCTCCAAGCTAGGCCCTTTGTATGGGCCTCTTCACCTGGGTCCTGGCATAAGTCTACTTATGATCATCTCGAGCGGTGTGATCATCTCATGTCGTGATAGATTGTAATGCCAGCGGCAGCACATTCATCCAATTAAGGTTGGTGCTTGTGCAGATCTTGTTTAATTTGTCTGTCAATGTCCCATGAATTCTTTCCACTATACCCTGTGACTGGGAATGATATACGCATCCAAACCTCAGCTTGAGTTTCAAAGAATGCAGCATCAAATTGTCTACGTTCTGAATGAAGGCAGTCTCATTCTCTGAGCTGATTTCCGACGGTATACCAATCCTTGAGATATCTTCATTCGTCATAAATGTTATTCCTGTCCCAGCTCCTGCTTTCAAACTTATTTCCACTGGTCCAGCTGATTTCACTCTCCCCCCCATCTGTATCATGTTGCGGCCACAAATTGCCTGGTACTGTATCCAATTGTTCATTACCATATTGATCATCATCCTCCACTGTCACTGGCATGCTCCGCTGGATTGTTACCTTGGCTTCCTTTGGATTCCCTGTGAAGTTGCAGCACGTCAGTGTTTTAATATAGCTGCCATCCCTCGATTCCCAAACCCCTGTCGTGAGCATATTTCATTCCCTAATTGTTTCTACATGCCTGGCCATAGTGCCTGAATCTTTAGATTGATATCGCTTATTTACCAGTAAGGCTACATGCAGTGCAGAGCCTGGTACACTCTACCAGTTTGACAGGAATGGATTTCTCTCTATTTGCAAGATCACTTCCTGCTCCCCTAATAACATTGCTTCACTGCTAAAATTTTGTGGAGCACCGTTTTTCTCGTGCCACTGTGTTTCTAACACCTCATCCTGAGATTCATCATATATCACTGTGTCGTCCAGCTCAGACTTAGGTGGTCTTGCTTTGGTCAACATCGTAAACACCTCTGCTTCCCACATCCGCCAAATGTCTTGAATATCACATGCTATGTCCCCTATCCAGTAAGCATTAACATATTTAACGTCTGGCATCATTAATTGTATATTGGCCTTTTCGACGACCGAGTCCTGCTATGTGCACTCCAAACTTACTTCTATCTGTCAGCTATATTTATTTGAACTGATTGTGGGTAATTATGAGACATCTCTTTTGATTCTCATGGAGGCGGGTTATTGTGTTGGCTGAGTTTGAAGAAACTGTAAAACAGCAGAGGGAAATACTTACCTACAGTTAAGGAAGGTAATAAGTAGAAACATGTCAGCGTACTTTACATTCAAATGCGTATATGTGCTGTGTGTTAGTGGTGAGGCTGGTTGGTGGGATAAACAGAGAGGAAGTTTAGGGATGATAAGTAAGTTTGATGATACAAATATTCACAGGGTGAATGGTAGTGAGGAAGATAATGTCAGGGTACTGATAGAAACAGACACATTTGTCATTAGGGCATGTGAGTGGTAGATGAAATTTAACTTTGATAAATGTGAGATGATGCTTCTTACCAGGAGGCATAAGACAAGACAGTACTCAATGAGTGGTGGGATACGAGGAAGCTCAGAGGAAATAAATATCCCTCAAATTGGCAGAAGTGGTTAATGATTCAGTGAAAAAGGTATATTTACCAGCAGGGATTTCCTGTCTGTAATCTGGAGGACTTTGGTTCAGTCACGATTGGAGTTTTGTGTGCAGTTCTGGTCACTGTACGATAAGAAGGATGTGATTGCATTAGACAGGGTGCACAAAGACATTCATGAAAATGTTGCTGGGAGAGTAGCAGTTTAGTTGTGAAGATAGATTCTGGATAAGGTCGAGTTGCGATCTTACGAGTAGAGATAAGAGGATAAGACTATGAGGGGCATGTATTGGGGGAATATGAAGCAGTTTTTTCCCCTTCTCTGAAGATCCAAGAGCAATGTGGCCCATATTGTAGCTGAAAGGCTCGAGGTTCAAAGGGAAGATGACATCCAGAGGACGGTCGGTTGAGTTGGCAATCTTCAAAATCTTGAAAAAGGACTTGAATGACAATCAAGATAATGGTGTAAGTTTTGAAATGGGACTCATGTAGTTTATAATATAATTTTCGAGTTACAAACGCGAGGGATCGATGAGTCAAGTCTATCTCAAATGATGTTATCATTCAAGGATTTGTAACTTAAATTTCGGAATTTGTTTCTGTTTTTAGATTCGATTAGATGATTACCAATGTGAAAAGAGGTCCTATAGCCCAACAAGTCCACACTGACCCTCCGAAGAGCAACCCACCTAAACCCATTCCAATACATTTCTCCCTTCACCTAACATTACAGGCAATATAGCATGTCCAATTCATCTAAGTTGCACCTAATTAATTTTTGTTTTCGTTTTGAAGAAATATTAACTCGTGTACGTTCAAACTGTTGTGATGGTTACTATGAACTTCTGGTTCTGAGTTAGAGAATTCTTTCACAGATAGATTTTGCCAAACAAGTTGCAGAAGTGAGTTAAAAGGAAAGCAACAATATAACTATGTTGAGTAGAACACCTCTTAACGAATTCCACAACGAGAGGCATTGAATGACCGAATAGCCTCAGCAACATCCAGTGTCCTGACTGAAAAGAAGTGCAAAAAATTATATTTTTGGGATTAATTGTGAGGGAACTAAAGCAAGTCTTGTTGTTTGAAGACAACCTGCAATTCGCATTTGAGACCCAAGGGGATCCAATTAATTCAGAACTTGGGCTTTTCAAATTGACTTAGTGAAAAACATCATTAAAGTATACCTGTTAGGATAATTTAGCTGTTGAAAATGATTAAATGGTGGAACGTGTCATCATAATTTCCCAGTGGATATACCACACAATATAAAGTAAAGTCTCTGAAACTGTATTACCTCCAATTCCAACGGATTAACAGCTGCAGCAAGGGAGAGTTAGTGCCAAAACCAATAAAATGCAGCTTCGAAGGCAAATGGTCAAAAAAGTTTACTACACCATCATTGCTGTTGTTGGAGTTCCTGGTAAGTCTTGGAACCACTCATGTTGTACAGATGTCTGCTTCTTCCAATTAGAATTATTCAAAATGTGGGTTCCTATTCAAAGAGGACCAAGTAACCCCAGCGCCCAAGTGTTACTGGGAGCATCACTCTAAGTAAAATTATACTGAGTGCGGGTTACTAACTGGAGGGGAACAGTTTGCGCCAGTGGCTTTTTGTACGTAGGGGTATCTATGAATATAGAATTGATCTGTTTGTGGTGAACCGAATTCAAATGAATACCTGACTACGTCCATAACGAGGACCATAATTTGACTGTAAACGTGTAATGCTTCTTTCATAATACATTTCTAATTTCTGATGTGTTCACTGATGAACCTGTCATTGTAGATTGTTAACATGATTGAATGCAAATTAAATAAATCGTTGATGTGTATATTTGGAACTCAGTTTGAAAGTTAAATGTTCCATTGGGGGTGCATATATGTGACTCATTCGCATATCGTGAAAGTAACAGAAGAGCAATGTCAATTCACTCACTTGTCCGATGGACATATAATGGTTACTTTAAAAATCTTTTGAACTAATTGATATTCCAGCATGGTTAGGGCAAGCCTGTATCATGGCTACTACATTTCTTTATCGAGACGTTAATAATGAAGGATCTGGACTAACAAGTGTTGACACATTTTTGCGCCTGTATCTGATAAGATTTTGATTAACCATGTTTGAATCGGTAATTCATAATCTAAGCGTAGTTGTTTTGTAAAGTGATCACTGTCCATTACTTTGTGATGTGTGTCCTCCTTGGGAGGAAGAGGTTTTGTTAAGGACGTTGCACCAGTTAGTTTTAAGGCAATATTATTAAAAAGCAAAATAAATTTAAGAGGAAAACATTCTGATGCAATCAATAATGGGCATCAGCACTCGGAATATGATGGCTGTGATAAACAATTGAATTAGAGTGGATTACAGGACAGAAAGAGAATACAATAAAGAATGTTGTATAATAGTACAGAAAATCTTGAAGAAGATTTTTGACTTCAGGCATATTCGTGAGATTCTGCTGGCCGACTACTTGATTCATATTACTGGCAGAGCTCATAAATCTAAGTTTCCAAGTAGAGAGCATTTGTCTTCTTTTCGTGTGATAATGATAAACGTTCTGACTCTGCCAGATGTCCAACCACATCACACAATCCCATATTTTTGTTCGACAGCTTCTGACCATTCAACATAACCATGTGTTAAACTTTAAAGTGCGACAATCTCTGGAATGTTTGACTTGCATTACAAAACATTTATTCCTTAATCAGATGTTCCTATTTTTATAGTTTAATGTATTAACTTAAATAAAATCTCCGCGTTCTTACCGTATAAATTATAAACGTATACTGACAACAGGAAGCCTTTAAGAAACTGGAGTCAAAGAGATTCCAACTCTCTTTATTATTGCACTGCCTCCAGGTAAGATGGTTCTGGCACTAAAAGGACAATCATCTCAGCTGTCACACATCGTTGCATGAATTCTGCAAGGTCGTGTCCTTGGCCCCAGACTCTGCAGTTGCCTCACCAAAGCCCTTCCCTCCACTTGTCATGTCCAAAGCGAAGATGTTTGCAAACAATTACACCACGTTCAGCGCAGTTTTTTTATCTCGTTGTATAATGAAGACATTTGTGTCCCAAAACTTCATGATAACATCCAGCTGGTATGGTAATTGATAAATAACATTCGCACTCTGCAAGCACCAGACAAGAATAACCTTAAGCAGTAAGAATCTATCAAACACCCATTGACATACAATGCCATTACCATCCCTGAATGCACGATGAGCATCTTCGCGTTGCATGATGGAAACGCACACTTCAGTCCAACTTGTCAATGCCGACTAAGTTCTGCATTTCATCGAATCCACATCGTGTGGAAACAGGTAACTCAGTCCAACAAGTCTACATCCGATCCCCCTACGTTATCCCCTGCATTTCCAATGGCTAACGCTCCTAACCTATACATCCCTGAACACCAGGGAAAATTTAGCATAGCCATACCACCTGAAATTTGCATTTTTGGACTTTTGTAGAAAGTTGGTGCATCCGGCAGAAACTGATGTAAAACACGGGGAAAACGTGTAAACTCAACATAGGCAGTCTCAGTGAGGCTGTAATCTCACTTGACTCCCTTGCACTGTGAGACATCAGTGCAAACCACAGAATCATTGTGGCATCCAAAGACCTCAATACTTCTCCTATTCATGCACCTGTCCACATGCCTTTTGATCATTACATCGGTACCGGTATTTATAAATTCCTGCAGCAGTTCATTACAAAATTAAATCACCTTCTGTGTGAAACAGTTGCCCATCAAGAGTCTCCGATTCGTTTTTTTACTGACTCCGGGTGTTTTTCTGTGAATGTTTTGTTATGGGAAACTACAGTTCGACACTGTAAAGGAAAATAAATACCATCTCCCGACTAAACCCTCCACTGCCCCCAAAAAGACGTAATGAGTACCTGGTCGTGTTTCTGAGATTAATTTTCTGCCCATGTGATTGTGTTTGTCTTTTGAAGGTGCAAGTTACTTCACTTGAGAGAAGCTACTGTAATGGTTCTCATGATATTGCACTGAACAAAAAGAAACCTGAGTTCTAAAATTCAACATTAATCTAGAAAATTCAATTAATCATTTCAAATCTATTTTGTTTCATCTTACAGTTAGTCTGGTGGCAATTGCATTCTTATCTCGGAGCAAGTGTGGCCTTTCAAGATGTTCCATTTGCTATCTCGTAGCCATGGCAGTGTCTGATCTCCTGTTCATTATTTTTGATATCGTATTGGATGAGTTTGTTTACTATTATTATCCGCTGTCTTTTCTGGACATCACTCCTGTTTGTAGTGTTCTCCACGTCCTGAGCTGCTTTACTGTTGATTGTTCTGTCTGGTTCACTGTTCCTTTTACATTTGATCGATTTGAAGCCATTTGTATTCATCAGATGAAATCTCAGTATTGCACAGCGAAAACAGCAGTGAGAGTTCTAGCAACAATCTGCATTTTCTTCTCTTTAAAGAATATTCCCATTTATTTCATATATGAATCCGGAAGGAACGTTAGAAACATTCCATGGTTTTGTTACATCAAAGACAGTTTTTATGATAATGTACATTGGGTGAGTTTTACACATCTTGAAATATTTTTAACACCATGTCTCCCATTAATTTTTATTGTCTTCCTCAATATTCTGACGGTCAGACACATCTTTGAGGCCGTTAAGGCACGTAAAGGACTGAGGGGTCAGAGAAAATCAGAGATTGACCCAGAGATAGACAGCAGAAAGAAATCTGTGATTTTACTCTTTGCCATGTCCGCCAATTTTATCTTTCTCTGGTTTATGTATGTTTTATATCTGTTCAATGCTGGTTATTACGTGGATGATTTCTATCTCTTTGAACAAGTTGCATACATGCTGCGGAACCTAAGTTGCTGCACAAATGCACTTATTTATGTGGTGACACAGAAAAAATTTAGAGATCAGTTAAAGTATGCCGTGAAATATCCAGTTATAAAAACAATTCAATTGATGAATAAATCCAAGTGACTGAGAGCCAACATGAGATGCAGCAGATAATGGAACGAGGTGTCCACGTGAAGAATGAACTAAATGGAAAAAAACGCAGAAGCAACAGGATTTTGTTGTTGTTTCCAATGAGAAAGAAATGACTCCATCCCAGGAGCAACACGGAGGAGACGAGAGGAACAAAGTCAAAGTAAACTGCTGATAGCAATGATCAGCAGAAAATAGAAAGCTAAACAACAAAGCTCAAACCGAAACAGGAATGATTCATGCCTCGGAAAAAAGAATCTCCCAAGCAATCACTGCACACCAAGTGAAACAGACACAATAATAAACTATCTGGTGAATGTATCGTCGTTCACTGCAGGGCAGAGTGTGAAACTCTTTCTCACAGAACTCTCGGATCCACACATCTGGACAAATTACAAAAAACATGATAGGTTTCCAATTAAAAAGATTGCATAGATTAAATAGCATATATAAAATATGTTTTGAAATCGTAAATGTGTTTCCAGGGATACTTTGTTTCCATTCACTTCCCCTGGCTTGATATCAGTTCCTTCCTTTGTTTATATTTCTCATGATTCATGTAATCTGAGACAGAGGACCGGAAAAATGTTGCTGTATGATTTTTTTCAGGTATTTTCCCATTAGAGGTCATTTTAACAAATTCCAGGAGCAGCAATTCCTGTTTTCTAAGTTGTCTTGGAAATTTTGGGGAAAAGAAAGATTAGAATAAAAAATGACACTTAAAAAAAAGAGAGAGAGACAAAGTCAAGAACCTTAAAGGAGAAATAAACCGATACAACTGCTTGACACAGCTAATCCAGGGAAGTATCTTTGGACATTGAAGTGTGTCGATGAAAAATTAACCAAGCGTCAAATTACAAGATGAACTTGAAGGAACCTGCGAGAGAGAGAGTTTGCAGTGCAGGAGCAGCTAAGTGCATAGTTTTTAAAATATTTTAAGTGGAACCTCACTGCCCTCTTTTTGGAAGTCTGCAATAGTGAACATAGCGGGTTCTTTGTGATGATACGTTTATTGAGTTCAGCCTCTTGATTAAACTTAAAAATAAAAAATATTGATACTGAAGTTGCCTGGAGCAGTGCTTTATTAGAGCAGTAAGACTGTGCTATTTCTTGTCACTATAGATCGTTCAGGAGTAAAGATTGCCTTTAGGAGAGTAATGTGCCCTTCCTCTAGGATGTGAGGGGTTAGGGAGAGTTTCCATGCTACGGTTGAGTATGTTGGCAGTAAGAGTGTTTGGTTATGAATTCAATAAGATTATTTTGATCAGCTGGAACGGCAGTTAGAGGCAGTGAAGAATTTACAGGAGCATAGCACTTATAGGAAGGAGGAAAATTCGCAGTTACAGTCATGTAGATGGGTTACGTCTATTAAAGTTAGGAAGAAGAGGCAGGTAATGCTGGAATTTCTGGTGGCTGTCCCCATCTCAAACAAGTACGCTGCTTGGGATGTACTCGAGATGGATCTCAGATGCATGTAGCACCAGCAGCCAAGTTTCTGTCACCAAGCCAGGCTTTAATGTAACGTAGAATGTCAGGTTCCAAACGATTGGTTGTGATAGGAACCTCTAAATTCAGAGGTACAAACATTCTGCAGGTGACAGCGTGAAAGGCTTGTTGCCTCCCCGGTGCCAGGATCAAGAATATCTCGGACAGGGTGTACAATGTGCTCAAAGGTAAAAACAATGACTGCAGATTCTGGAAACCAGATTCGGGAATACCGTGGTGCTATAAAAGCACAGCAGTTCAGGCAGCATCCGAGGAGCAGTGAAATCGACGTTTCGGGCAAAAGCCCTTCATCAGAAATACGGGCAAAGTGCCTGAAGGGTGGAAAGATAAATGAGAGGAGGCTGAGAGGGGGGAGAATATTGCATAGAGGAAAATACGTGAGTGGGGGTGGTGATTAAGGTGATAGGTCAGGGAGGAGGTTGGAGTGGACAGGTGGAAAAGGAGATAGGCCAGTCGCACAGGTCATAGGGACGGTGCTGAGCTGGACGTTGGGAACTCGGGAGGGGTGGGGGAAAGGGGAAATGAGAAAAATGGTGAAGTCCACATTGTTGCCCTGGGATTGAAGTGTGCCGAAGTGGAAGATGAGGCGTTCTTCCTCCAGGCATCGGGTAGTGAGGAAGCGGCGGAGAAGATGGCCCAGGACCTGAATGTCCTCGACTGAGTGGGAGGGGGAGTTGAAATTTTGTGCCACAGGGCGGTATGGTTGGTTCGTGCGGGTGTCCCAGAGATGTTCCCTAAAACAGAGCGCTAAAAATAGAAAGCAGGTGAACCCTAAGGCAGAGTAAGAAAATGGATAAAAAGAGGACGGGAGTATCATTTTTGATAAGGGATAGCATTACATCCAAATATAGACCTAAGACGAACGAGTACGGGACATGAGAATTCACTGGAGGATCAAGGAAATACCTCAGGCTTTCTACACCATCATCACGAATAAAAGAATGATTCGAGTAAGATTAGGGCTAATGTAGCATAGTAGTGCAAAGTGGTGCGTGGAGTCAGAGGAGATAGATTAAGCTCTAAATGAGCATGTTTCGTAAGTATTCACACTAGAAAAAAAAACAATGTGCGCGTGGATAAACCTGAAATACAAGCTACTAGACCAGAGGGGATTGTGGTGCATAAGGAGGAGGTGTTAGCAGTTCTGGAAACTATGAAAACAGATAAGTCCCCTGGGCTGGATAGGATTTATCCGAGGATTTTCAGGGAAGTCAGTGAGGAGATTGCCCAGCCTTTGGGTTTGAATTTTATATCGTCGTTGTCTACGGGATTCGTGCCAGAAGACTGGAGGATAGCAAATGTTGTTCCCTTGTTGAAAAAGGGGAGTAGAGACAACCTTGGAAATTATAGACTTGTGAGCCTGAATTCGGTTGTCAGCAAAGTTTTGGAAAGTGTTGTTAGAGACAGGATTTATATTCATCGAGAGATGAATAAGTTCATTAGGGAAAGTTAACACAGTTTTGTGAAGGGTAGGTCGTGCTGCACGTGCTTTAGTGAGTTATTTGAGAAGGTGACCAAGCAGGTGGATGGTGGTAAAGTGGTTGATATCGTAGGTATGAATTTCAGTAAAGTGTTTGATAAGTTTCCCACTGTAGGTTATTGATCAAATATGGAGACATGGGATTGAGGATGATTTAGCAGTTTGGATGAGAAATTAGCTAGCTTAAAGCAGGCAGAAGGTGAGAGTTGATGGGAAATATTCATCCTGGATTTTGGTTATTCGAGTCTTTCTGCAAGGATCTGTTTTCGGGCCACTGTTTTTCATTTTTATACAAGGCGTGAATGAGGGCATCGAAGTGTGGGTTAGTAAATGTGCAGATGACACTAAGGTTAGTCGAGTTGTGGATCGTGGTGAAGTTTTGTAGTTTTCTCGCCAGAGTTTTGTACAGGTGCAGCATGTCCTCGAGGCTTCGAAACTCAATCCCTGCACCAATAAAAGCTAACACACCGAATATCTTCTTTCCAACCCTATCAACCTGGATGGGACTTTTCAGAGATCAATGTACGTGGACAACAAAATCTCTATGTTCATTTATGCTCACCAATAATCTTACCATGTACTCAGTTCTCTTTATTACAATGTCGCCAAAACAGATTATTGTGGTACACCACTAGTAACTGTACTCCTAAATGAACATTTTTCTATCAGCCACCACCCTCTACTCTCCTTCTTAAGTAAGGGGACCGTATTTGCTATCCTGCAGCCTTCTTGCAACTAGTCTTGTAGATAATAACGACATTAAGATCAAAGCAAAAGACTCTGCAATCTCCTCCCTAACTTCCCAGAGAATCCTCTGATAAATTCCCATCCAGCCCAGGGAAGTGTTCTATCCTCACATTTTCCACAATTGCTAACACCTCCTCCTTGTGAACCTCAATCTCGTCTAGTCTAATACCTTGTATCTGAGTATTCTCCTCGACAACATTGTCTTTTCCGAGTGGGAATGCTGACGAAAAGTATTCATTTTGCGCGTTCTTCTGACTCCACTCACAGCTTCCTACAACTATACATGATTGTCCCTAATCTTTCTCTCGTCATACCTTTATTCCTGATATAACTGTAGAAAGCTTTTGGGTTTTCCTTGATCATATCTGCAAACGACTTGTTACGCACCCTTCTGGCTATTCGTAGCTCTGTTACTTAGACCTTTCCTGGCTAACTTGTAATTCACAAATGCCCTTACTGAGCCTTCACGTTTGATCCTATTACAAACTTACTTCTTCCTCTTTTGAAGAGATGCAACATCTTTAGTAAACCACGGCTCCCTGGATCGACCACTGCCCTACCTGACAGGTGCACATTTATCAAGGTCACGCAAAGCTGTTCCTTGAATGAGCTCCACATTTCAACTGTGCCAAACCCCTGCAGCTTCCTTCCCCATCCTCTGCATCCTAAATCTAGCCGAATCGCATCATAATTGTCTTTCCCCCAAAAATAACTCTTGCCCGGCTTTATATACTTACCTCTTTCCATCGCTAAAGTAAACGTAATCTCATCGTGATCATTATCCTCAAAGTACTCAATTACCTGAAAATCTGGCACCTGGCGTGGTTCGTTACCTCTTATCAAATCCAATGCAGCCTCTGCCCTTGTTAGCTTTTCTACATACTGTATCAGGAGACCACCCTGAGCACACTGGACAAAAACGGACCCACCTGTACTCCGTCTATGTTATTTTCAATCTTTATTTCGAAAGTTGAACTGCCCCATAACAACTACCCTGTTACTTTTGCTCCTATCCTAAATTATCTTTGCTCTCTTTTCCTCTACGTTTGTGGAATTATTTGGAAGCCTGTAGAAAACAGCCAATCAGGTACCTTCTCATTTTCTGCTTCTAAACTCAGTCCATATTACCTCAATAGACGATTTCTGTCATTTTAATACTATCCTTGACTAACTGTCGCTGTCTGAAGTCTTGCTGTCTTCCCCTCATAGGAATCTCTGGGAAGTTAGGGAGGAGATTGCAGAGACTTTTGTTTTGATCTTACTGTCAGTCTTATCTACAGGACTAGTGCAAGAAGGCTGGAGGATAGCAAATACGGCCCCATTATTCAAGAAGGAGAGTAGAGACAACCCTGGTAATCATAGACCAGTGAGCCTTACTTACATAATACGGAGGCATGGGGGTTAAAGTTAATTTAATGCGTTTGGAACAGAAATCAGGTAGCTCAAAGAGGGCAGAGGGTGGTGGTTGATAGAAAATTTTCAATCTGGAGTACAGTTACTCGTGGTGTACCACAATAATTTGTTTTGGGGACATTGTGCTTTGTCGTTTCTATAAATGACCGAGGTGAGTGTGTTGAACATCAGGAGCTGAACAAGTCTGTACACGTGCAATTCAGTGGGTGAACGAGATCAGTTTTGGCATATTTGTGTCGTGCAGACATTTGGTGCTTGAAAAGTAAGGCAGAAAGTGGAGAAAATTGGCATTGTCTCAGGGATTCACTGCAAACAGTCTCCGGAATTTGCATTTTAATCACCTTCAAAAAACTCCTCCGTTTACTACCTCTCTAACGAAAATTTATATTGTGATGATACATTAATATGGGACAGAAATCAGCTTTTGAATCATAACACATTGTGACTGAAATTTGGAGATAAGTAACAGAACAGAAGCTTTCTGTGTTTCTGCTACCAAATTAACATATGATCGTTTAATTTATCTTTTCTTCGGTGTAACATCCACAAAGCATCAATTCACACGTCACATTGTTTCAGTTCTCCTAACAATTCACCAGACTCGACATATTTAAACCAGTGCAGGTAGAGAATGGGATTACATCGAGAATAGAGTTCTCTCTACTTTGCAGCTTTTGAAATTCCCAGGCCACTTTCAGCGTGGGTTAGATATTGATAAAATCACCGACTTTCTCCATCCTGAACCCATCAAATACACTCAGGGAAGCAACATCACTGGGTTAAATCAGAGTATGTGCCCCTCTCACATTTTCAACCGAGACCTCTCGGAAACATGTCGAGAATGAAGTCAGATGCCAAGTAAAGAACCCTCTATAATACCCCTATTAAGAACTCCCTGGACAGGTGCAGCACAGTGTTCAATGCAGAGTAAAGCGCTTTCTACACTGTGTCGATAATACACTCCCAATATAGGCAGAGCACTGGGATAGGATTAAAGTTAAGCAGCAATGAAAAAAACAGTGCAGATGCTCCCTACAAAGTACACAGAAATATTCATAGAGCGGGAAAACGGGAAGAAACTGATAGAAGGAAGAATGATTCAGGACTTGAGGTGATAAATTCTGATGAGAGATTGTACAAAAGTTTCCACTCAAATTGAAAAGACTCAGGGGAGATCTAGTCAAAGCCTTCAAAGCATCAACTGGATGAGACATGTTCCACCAAGATGAAGAATACCTACTGGTTACAGATTGTAGATGGAGATGGAGCAGAGCCTGAAACTGAATGCCCCAGAGACATCAGGAGAGATTTAAGAAGTGCTTTGAGACACAAGGCGTGAGAGAGATTTGAAATCCTCTGCCATAAACAGCGAAGATGCTGGGTCTGCTGTTCAGTTTAAATCTCAGACAGATATGTTTTTCGTCAGTGAAGATCTTGCGGGGTGTGGGCCAAAGGAAGGGACATGGAGTGAGGGGATACGTCAGCCATGACCACATCGAATGATAGATCAGGCTTAAGGGCGGAATGGCTTAGCATAGTTCTCATGTTCCAAAGTTAATATCCCCCTACACTGTCACCATCAATCACTTTCTGGTTAGGGCCAGGATAGAGTTGGATATACTGTAAGGCTATCTTTAATGTATCCCCAACATCCCCCACGGAATGGCCAGCACAGGGTTGCATGCAGAGGAAACAACAAAGCACACTGAAGCCACCAACATATCTCCAGACAGGTAAAACATGGAGGTTTATACAGCTGAAATCCCAATACATGTTTTAAAGGCATGAATAATCTGACAAGGAGTGCTGAGTTAAATTCACTCTCTGCTCTTATTATCTTATATTCAGATACACAGACTCAGACAAACACAATGGCAGGCCGCACAGACATGTACACACACATAGCAAGACCTGAACTACTCTACAAATTCAACACCAAGTTCTTGATTTGCTTCTCACTGCTCTGTTCTGATTCCCTGTTAGATTCTGAGGATACACATGGTCGTCGTCCTCATCCCTTTTGGCATGTCTTGCTACCGAGCGCAGCATCTGAGTTTAGGTCAGTATGCAGTACAGAAGCCAATCAGCGCAAGGGGGAGGTGCGTCTTGAGCCTGACCCAGGCGTGTGGATGTCTGGCTTTAATCTGACATTCAGGGATTGTTTAACAGAGATATAATGTGCGTGTGTCTCTTTGTGTGTATATATGTGTGTGTGTGTGTCTGTGTGTGCCTGTGTGATTGAGAAATCGAATAAGAGACCCGAGCCCTGCGTTTTTGGAGCTAGTACCCCTTTTAGAGCAGACGGTGGCACAGTGGTCAGCATTGCTGCCTCACAGCGCCACGGACCTGGGTTCAACTCCCGCCTCAGGCGACTGACTGTGTGGAGTTTGCACGTTCTCCCTGTGTCTGCGTGGGTTTCCACTGGGTGCTCCGGTTTCCTCCCACAGTCCAAAGATGCGCGGGTCAGGTGAATTTGCCATGCTAAACTGCCCGTCGTGTTAGGTAAGGGGTATGGGTGGGTTGCGGGTCGGTGTGGACTTGTTCGGCCGAAGGGCCTGTTTCCATGCTGTAAGTTAACTAATCTTTTCCAGACAATTTATTAAGTATTAAATATTACTTTCCATTATGTTGTACACAGTGACCTGATGGGATAGTGACTTCAAGTTTAGAATGTTTTGCCAATGTCATCGAGCCGTGGGACTGGGGAAGTGAGGATGTTTTTCTTTGTCTGCAGAGTCAATGAGTGATGAGGAACACAAAGGGAATTTTTTTTTCATTCGTTAATGGAATGTGGGCATCATTGGCTGGGTTCCACATTTATTCCCCCATTCTTATCAGGCCTTGAGAAGGTGGGAGTGTTCTGCCTCACGGAACAGAAACACTCCAAAAATAATGTTGATTGAGGAACAGAATGTGACAGAAAAAAAAATTCAGCTTTCTCTCTTCCAACTCTCAATGTAATATTCACATGTTTAATTCATACGGTGTTAGAGACTGGAATTTCGTCGATGATATCAACGATTTAACATATTCAAGACACACCTCCCCCCGGCACTGAGTGGCTTCTGTCCTGCATACTGACCTGAAATCAGATGCTGTGCTCTGTAGCAGGACATGCCACAAGGGATGAGAACAACGACCATGTGTATTCCATAACACAACGGGAAGTGTGTTACTGTTTGAAATCGAATTGAGGACGAAGATATTGTAGGTAAGGGACAAAGGAAGGAATGAGGGGTTAGATAACAGTTCAGCCATTGTCTTATTGGTGTCTCGTAGTGTTGTCCAAAATGGAAACAGACACACTTTTCCAACTCATCCATGCTGACCAGATATCCCAGGTTCATTTAAGTCCCATTTGGCACATTTCCCTTGAAACTCTTCCTGGTTATATACCCATCCAGACCTTTAATAAATGTTCGAAATGTGCCAACCTTCGTCACTTCCTCTGCCAGCTCATTCCATATACACATCATGTACTGGGTAAAACAAAATTATGCCTAAGGTCCCTATGAATTCCTCCACCACACCCTAAAGCCATTGCCCCTGTTCCTGAATTCCCCCATCCCGTGGAAAGTACAATCTTTATTACCCTCTCCAAGGCCCTCATGATTTTATAAATAAAAAAAAATGCTCTCGTCTGTGACAATCGTTACAGGGAAAATAGCCCCAGGCAGTTCAGTGCCTCATTATACCCCAAACCCTCAAATGACGACATTACTGTGAATCCTTTCTGAGCGCTTTCAAGTTTCATTACTTCCGTCTTAAAGGAGGGAGACCAGGATTCCATGTAATATTGATAAATTCGCCGAACCAATATCCTGTACAGCCGCAACGGGACCTCACAACTCTTATTCTCAATGCACTGAAAAGTATAGCAAGCAAACAAAACGCCTTCTTCTCTGTCCTATCTACCTGAAAATACACTTTCAAGGAACTATGAACCTAAACTACAAGGTCGCATTGTTCAGCAACACACCCCCATGAACATACCATTACCTGCATATATCCTGTACTGATTTGACTTTCCAAAATGCAGCACTTCACATTTATCCAAATTAAACTTTATCTGCCACTCCTCCGCCAACTGGTCCAATTGATCAAGTTCCCATTGTACTCTGAGATAACGTTCTTCGCTGTCCACTGCATCTCCAGTTTTGGTGACAGCTGTAACTTCCTAACAATAACTCCTATGCGCACTTCCAAATCATTTTTAAAAATAACGAAAAGCAGTGGACCCACTGCCGATTCCTTATGGCAAAACATTGGTCAGACGCCTCCAACCTGGAAAACAAACAATCAACACCACTGCCTCTCTTTTGCCTTGGAGCCAGTTCGGGATCGAAATAGCCAGTTATCCCTATATCCGATGTGATCTAACCATGCTAACGACTCTACCATATGAAATCTTGCAAATGTATTACGAAAGACTCCAAAGATCACGTCCACAGTTCTGCCCTCACCATTCATTTTCCGTTAATTCTTCAAAAATATTCGATCAAGAACGTGAGACATGACTTCTCAAGCATTAAGCAGCGTTGACTATCCCTAATCAATCTTTGTCGTTCCAAATACTTGCATATCTTCTCCCTCAGGATTCCTTCTGAAAACTAGCCCATCACTGATATTAGCTTTTTATTTTGTTCTGCGGTTCCTTCCTACCTTTCTCAAATAGTGACACCACTTCGGTGAACAGCCAGTCATGTGGCACGTCACCTCTGACTATTGATGAAGGAAAGATCTCAGCAAAGTGCACAGCAATCATTTCTCCAGCTTCGCACAGAGATCGAGAGTGTACCTGATAAAGTCCTGAGATTTATCCACCTATATGCATTTTCAGATATCCAGCAACTGCTCCTTTCTACTATAGATATTTTTCAAGACATCACAATCGATTTCCCCACCTTCCATTTTCTTCTTCATAGTGAACACTAATATAAAATTCTCGTTCAGAATATCCCCACCTCCTGCTGCTCCATTCATCGGCTGCATTGCTGACATTTAAGGGATCCTACTCTCTCCCTAGTTAGCGTTTTGTCCTTTTATTTATAACATGAACTTGGAATCGCATTAACCCTATTTGCCAAAGTTATCTAATGTCTCGTTTTCACACTCCTGATTCCCCTCTCAAGTATATGCCGACTACCTTTATACTCTGCTAATGATTCACTCGATCTCTGCTGCCAATACCTGATATGTTTCCCTCTTTTTTATAACAACAACCTCAATTTCTCTCGTGACCCAGTATTCCCTTTTCAGGCTAGCAATTTCCTTCACTCAAATAGGAACATACTTTCTCTGGATTCTCATTATCGCATTTTTGAAGGCTTCTCATTTTCCAACTGTTGCTTTACTGGCGAATATTCACTCCCAGTCAGCTTCCAAAAATTATTTCCTAATCGCTTCAAAATTGGTGTTCCTCCCCTTTAGAACATTAATTTTAAAAATGGGTTGATATTTTCCATTTACTGTTTTAAAACAATAGAGTTATGGCCTCTGGCCCAACGTGCATCCCCACTGACACCTCAGTGACCTGCTCTGCACAGTTTCGCAAGAGTAAGTTAAGTTATTCACTGTCCCTCGTCGGGACATCCACATAATTTATTAGAACATTTTCTTGCACACACTTGACAAATTCCTTTCCGGCTAAACCGTTAAAACTATGGCAATTTAAATTTTTGTATGCAAGGTTAAAATCCCCGACCATTACCATTGTATTATTCTTTCAGATAACTACGGTCCCGTTGCGAGATTGTTTATCAATTTCCAGTTGATTATTGTAGGGTGTCAAGTACAATCCCGATAAGGTAATCATTCCTTTCTAAGTTCCCGCTCCACATCACTGGATGTGTTACCAAGTGCATCCTCTTAGGTACATATAATATAAAACGTTACGTTATCTTTGTCCCTCGATGTTGCGCCGACCTGTGGAATCACCCTGAAGCCCATCTAACCTACAGTATTCTATTCTCGTGCAAATGCCTATTCCAATATAAATTTAAATGCCCTTAAAGTTGTCGAGTCTACCACTGTTGCAGGCAGTGCGTTCCACACCACTACTACTCTCTGAGTAAAAAAAATCTACCTCTGATATTCGTCCTATATCTATAACCCCTCAAATTAAAACTACATCCCCTCGTGCTAGCCATTACCATCAGAGGAAATAGGCTCTCACTGTCCAACCTACCTGAATGTCTGGTTACCTTATATGTATCAATTTGATCGCCTCTGAATCTTTTTCGCTGTAACAAAAACATCCTCAGATCTCTCAACCACTTCACGTAAAACCTTACCTACACAACTGCCAACATCCTGGCTATCCCCTCTGAAACATTTCCAAAGCATCCACATCTTTCCTGTAATGCGGTGACTGTGCACAATACTCCAAATGTGGTTGTGCCAGTGTGGTTTTTTTTGAGCTGCACCATGATCTCGTGGACCCGAAATTCAATCCCTCGATCAATAAGACCGAACAAACTATATGCCTTCTTACTCCCCTATCAACCTTGGCGGTAATTTTCAAGGATCTTAAGTACCTTTCACCAAGATCTCTCTTCTCATCTACACTACCAAGAATCTTACCATTAGTCCAGTACTCTATATTCCTGTTACTTCTTCCACAATGAATCACCTTACACTTTTCCGCACTAAACTTCATTTGCCAACTGTCTGACCAGCTATGCAGCTTATCTATATCTCTCTGTAAAATACAATATCCTTCTCCACTAACAACATCTCGACCAACCTTAGTGTCATCCGCAAATTTACTAACCCACACTTCGATGCTCTCATTCACGCCTTTTATAAAATTGAAAAATACAGTGGCCCGAAAACAGATCCTTGCAGAACGCCACTCATAACCAAACTACAGGATGAATATTTCCCATCAACCATCACCTTCTGTCTGCTTTAAGCTAGCTAATTTCTCATCCAAACTGCTAAATCACCCTCAATCCCATGTCTCCGTATTTGTACAATAGCCTACAGTGGGAAACTTCCAAACACTTCACTGAAATTCATATCTACGATATCAACCTCTACCACCATCCACCTGCTTGGTCACCTTCTCAAATAACTCACTAAAGCACGTGAGGCACGACCTACCCTTTACAAAACCTTGTTAACTATCCCTAATGAACTTATTCATCTCTCGATGATTATAAATCCTTTCCAAAACTTTGCAGACAACTTAAGTAAGGCTCACAGGTCTATAATTTCCAAGGTCTTCTCTAGTCCCCTTTTTGAACAAGGGAACAACATTCGCTATCCTCCAGTCTTCTGGCACGAATCCTGTAGACAATGAGGATACAAAAATCAAACCCAAAGGCTAGGCAATCTCCTCCTTGACTTCCCTGAGAATCCTAGGATAAATTCAATCCAACGCAGGGGACTTATCTATTTTCATAGTTTCCAGAACTGCTAACACCTCCTCCTCATGCACCGCAATCCCATCTGGTCTAGTAGCTTGCATTTCAGTATTATCCACGCCCACATTGTTTTTTTTTCTGGTGTGAATACTTACGAAGCATGTTCATTTATAGCTTAATCTATCTCCTCTGACTCCACGCACCACTTTGCACTACTATGCTACATTCGCCATAATCTTACTCTAGTCATTCTTTTATTCGTGATGATGCTGTAGAAAGCCTGAGGTATTTCCTTAATCTGCCAATGAATTCTCATGTGCCGTACTGGTTCGTCTTAGGTCTACATTTGAATGTAATGCTATCCCTTATCAAAAATGATACCCCCTGTCCTCTTTTGTTCCATTTCTTACTATGACTTAGGGTTCGCCTGCTTTCTATTTTTAGCGCTCTGCTTTAGGGACCATCTTTTGAACACCCGCACGAAGAAACCATACCGCCCTGTGGCCCAACATTTCAACTATCCCTCCCACTCAGTCGAGAACATGGAGGTCCTGGGCCTCCTTCAACGCCGGTCCCTCACTACCCGACGCCGAGAGGAAGAACGTCTCATCTTCCGCCTCAGAACACTTCAACCCCAGGGCATCAATGTGGACTTCATCAGTTTTCTCATTTCCCCTTCCCCCACCTCACCCCAGTTCCTAACTTCCAGCTCAGCACCGTCCCTGTTCCCTGTGCGACTGGCCTTTCTTCTTTACCATCTTTCCACTCCACCCTCCTCCCTGACCTATCACCTTCATCCCCAACCCCACTCATCTATTGTCCTCTGTGCTATTTTCTCCCCCCAACCACCCTCCTCTCATTTATCTTTCCACCCTTCAGGCACTTTGCCTGTATTACTGATGAAGGGCTTTTGCCCAAAACGTCGATTTCACTGCTCCGCGGATGCTGCCTGAACTGCTGTGCTTTTATAGCACCACGGTATTCCCGAATCTGGTTTCCAGAATCTGCAGTCATTGTTTTTACCTTTGAGCACATTGTACACCCTGTCCGAGATATTCTTGATCCTGGCACCGGGGAGGCAACAAGCCTTTCACGCTGTCACCTGCAGAATGTTTGTACCTCTGAATTTAGAGGTTCCTATCACAACCAATCGCTTGGAACCTGACATTCTACGTTACATTAAAGCCTGGCTTGGTGACAGAAACTTGACTGCTGGTGCTACATGTATCTGAGATCCATCTCGAGTACATCCCAAGCAGCGTACTTGTTTGAGATGGGGACAGCCACCAGAAATTTCAGCACTACCTGCCACTTCGTCCTAACTTTCATAGATGTAACCCATCTACATGACTGTAACTGCGGATTTTCTCCTTTCCTATAACTGCTGTGCTCCTGTAAATTCTTCACTGCCTCTAACTGCCGTTCCAACTGATCAAAATAAGCTCATTGAATTCATAACCAAACAGTCTTACTGCCAACATACTCAACCGTAGCATGGAAACTCTCCGTAACCACTCACATTACTCTCCTAAAGACCATCTTTGCGCCTGAACAACTATAGGTACAAGAAATAGCACAGTCTTACTGCTCTAATAAAGCACTGCTCCTGGCAACTTCAGTATCAATATTTTGTATTTTTAAATTTAATCAAGAGGCTGAACTTAATAAACATATCATCACAAAGAATCCACTCTATTCACTATTGCAGACTTCCAAAAACAGGGCAGTAAGTTTCCACTTACAATATTTTAAAAATTAAAATATGGACTTAATGGACTTAAAAAAATTCAAGTTCATCTTGGAACTTGACTGTTGGTTAATTGTTCATAGACACACTACGACGTCCAAAGATACTTCCCTGAAACAGCTGTGCCAAGCAGTTTTTTCGGTTTCTTTCTCCTTTAACCCCTTGAGCACCAGGTTCTTGCCTTTGTCTCTCTGCCTTTTTAAAAAGTGTCATTTTTATTCGAATCTTTCTTTTCCCCAAAATGTCCAAAACAATGCCACAGCTTAGAAAACAGTAATTGCTGCTCCTAGAATTTGAGGAAATAACCTCTAATATCAATATACCTAAAAAAAAGAATTAAATCATACAGCAACATTTTCCAGTCCTCTGTGTCAGATTACATGAAATATAATCAAAGGAAGGAACAGATATCTGCATCAAGCCGGGGTAACTGAATGGAAACAAAGTATCCCTGGAAACACATTTATGATTCAAAAACATATTTTATGCAGTCTGCTATTTAGACTTTTTAATTGGAAGCTTCTCATTTGTTGTAGTTTGTCCAGATGTGTGGATCCGAGAGTTCTGTGAGAAATATTCCCACTCTGGCCGACAATGAACGATAATACATTCACCAGATAGTTTATTTTTGTGTCTGCTTCACTTGCTGTGCAGTGATTGCTTGGGAGATTTTTTTTTCTGAGGCATGAATCATTCCTCTTTCGGTTTGGGCTTTGTTGTTTAGCTTTCTGTATTCTGCTGCTCATTGCTATCAGCAGTTTACTTTGACTTAGTTCCTCTCGTCTCCTCCGTGTTGTTCCTTGGATGGAGTCATTTCTTGCTCATTGGAAAAAACAACAAAATGCTGTTGCTACTTCTCTTTTTCCCTTTCGTTCATTCTTCACGTGGACACCTCGTTCCATTATCTGCTGCATCTCATATTGCCTCTCAGTCACTTGGATTTATTCATCAATTGAATTGTTATTATTACTGGATATTTCAAGGCATACTTTAACTGGTCTCTAAATTTTTTCTGAGTCACCACATAAATAACTGCATTTGTGCAGCAACTTAGGTTCCGCAGCATGTGTGCAACTTGTTCAAAGAAATAAAAATCAGCCACGTAATAAAAAAACATTGAACATATATAAAATATACACAAACCAGAGAAGGATAAATTGGCGGATATGGCAAAGAGTAAAATCACAGATTTCTTTCTGCTGTCTATCTCTGGGTCAATCTCTGTTTTTCTCTGACTCCTCAATTCTTTACGTGTCTTAACGGCCTCAAAGATGTGTCGGACGGTCAGAATGTTGAGGAAGACAATAAAAATGAATGGGAGAAATGGTGTTAAAAATATTGCAATATATGTAAAACTCACCCAATATACATTGTCATAATAACTGTCTCTTGTGTAACAGTACCATGGAATGTTTCTAATGATCCTTCCGGCTTCAAATCTGAAATAATTGGGAATATTCTTTAAAGAGAAGAAAATGCCGATTGTTGCTAGAACTCTCATTGCTGTTTTCGCTGTGCAATACTGAGATTTCATCTGATGAATACAAATGGCAACAAATCGATCAAATGTAAAAGCAACAGTGAACCAGACAGAACAATCAACAGTAAAGCAGCTCAGGACGTGGAGAACACTACAAACAGGAGTGATGTCCAGAAAAGACAGTGGATAATAATAGTAAACAAACTTAACAAATATGATGTCAAAAATAATGAACAGTAGATCAGACACTGCCATGGCTACGAGATAGCGAGTGGAACATGTTGAAAGGCCACACTTGGTCCGAGATAAGAATGCAATTGCCACCAGACTCACTGTAAGATGAAAGAAAATAGACTTGAAATGATTAATTGAATTTTCTAGATTAATGTTGAATTTTAGAACTCAGGTTTCTTTTTGTTCAGTACACGGTCATGAGAACCACTACAGTAGCTTCTCTCAAGTGAAATAACTTGCACTTTCAAAAGACAAACAGAATGCAATGGGCAGATAATTAATCTCAGAAACACGACCAGGTACTCAATACGTATTTTTGGGGGCGGTGGAGGGGTGGGTCGGGAGAAGGTATTTATTTTGCTTTACAGTTTACTCTGTCTAGCTGTAGTTTCCCATAACAAAACACTCACAAGAAAACGCCTGGAATCAGTAAAACACCGATTCGGAGACTCTTGATGGGCAACTGTTTCACATAGAAGGTGATTTAGTTTTGTCATGACCTGCCGCAGGAATTTATAAATACCGGTACACAAGTAATAATCCAAAGTCATTTGGACAGATACATGAATAGGAAAAGTATAGAGGGCTTGGGAAGGCACAGTGCTTCAGTGGTTTGCACTGCTGTGTCACAGTGCAAGGGAGTCACGTTCGATTCCAGCCTCACTGCAACTGTCTATGTGGAGTTTACACGTTTTCCCCGTGTTTTACTTCAGTTTCTATCAGATGCACCAACTTCCTGCAAAAGTCCAAAAGTGCACACGTCAGGTGGAATGACTATGCTAACCTTTCCCTGGTGTTCAGGGATGTGTAGGTTAGGTGCGTTTACATTGGAAATGCAGGGGATAACGGAGTGGGGTCGGATGCAGACTTGTTGGACGGCGCTGCTTGTTTCCACACGATGTGGATTCTATGAAATGCAGAACTTAGTCGGCATGGACAAGTTGGACTGAAATTGTGAGTTTCCATAATGCAACTCTAAGATGCTCATCGTGCATTCAGGGATGGTAATGGCATTGCATGTCAATGGGTGTTTGGTAGATTCTTACAGGTTAAGATTATTATTGTCTGGTGTTTGCCGAGGGTGATAGTTATGAATCAATGACCATACCAAGCTGGAGGCTGTCATGATGTTTTGGGACACAAATGTCTTCATTATACAAGAATAATACAAGAATATACAAGTATATACAGCGCAAACTGTGCTGAACATGGTGTAATTGTGTGAAAACTTCGTTGCTTTGGACGTGACAAGTGGAGGGAAGGGCATTGGTGAGGCAACTGCAGAGTTTGGGGCTAAGGACACGACCTTGCAGAATTCTTGCATCGATGTGTGACAGCTGAGATGATTGTCCTTCTAGTGCCAGAACCATCTTACTAGGCAGTACAATAATAAAGAGAGTTGTAATCTCATTGACTCCAGTTTCTTTAAGGCTTCCTGTTGTCAGTATATGTTTATAAGTTATACGTTAAGAACGCGGAGATTTTATTTCATTACAAAAAACTATAAAAATAGGAACATCTGATTAAGGAATAAATATTTTGTAATTGCAATTCAAACAATCCGGATATTGTAGCACTTTAGAGTTTAACGCATGGTTATGTTGAATAAACAGAAACCGTGGAGCAAAAATTGGGGTTGAGTAATGAGGTTGGACATCTGGCCGAGTCAGAACGTTTATCATTATCACACGAAAAGAAGACAAATGCTGTCAACTTGGAAAATTAGATTTATGAGCTCTGCCAGTAATATGTATTATGTAGACAGCCAACTAAATCTCACGAATATGCCTGAAGTCAAAAATCTCGTTAACTCTTTTCTTGTTCATGATTTTCTATATTATTATACAACATGCTTTATTGTATTCTCTTTCTTTTCTGTAATCCTCTCTAATTCAATTATTTATCACAGCCATAATATTCCAATTGCTGATGCCCATTATTTATTGCATCAGAATTTTTCCTATTAAATTTATTTTGCTTTTTAATAATATTGCCTTAACACTAACTGGTGCAATGTCCTTAACAAAACCTCTTCCTCCCAAGGAGAACACACATCACAAAGTAATGGACAGTGATAACTTTAAAAATCAACTCCGCTTAGATTATGAATAACCTTTTCAAATATTGTTAATCAAAATCTTATCAAATACAAGTGCGAAATAGTGTCAATACTTGTTAGTCCAGATCCTTCATTATTAACGTCTAGATAAAGAAATTTAGCAGCCATGATACAGGCTTGCCCTAACCATGCTGGAATATCAATTAGTCCAAAAGATTTTTTAAGTAAACATGATATGTCCATCGGACAAGTGAGTGAATTGACATTGCTCTTCTGTTATTTTCACGATCTGCGAATGAGTCACATATATGCACCCCAAATGGAACATTTAACTTTGCAAACTGAGTTCCAAATATACACATCAACGATTTATATAATTTGCATTCAATCATATTTATGATCTACGAAGACAGTTTCATCAGTGAAAACATCAGAAATTAGAAATATATTATGAAAGAAGCATTACACGTTTACAGTCAAATTATGGTCCTCGTTATGAACGTAGGGTAAAAAATTAGGTCTGCAGATGCTGGAGATCACAGCTGAAAATGTGTTGCTGGTTAAAGCACAGCAGGTTAGGCGGCACGGTGGCACAATGGTTAGCACTGCTGCCTCACAGCGCCAGGCACCTGGGTTCAATTCCCGCCTCAGGCGACTGACTGTGTGGAGTTTGCATGTTCTCCCCGTGTCTGCGTGGGTTTCCTCCGGGTGCTCCGGTTTCCTCCCACAGTGTGGGTCAGGTGAATTGGCCATGGTAAATTGCCCGTAGTGATAGGTTAGGGGTATATGTATGTGGATGGGTGGGTTGCGCTTCGGCGGGTCGGTGTGGACTTGTTGGGCCGAAGGGCCTGTTTCCACACTGTAAGTAATCTAAACCAAGGAATAGGAAATTCGACATTTCAGTCATAAGCCCTTCATCAGGAATGTTATGAACGTAGTCATGTATTCACTCGAATTCGGTTCACCACAAACAATTCAATTCTATATTCAAAGATACTCCTACGTACAAAACTCCAACAACAGCAAAGATGGTGTGGTAAACTTTGTTGACCATTTGCCTTGGAAGATATATTTTATTGTATTTGGCACTAACTCTCCCTCGCTGTAGCTGTTAATCTGTTGGAATTAGAGGTAATACAGTTTCAGAGACTTGGCTTTATATTATGTGGTATATCCACTGGGAAATTACGATGACACTTTCAACGTTTTAATCATTTTCAACAAACAAATTATCCCAACAGGTACACTTTAACCATGTTTTTCACTAAGTCAATTTGAATAGCCCAATTTCTGAATTAACTGAATCCTCTTGGGTCTCAAATGCGAATTGCAGGAAGTCTTCAAACAACAAGACTTGCTTTATTTCTCTCACAATTCGTCCTAAAAATATAATTTTTTGCACTTCTTTTCACTGAGGACACGTGTTGTTGCCGAGGCTATTCGGTCATTCAATGGCTCTCGTTGTAGAGTTCGTTGAAAGGTGTTCTACTCAACATGGTTATATTGGTGCTTTACTTTTAATTCACTTTTGCAACTCGTTTGGCAAAATCTATTTGTGAATGAATTATCTGAATCAGAACCAGAAGATCGTAGTAACCATCACAACAGCTTGAACGTACACTAGTTAATATTTCTTGAAAACAAAGACAAAAATTAGCTCGGTGCAATTTAGTTGAATTGGCCATGCTAAATTGCCCGTAGTGCTAAGTGAAGGGGTAAATGTATTGAAATGGGTTTAGGTGGGTCGCTTTTCGGAGGGTCGTTTTGGACTTGTTCGGCGGTACGGCCTGTTTCCACACTGTAAATCGTCTAATCTAATCTAAAAACAAAAACTAATTCAGAAAGCTTACTTACAAATCATTGAATGATAACATCATATGGGAGAGACTTGACTCATCCATCCATCGCGTTTGTAACTCGAAAATTATATTATAAACTACACGAGTCCCATTTCAAAAATTACACCATTGTCTTGATTGTCATTCATATAGAACATAACATAGAACATAGAAGGATACAGCGCAGTACAGGCCCTTCGGCCCTCGATGTTGCGCCGACCGAGTCCTACCTAACCTATACTAGCCCAATAACTTCCAAATGCCTATCCAATGCCCGCTTAAATGAACATAAAGAAGGAGAGTTCACCACTGATACGGGCAGGGCATTCCATGAACTCACAACCCGCTGTGTGAAGAATCTACCCCTAACATCTGTCCTATACCTACCACCCCTTAATTTAAAGCTATGTCCCCTAGTAACTCCTGACTCCATTAGCGGTAAAAGGTTCTTAGTATCTACCCTATCTAAACCCCTAATCATCTTATACACTTCTATCAGATCTCCCCTAAACCTTCTCTTCTCCAATGAGAACAGCCCCAAGTGCCTCAGCCTTTCCTCATAAGATTTTCCTACCATTCCAGGCAACATCCTGGTAAACCTCCTCTGCACTCGTTCTAAAGCTTCCACATCCTTCCTATAGTATGGCGACCAAAACTGCACACAATACTCCAGATGAGGCCTCACCAGAGTCCTATACAACTGCAACATGACCTCAGGACTCCGGAACTCAATTCCTCTGCCAATAAAGCCCAGTACACCATATGCCTTCCTCACAGCACTATTTACCTGGGTGGCAACTTTCAGAGATCTGTGTACATGGACACCAAGATCCCTCTGCTCATCCACACTACCAAGTAGCCTACCATTAGCCCAGTAATCCATCATCTTGTTATTCCTACCAAAGTGAACGACTTCGCACTTAGCTACATTGAATTCCATTTGCCACATTTCCGCCCAGCTCTGCAACTTATCTATATCCCGCTGTAACCTACCACTTCCTTCCTCACTATCCACAACTCCACCGACTTTTGTGTCATCCGCAAACTTGCTTACCCAGCTTTCAAGTCCTTCCTCTAGATCATTTATAAAGATAACAAAAAGCAATGGTCCCAAAACAGATCCTTGTGGTACACCGCTAGTAACTGCGCTCCAAGATGAACATAATCCATCAACTACTACCCTCTGTCTCCTTCCAGCCAGCCAATTCCTAACCCAAACCTCTAATGTATCCTCAATGCCATACCTCCGAAGTTTTAGCATTAGCCTACCATGGGGAACCTTATCGAACGCCTTACTAAAATCTCATTCAAGTAATTTTTCAAGATTTTGAAGATTCACAACTCAACCGACTGTCCTCTGGGTGTCATCTTCCCTTTGAACCTCGAGCTTTTCAGCTAAAAAAAAAGGGCCACATTGCTATTGGATCTTCAGAGAAGGGGAAAAACTTCTTTAGATTCCCCCAATCCATGCCCTCATAGTCTTATCCACTTATCTCTACTCGTAAGGTCGCAACTCGACCTTATCCAGAATCTATCTTCACAACTAAACTGCTACTCTCCCAGCAACACTTTCACGAATGTCTTTGTGCAGCCTGTCTAATGCAATCACATCCTTCTTGTCGTACAGTGACCAGAGCTGCACACAAAACTCCAATTGGGACTGAACCTAAGTCCTCCAGAGCACCAAAGGAAATCCCTGCTGGTAAAGATATCTTTTTCACTGAACCATCAACCACTTCTGCCACATTGAGGGATATTTATTTCCTCAGAGCTTCCCAGTATCCCACCACTCACTGAGGAATGTCTTGTCTTGTGCCTACTGGCAAGAAGCATCATCTCACATTTATCAAAGTTAAATTTCATCAACCACTGACATGCCCAACTGACAAAGTTGTCTGTTTCTGTCTGGAACCTGGGATTATCTTCCTCACTACCAATCACTCTGTGAATATTTGTAACATCAAACTTACTTATCATCCCTAAACCTCCCCTCTGTTTATTCCACCAACCAGCCTCACCACTAAAACACAGCACATATACGCATTTGAATGTAAAGTATGCGACCATGATTCTACTTATTACCTTTCTTACTGCGGGTAAGTATTTCCCTCTGCTCTTTCACAGTTCCTTCAAACCTAGCAAATACACGAACCCGCCTCAAAGAGAAGCAAAGGAGATGGTCTCATAATGACTCACAAATAGTTCAAATAAACATAGCTGACAGTTAGAAGTAAGTTTGGAGTGCACATAGCAGGTTTTGGTCGTAGAAAAGGTCAATATACAATTAATGATACCAGAAGTTAAAGATGTCAATATTTATTGGTTAGGGGATATAGCAAGTGATATTCAAGACATTTGGGGGATGTGGGAAGCAGTGGTGTTTACGATGTTGACCAAAGCAAGACCACCTAAGTCTGAGCTGGACAATACAGTGATATTTGATGAATCTCTGGGTGAGGTGTTAGAAACTCAGTGGCAGTAGAAAGACAGTGTTCCACAAAATGTGAGAAGTGAAGCAATGTTATTAAGGGAGCAGGAAGTGATCCCGCAAATAGAGAGAAATCCATTCCTGCTGAACTGGTAGAGTGTACCAGGCTCTGCACTGCATGTAGCCTTATTGGTAAATAAGGAATATCAATCTAAAGATTTAGGCCCTATGGCGAGGCATGTAGAAACAATTAGGGAATGATATATCCTCACGACAGGGGTTTGGGAATCCAGGGATGGCAGCTATGTTAAAACACTAGCGTGCTGCAACTTGACAGGGAATCCAAAGGAAGCCAAGGTAAAAACCCAGCGGAGCACGTCAGTGACAGTGGAGGAAGATGATCAATATGGTGATGAGCAATTGGATACAGTACCAGCCAATTTGTGGCCGCAACATGATACAGATGGGGGGAGAGTGAAATCAGCTGGCCCAGTGGGAATAAGATTGAAAGCAGGTTCTGGGACAGTAGTAACATTTATGACGAATGAAGATATCTCAAGGGTTGGTATACCGTCGGAAATCAGCTCAGAGACTGAGTCTATCTTCATTCAGAACGGAGTTAAGTTGGTGCTGCATTCTTTGAAAATCAAGCAGAGTTTTGGACGTGTATATCATCCCCAGTCTTCGGGTATGGTGGAAAGAATTCATGGGACATTGACAGCCAAATTAAACAAGATCTGCGCAAGCACCAACCCTAATTGGATCGATGTGCTGCCGCTGGCTTTACAATCTAACACTACATGAGATGCTCACACCGCTTGAGATGCTCACTGGTAGACCGATGCCAGTGCCCAGATGGAGAGGCCCATACAAAGGGCCTAACTTGGAGCAGTTAAACTCAGAACGTAAGCAGTATATGCAGCAGCAACCTATGATACATGAGACTAACCACCTGTTGGAAATACGAAGGGAACTGACAGCTGTCAACGAGGAAGGACCTAGTAAGCCCAGGGATTTTGTGTATGTGCGGGTTTTTCGAAGATGCTGAAATAAGTCGAGGAGAGAGAATTTTCTTCGTGATTAAGGCAACATCTACTGACATCCAAGTGGAAGGACGACACGTATGGTAACATCTTAATCATTGCACTAAAGCTCTCTCACCGGCACAAATTAACTCTAACACTAAGGTAAGTGGAGTTAAGGCTGAAAAACATGGGCACGGGTAGGGCACACAGGAGGCTGGTACGCCTCCATAGGGTTCTGAACAAGGTACAGGTGAAGTTCTTGGGAATCCTGATCATTCCAGAAATGATACTTATGGAGATGTCGAGAACAGTCCTCCTGGCAGCAAGGATGGGGAAGACATGGGGGATGCCCCTATAACCACCTCTCTGATGCTAGGCCTGCATAATCAGACTTGGTGACAGAAACTTTGCAGACCTGGACAGTTAATGCCAGGGTTACTTTGCTGCCCTAGCATGGGTACGCGCCCGTGACAATCACTGGTATCAATGGGCAAACTACACAGTCGTAGTATTGGCTAGACAGGACTGCTTCTTGTGTACGAAGTTAACCCCCTCATACTATGTTGCCCTTATGCCCTTTAACTTGAGCATCTGTACTGAATGGTGTTTGCAGCACTCTAGCCGACCCATTTACCCGAATGATTCATCAACTTACAGGCAATCCCCTTGCCCCCATTTGATCTGCTACTTCAGGCCACTACATTCTATCAGCAGGATGACGTGGGCAGGCAGCAACTGCAACTTTGGTGCTGACTTAGTAGCCCGTGGTTCACCGGTAAGACTAATTACACGTTTCCCGAGGTTGCTTTCAGGAACCGGGAACGGTTGAGTTTTGAAAGTTTTAAGTGAAATGGTTCCACACTAGTAGGCTACGTTATGGATCTTAGTTGGAATACGATTCAAATGGAGGGGGTCACCACATTTGGGGCTGTTTTAAATTCTCAACGTGTCCCACTGACAGATACTTACTGGCTGAGATAAGAAAGTAGGGTTGCTCAAGACGCTGCCCACAGACTGGAGTGGCAGCTTTGCCCGTGTAATGCTTTAATACAAGTAATTATACCATCACACGCAGCTTGAAGCCACGTCACAGTCGCCGAACTAAGCGACGGTATGTCCCTAATCCGACAATTCAGATTGGTAGTATAGGACAGCCAAGAGGTATTCCTAAAGAGTTTAAGGCCCGCAATGAGATTGCCGTGGGCTAGGAAGTTCTTATCCCAATGATGGGGATTAGCAAGAATGCTGAATGGATTAATTACATTTATTACAAAAAGCAGAGATTTATCAATTATACTGATGATGCCGTCGTGGCCTTCGGAGAACAATTGGATGCTACCACTAAATCGACATGACAAAACAGACATCAGGAATCCAGGAATAAAAAGGCGGAGTTTGTGTGATGTTTGGGGAACATTGCTGTACTTTTATACCTCACCACACTAGCCTTTGGGGATCTTTGACTAAAGCAATGGAAAAACTAAACAATCTAAGAAGGGAGATAAAAATAAAAGTAATGCAGGGTTTGGTAATCAGGCTTTTGATTGGCTGAATAGTATATTAGGGTCTTGGGGAGCATGGTTTGTCAAGATTGGACTGACTGTTGGTGCAGTTTTGGTTGTTGGTGCCTTCATCTTTTGTTGTGCTCTACCTTTCATGAAGTCCTTTTTAGTTCGTGTCACTGCACCACAACTTGTGGTCATTTCAGCTACCCCAGGAAAAGCTTACTCCTCTGTTGGAACCCCGCTGTTCGATGGTTATGATCTAACAATTGCCACAATACAAGGAATATGTCCACGTGGGGACGTCGATGTTTCTTCTGGAGAACGCAGTGCGGGTCCAGGATTGTGAGGGAACTTGGGTCTTTTTTTCCTGTTCTGGTTATTGGAGGGCAGGGTTTTGGCCGAAGGGACCTCAGGAATGGAGGAAGAACCCTTTAGGTAATGACTCCGAAAATTATTTTGTCCATTTTGGGATCTATATTTCTGGTATTGGGCACCAGAGAGGCTAAGCTCATTGCCTTCTTTCCATGGGTGAGACCAGTAGGTCTCAATGGCAGGGGTTGGGGGAGGGGAATATGGAAAATAAAGAACATGAAAGCATGGGAAGGGATAAAGCATGAAGACCACTGGCAACTGTATTCTATGGATGGCAGGGGCATGATGGGATAACTATAGTGGAGCATTCTTCCACCCATTAGAAGAGTAAGGTTAAGGCTGAAAGGTCACGACGGCAAGATGATATAACACAAGTAATAAAGCAAGTTTCTTTGTTAAATGTAATTATGACCGGTTTGGGACTATAAATATTTAGGGCATGACATTAAAATAGCTAATCAATAGTTAGTAGAGTGAGCTTGAGTCAGGAGACTATTGTAACAGATGGAAAAGTTAAATATTTATCATGATAGGTTAGTCTGCAATTGAAGATCACTGTAGCAGAGTTACCAATAAATATCTAACAGTGACTTTAGAATGACATTAAGTAGAACGTACAACTTAGGTGATCATGGGAACTAATGGTTTATTGTTTGCTAGAGTGAGGTACTTGATAAATGCTGTTGGACATGCTGGTAACCTAACAGAAACATGATTTAAAAAATATAAAAATCCACGGAGCCAACGCTGCGTGGGTTTTCGAGAATCAGCTTTCTCAGTGTGACGGTTGTTTTGTTTGCAAATAAAAGTCCTACTTCTTGAAGAACTCTCTGCGTCTCCTGGTGGTTCTCTATATTTTCTCCACAACAGTGTTCGACAATGTTCCTCTATTGCTAAGCCATAAACTGTGCAGCAAGGTTAGATCACAGTGAATACAATCTATTCAGCCTCTCCCTATAGCCCAAACCCTCCACCAGTTGAAGGACTTGACCAAGTCCCCTAACCTCCTCCCCGACAAAAAACCAGACTGGGCCCCGCCGTCATCCCTGTCCTCGATGATGCAATTAAATCCTACCTCCCCACCAAGGACAACACATTGGCCTTCCTAAATGGAGCATGGCTTTGGGAGTGGGAGATCATGCCTCACAAATTTTTTACATTTCTTTGATGAAGCGACCAGGAAGGCTGAGGTGGGCAGGGCAGAAGATGTAATCTATATGAATTTCAGTAAGGCTTTTGATAAGGTTCAACATGGGAGGCTGCTCTGGAACATTAGATCGCAAGGAATCAGGGCTGGCTAGCAAATTGGAAAACAAATTGGCTTGATGATAGCAAGCAGAGTGTAATAGTGGAAGGATGCTTGTCGGACTAGAGGCTTGTGACTAATGTAGTGCCTCAGCTGGCTGCTGCGCATCCATTATTATTTGTTATCTATTGCAATGATTTGGATAAGAATGTACAAGGATGATGAGGAAGATTGCTGAAGACATTAAATAGCCAGTACCGTGGACATTGAGGAAGGCTGCCAGAAGTTGCTCCTGGACATTGCTCAGCTAAGGAAATGAAAAATGGCAAATGGAGTTGAAAAGACATGAATCTGAAGCGTTGCACTTTAGAATGTCAAATCAAGATAGAAGATTCATGGTGAATGGTAGGCTTTAAGAACTGTACTGGAATAGAGGGGTCTTGGAGTACAGGTTCACAGTTCTCTGAAAGTGAAGGCACAGGTAGACAGGTCAGTGAAGGAGGTTTTTGGCACACTGGCCTTCATCGCTCAGGGCATTGGGTGTAGACGTTGGGGAGTTATGTTGCAGTTCTACAGGACAATTGGTGAAGCCACACTTGGGGTATTGTCTCAGTTTTGATCACCTTGGTAGAGGAAAGATGTTGTTAAACTGGATAGAAAACTGAAAAAAAATCACAAGGATGTTGCCTGGACTCAATGGTCTGCATTATAGTGAGAGCTTGGGCAAAAGTGGATAATGTTTCTTTATAGTATAGGAGAATGATGGGGGATCTTATAGAAGTGTATTTGATCGTGAGAGGCATGAATAGGGTGAATGCACTCAGTCTTCGTTCCCAGAGTTGGGTAATCGAGGACTGGAGGGCATCAGTTGACGGTTAGAGAGAAATGAATAAAAGGAAACCCGAGGGTCAACACAGAAGGTGATACACATATGGAATGAGCAGCCAGCGGAAATGGTTGAGGCGGGTACATTAAAAATCTTGAAAAGACATTTGGTTACATACATGGATAGGAAATGTTCAGGAGGATATGGTTCGAGTGCAGGGAAATGGGGTTCGCGTGGATGGACATTTTGGTCTGCATGAACCAGTTTGGGCCAAAGAGCCTGTTTCAGTATTGTAGGACCCTATGACCGGTAGTTGGTCTGCTGACTGGGCAGAATATAAACTAAATAATTATAAATCGTTGCTTAAGTGTGAAGAAAGAGCATAAAAAGGACGGTTAGAGAACATATCACTCCTACCTTGTATGTTTTTATTAACCAGAGGAAATCACATTCTCCTGTATGTTGCTGCAGTGGTGATGATCCCCTTCATGACTGACAATGGTAACTACCCCCATGACAAGGTCCTTGAGTCACAAGTCTGGAAAAAAACGTAGTATACATTGGTGGTGAGTAGCATTGATGAAGTTCAGTCAGTTTGCCTACCTGCTGAGGAAGTGCATTTTCATTTCAATACATCTTCATCCATTTTTCATCACTTTCTGTGAAAATAACAAACAGCCCAAGGCACTTTACAATATAAAAGGACATGGATAGATTAAATTGACGAGGTATTTTCTTTGGGTTGGGGGAGTTCAAAACCAGAGGGCATCGGTTTAGGGTGAGAGGGGAAAGCATAAAAGGGAGAAGGTGACAATTTTTTCATGCAGAGGTCTGTGTGTATGGAATGTGCTGCCAGAGGAAGAAATGGAGGCTGGCATAAGATAAAAGGCATCTGGATGAATATATGAATAGGAAGAGTTCAGAGCGATATGGGCCAAGTGCTGGCAAAAGGGATTAGATTTGGTTTGGATATCTGGTCGGTATAGACAAGTTGGACCGAAGTAAATGTTTCCGTGCTATACATCTCTATGACGCGAAATTGTCTGGTACGTTTAGATTAGATTTCTTTTAGATTACTTACAGTGTGGAAACAGGCCCATCGGCCCAACCAGTCCACACCGACGCACACCAACCCAGACTCGTCCCCCTACATTTACCCCTGCACCTAACACTACGGGCAATTTAGCCATTGCCAATTCACCTAATTTTGGGAGGAAACCGGAGCAAATCCACGCAGACACGGGGAGAATGTGCAAACTCCACACAGTCAGTCGCCTGATGTCGGAATTGAACCCAGGTCTCTGGCGCTGTGAGGCAGAAGTGCAAACCACTGTGCCACCGTGCCGCATAAATTTGCATTTAAAAAAGATAGAACACCAGGTTATAGTCCAACAGGTTGAGAAAGAAACTAACTAAAGTAAATGTTGACCAAATGGAAAACACTCCTGGAAAACAGCACCAAGTGTCCTGAAAACGATACAACGGCACATTTGGTATAACAGCTCGTGTAGCTGGTTGCCTGGAGACAAAAAATACTTTGAAATTAAGGTCAAACTGTTTAAATTATACCCCGCAATATACCAAATTCCAATCAAGTTTGAAAGTAGTATATTGTCAACAGTAAAACCCAATGACGCAGTCCGACATTTTGTGGTTATAAGACCAGGAAAATGTGAACAGTTGAGGGAGAAGCACCAAGCCAACAACAAATGCAGATTGCCGTCAGGTTAGGTATCTTAAAGGTATATTTATCTGTCATCCACCTGTGAAACAGAAATCCTCAGGAAAAGAAAACTTCCAGAGGAAGGTACAAAGTGAAGATTTGGCAGCTGTCGGGTTTTGAAATTGGCATTTTGGTAAATCTTAGTTGAGTTTTATCAGATTCGTATAATAGAAAAGGAAGTAAAGATAGGAGATGCAGTTCATAGTTAATTATTCTCGATTACACATTACGAAATAAAGTTGTTACTTTTTACTTTAACTAGTTGTTGGCCTCTCGAATTTCACAGATTACTGTATGGGATAAATCTGGTCTGTGTTGATGGTTTAAATTAACGAGGGGGGGACGGGGTGGTGTCCCCGGTGCCGTATCAATAAGCAGATATTTTGGGTCGATCCTGAGAAGAGAGGGTAAAGGTAGCATCCGGGAAATGGCCGTAGATCAGAAATAGAAAGGGAGAGAGGAAGTCTAGATAGTTACCATTGCCAGTTGAGTAATACTGAGAAAATTTTGAGTTTACACTTTCCAAGGCCTTGATGTGTTTCATCCTCAGAGATTAAAATAAGGAGGCAGTGCAATGATTGATGTGTTGGTTTTAACTAAACGAAATTCTTTATATTCCAGGAATGTTCCTTCAGATGGGAAATAGCAGCCATCACTCAACAAAAAACTGCAAATTAATTGACATGATATCTGGCAAAGGTAACATCGCAAGGTATGGTTAAAAATGTTATAATTGGCAGTTGGATTTGATGTGTAAGTAATTTATTGGAAATAATAAACATTGAATAATAATAGGCAGCAGGGTGGTTCAGTGGTTCAGTGGTTAGCACTGATGCCTCACTGCGCCAGTGTCTCAATTCCCACCTCAAGCAACTGTCTGTGTGGAGTTTGCACATTCTCCCCGTGTCTGTGTGGGTTTCCTCTGTGTGCTCCGGTTTCCTCCCACAGTTCAAAAATGTGCAGGTTAGGTGAATTGGCCATGTTAAATTGCTCGTAGTGTCAGGTGAAGGGGTAAATGTAAGGGAATTAGTCTGGGTGGGTTGCTCTTTTGAGGGTCGGTGTGGACTTGTTGACCCAAAGTGCCTGCTTCCAACTGTGGGTCATCTGAAAAAAATTGTCCTGTCGATCCAGAAAATGCGAACCAGTATTATATTCAGATCTCCAGAAGATAAGATGCCACTTCATAAGTTATCGCAGGACGTAAACTGCATAATGTAGAAGGGCAACATATGAGCATGGAAAGTAGATTGGATTGACAGCAAGAGGAAGGCTGGCAGAGTATGTGAGTGTCGGTATTTTTGAAAGCTGGGAGGAAGGCATGATGACGCACCACATAAGGAGCTGGAGGAGGACGGTGTTCAACTATTCTCAATTTATCCACACGATTTGGATGCAGGGACTGAAGATATTGTAGCTACCCTTGCTGATAACACAAAGATATCAGAAAGTGAATTGATAACAGGTCAAACGAATTGTATAAATGGATACAGGGACGTGAGATTAATGGTCAAAGATATGGAAAATGGAGTACCATGTGGGAAAGTGTGAAAATGTCAGTGCTTCCTGGGGCAAAAAACATACTATCCAAATGGTGAGAGATTGCAATGCTCTGCAATACAGAGAGATCCGGGTGTGCTGATTAATGAATCTCAAAGATACGATGCAGCAGCTACAGCAAGTAAACAGCAATATATGTTGAATGTTTCATTGTGAAGGAAGTTGTTTCAGTCACACATGACATTATTTTATATTTGCTTCCTCATGGGATAAGGGCGCTGCAGCCCAAGCAGCCTAAATGCCCCTGTTGAATTTGAGAAATTACTGGTGAGCTGCCTTCATGAACCACTGTTGTCCGTGTGCTCTTGTTAGATCCACAATGTTCTGTGGGAAGGAATTCCAAGACTTTGACCAAGCAACAGTGAAGGGAAGGTTTTCAGTTTCCAAGACAAAATGCTGCGTGAATGGGAAAGGTACTTGCAGTTGATGGGGTTCCCATGTAGGTGCTGTCCTTCAATATGGAAGGTGCTTCGTCAGGGTCTTTTTTGAATTTCTGCAGTGCATGTTGTAGATAATATACAATACTGTGACTGAGCGTCACTGGTGGATGGAGCAAATGCTGATGGAATATGTTGCCATAAAAGCAGGTTGCTTTGCCCTGACTGACGTAAAGCTCCTTGAGTGATGTGGAGCGGCTCTCATTCAGGAAAGTGGGGAGGATAGTACCACATTCACATTCATGACTTATGCCTTCCAGATAGATTCATAAAGCAAGACGAGATGGAAACGGACCCTTCAGTCAAACTCGCCAATGCTGACCAGTCTTTCTAAACTGATCTCGTCCCATTTACCTGCATTAAGACCATAACCCTCTAAAGCCTTCCTAATCATATCCCCATCCACACGCCTCTTAAATGTTGTAAGTGTACCCAGCTCCACCTCTTCCTCTGGCAGCTCTTTCCATACACGCATCACCCACTGCGTGCATAAGTTACACCTCATGCCCTTTTAAACCTTTCTCCTCTCACCTTAAAGCTGTACCATCTAGTTTTGGATTCCACTCCATTTGGAAAAAGATAATGGTTATTCCCTATATCCATGCCCCTCATGATCTTCTAAACCTCGAAAAGGCACCCCTCAGCCTGCAATGCTTCAGGGAGGAAAGGCCCAGCATTTTCACCCACTCACTATGGCTCAAATCCCCAGTCCTGGCAACGTCCTTATAAAACTTTTCTGAACCCTTTAAAGTTTAACTATACCTTTCCCATAGCAGGAAGACTAGAATTGACAACAGTATTCTAACAGTGGCCTCACCAATGTCCTGTACAACATGATGTTCCAATTCCTATACTCAATGCAATGACCAATGAAGGAAGGTGTACCAAATGCCTTTTTCACCACCCTGTTGACATACGACTCCACTATCAAGGGACTATGCAGTTGTGCCCTGGGTCTCTTTTTTCAGCAACACTGCTGAAGGCCCTATCGTTAACTGTATAAGTCGTGTCCTGGTTTGCCTAACTCGACTGCAACATCTCACATTTATCTCAATTAAATGCTCTCTTCCACTCCTCAGCCTATTGTCCTGTCGTACTGTCAGACAACCTTCTTCACTGTTCAACACACCATCAGCTTTACTGTTATCTGGAAACTTACTAACCATATCTCCGATATTCACATCAAAACCATTTTCATTAATGACAAAAAAACAGTGGAACCTGCACTGATACTGGTCACAGGCCTCCAGTCTGGAAAGTAACCCTCTTCCACCACACTTTGTCTCCTACCTTGAAGGCAATTTTGTAACTATTGTCTAGTTCTCCCCGTATCCCATGTGATCTAAACTTGCTAACCGGTCTACCACGTGGAATCTTGCCAAACGCCTTACTGAATTCCATACAGACAGCATTTACCGCTCTGCTTTCACTAATTTGCTATGTCACCTCTTCCAAAATCTCAAGTTAGTGGACATGATTCCCGTTATATGAAACCATGTTGACTGTGCATGAGCAGTCCTTCTCTTTCCAAATGCATGTAACTCCTATCCCTCAGATTCCTCTCCAATAACTTTCCACCCACTGACATCACACTCACCCTGGCTTTTCCTTACCATCTTTCTTAAATAATGATCCCTGGAAGATGCCAGGCAATCTCTTCCCTTGCTTCTCAAAAAGTTCAGGAATGACCTGATCAGGTCCTGAGGATATATCTACGTTTAATGATATTAAGATCTCCATCACCACCTCCTCTGTAATATGGACAGCTTTCAAGACATCACTATTTATTTCACCAAGTTCCCCAGCTTCCAAGTCATGTTGAGTTTCTGGTGCATAGTAAACCGAGGATATTGAGAGTGAGGGTGTTAGTGGCGGTAACACAATTGAATATCAAGGGACAATGGTTAAATTGCTTCATAATGGAGATGTTTTTGCCTGATATTTATTTGGTGTAATCCTAAAAAATGACTTGTAAATCTAAGTCAGGATATTGTCCAGATATTTTTGCAAACGAACATGGGCAGCTTCAGGATTTGAGGAATCCAGTATGATGCTGGGCACTTTAATATCGTCATTGGACATTCTTGTTTTTGAGGGAGGTTCATTCATGAAGCAGCTGAAGGTGGCTGGATCTAGGACAACCTGAGTAACTCCACAGAGATGTCAGTCTTCTTGCTCATGATATGGTTTGAAGTTACATGGACATGGATTTCAGCCCCTCAAAAATCGTAGCAACATAATAGACGACCCCATAACTTTAATCATAAAACTAGTCAAAAATGTTCAACTATTGCTCAAATGTATGTGGTAAATGCTGTCCGCAAAATGTTGTTTTGTTTTTGCTTGGTGTTTTGAACCCACCATGTGAAATGTTAACGACCCCATGATGCAGAAGCTCTCACACCCCAACTTGTAATTTCTTTCTCCGTGTGTATGCAATTGTTTAACCAGGGACATCTATTGTAATTTCTCTGGCTCTGTGTAGCCTTACACTGTCAAATGTTGAAGTCAAATCTCTCGGGTACCTTTTCAAGCCAGAAGCATCTTATTTAGAGAGTAGAATCATATCCTGCTTTGACTTCAAAACTTAATTTTATGGTTACTTGTGGAAAATAAATTAGCAGTGGCATAGCGAATGCGATTTATTGGAAATGGGTTTTCAATGTCGAAACTGTAGAAGACCCTCATGAAGTAAATTGGTGGAATGATTCCCAATAAGCCCAATGACGTAGGAATTTAAATGAGTACTCATTCTTAGAGACTAATCCATGGAAACATTGCTTCAAGACCAAATTTCCAAATTAACCAGATCGTTGTTTCCACATTTTTGTTGATTTATGTATTTCTTCGAAATTTGAATCTTAGTTTTAAATTCATACTATTCTGTGAAAGCTCGCTACTCATGTTTATATTTGTATTACAATGGCATACAATGACTGTGTCTGCGTTAATCAGGTGGTAATGAAATAACCATTCAGTAAAATCAATAAGACACAAAATGACCTTCACCCTTTCCTAGTATTTGCCCCAGTTTTAATCATGTCTGATTCTACAATACAGGGCTGTCCATGCCGGATGCTTTGATGGAAAAGGCACAACAAGAGTCTTTTACTTGAAGTGAGACGCATCGTGTTCAGCTCATGATGAGCTGTGGGGATAATCTTGCTGGATAACTGCACCGACACTGAAAAGGTAGGAATTAGAAGCAGCAGTAGATTATTCAGTGCGGCCTTCCTCTCCCCCCCACCATGAATGAGATCTTCACTGAAACACCACAACACTAGCTTCTGGCACTGCACTGTAATATCTTTGCTGGTTTGCATTTTCACACTTTTATTCCTCCGCACTTAGCTTGTATTAATCATTTAATGGCTTTTTGCTCACCTCGAAACTTGCATTCTCACTTTACATCATCAGCCAACTTGTCAATCGTACATTCGGTCACAAAATTCAAACCATGCATGCGGATTGGGGATGGTCGGTGTGAAAAGGCTTGTCCTTTTGGAAGCATTCTGGTCACAACAAGCTAACCCGAGAATGGCCTATGTATGCCTATTGTTTGTTTGCTGGCCATTAAACTATGCTCAATGCTAAGCAGTTTGTTATCTCCAGTTACACACTCTATCAGACGGGATACCAAACCCTCACTATTTACATTGTATGTATTCTGCCATTTAATTCTTCCAAAGACGGAGCTCTATCGAGTTTGTGAAACAATGTTTGCCTTGATAAACTCGTGTTGACTCCATTCAATTAGGCCATCTTATTTTTAAGCGTCCACTTATATCATCGTTTTCAATACATTCTGATATTTCACTGGGGCTGATGCCATGCCAACATCATACAATCTGTAGAAATGATTCCAATGTTTCCAGAATTTGGAAAGATAACCAGCAACATATGTCCGATTATGCACCATCACTACAATCAATAATCTGCAGATTCACAGATGCTGATCTTCTGAATTCCAGGAATATTTTATTTTCTCCAGGACTACAAGGCATTTGATATGGTTCCCCATGGTAGTCGAATTCATAAAGTCAGGAGCTATGGGATACAGTGAGATTTGGCTCACTGGATTCAGAATTGATTGGCTGACAGAAGGCAGGGAGTTTTTGTGGATGGAAGGTCTGCTTCCTGGAGATCAGTGGTGAGTGGGGCACCGCAGGGCTCTGTTCTTGGCCTCTGCTCTTTGTAGATTTTATAAATGACCTGGATGAGGAGCTTGAGGGGTGGGTTAGTACATTTGCTAATGACACAAAGGTTGGAGGTGCCGTTGATAATATCGAGAGCTGTTGCAGGCTGCAGCACGACATTGACGGTATGCAGAGCTGGGCTAAGAAATGGCAGATGGAGTTCAACCTGGATGAATGTGAACTGATGCATTTTGGAAGGTCGAACTTGATGCTGAATATAGGATTAAAGACAGATTCTTGGCAGTGTGGAGGAGCAGAGGGATCTGGGTATTCAAGTGGGTAAATCCCTCAAAGTTGCCACCCAACTGTATAGGGTTGTTAAGAAAACATATGGTGTTTTGGTTTTCATTAAGGGGGAGCTCTACAAAACCCTGGAGAGACCACAGTTGGAATATTGTGTCCAGTTCTCGTCGACCTATGATAGGAAAGATGCGGAGGCTTTGGCGACGGTACAAAGAAGGTTTACCAGGGTGGTATCTGGACTGGAGGGCTTATCTTCCGAAGAGAGATTGACTCAGCTCGGTTTTTTCTCTCTTGAGAGGATGAGGAAGAGCGTTGAGCTAATTGAGGTATGCAAGATAAGGAGAGGCATGGATAGAGTCGATAGCCAGAGGCTATTCTCTGGCCAGGATTGACTGGCACGAGGTGTCATAGTTTAAGGTGTTAGGAGGAAAGTACAAAGGAGATGTTAGAGGTAGATTTATTATGCAGAGAGTTGTGAATGCATGGAATGCGTTGCCAGCGGTGGTGGTGAAAGCAGAGTCATTAGAGTAAGTGACTACTGGACAGGCACATGGACAGCAGTGAATTGAGGGGTGCAGAGATTAGGTTATTTTGCTTTAGATTAGGATTAATACTCAGCACAATATCGTCGGGTAAAGGTCCTGCTCTGTGCTGTACTTTTCTATGTTCTATGTTCTACTTCTGTTCATGAATGACCAGTTCGACTTTCTCCTCATTTTGACGAGGCATCGAGTCTGTCGTATTGTTGAGAAACTTAGTGAAATTTTGTCTCTGAGAAAAAGACCAAAAATATTGTCTTTATTTCTCTGTTGTTTACTTTGTCCCAATTGCAGCTTTTCTTCTGCTGCCAACAGAGGACACATATTTGACTTTCCTGATCACATTTTGCTGTACCTGCAGAAAGCTGTTTCAAATACATTTGTATCTCTCACTAGTTTAGTTTCATGGTGTTCTCTCTCAAAATGCATTAGAACATAGAATATAGAAAAATACAGCGCAGTACAGGCCCTTCGGCCCTCGATGTTGCGCCGAGCAAAGCCTACCTAACCTACACTAGCCCAATAACCTCCATATGCTTATCCAATACCCGCTTAAATGACCATAAAGAGGGAGAGTCCACCACTGCTACTGGCAGGGCATTCCATGCACTCACAACCCGCTGAGTAAAGAATCTACCCCTAACATCTGTCCTATGCCTACCACCCCTTAATTTAAAGCTGTGTCCCCTAGTAACAGCTGACTCCATTTGCGGAAAAAGGTTCTCACTGTCAACCCTATCTAAACCCCTAATCATCCTGTACACCTCTATCAAATCTCCGCTAAACCTTCTTTTCTCCAATGAGAACAGCCACAAGTGCCTCAGCCTTTCCTCATACGATCTTCCTGCCATGCCAGGCAACATCCTGGTAAACCTCCTCTGCACTCGTTCCAATGCCTCCACATCTTTCCTATAGTATGGCGACCAAAACTGCACACAATACTCTAGATGAGGCCGCACCAGAGTCTTACACAATCGAAACATGATCTCAGGACTCCGGAACTCAACTCCTCTACCAATAAAGCCCAGTAAACCATATGCCTTCATCACAGCACTATTTATCTGGGTGGCAACTTTCAGAGATCTGTGTACATGGACACCAAGATCCCTCTGCTCATCCACACTGCCAAGTAGCCTACCATTAGCCCAGTAATCCATCTTCTCGTTACTCCTACCGAAGTGAATGACTTCACACTTAGCTACATTGAACTCTATTTGCCACCATTCTGCCCAGCTCTGCAACTTATCTATATCCTGCTGTAACCTGCCACATCCTTCTTCGCTGTCCACAACTCCACCGACTTTCGTGTCATCCGCAAACTTGCTCACACTGCTTTCAAGCCCCTCGTCTATGTCATTTATAAAAATGACAAACAGCAATGGTCCCAAAACAGGTCCTTGTGGAACACTGCAAGTAACCGCACTCCAAGATGAACCTTTACCATCAACTACTACCCTCTTTCTCCTTCCAGCCTGCCAATTCCTAATCCAAAGCTCTAATGCGCCCTCAATGCCATACCTCCGTAGTTTTTGAATTAGCCTACCATGGGGTACCTTATCGAACGCCTTGCTAAAATCCATATACACCACATCTACTGCTTTACCCTCTTCCACTTCCTTGGTCACCTTGTCAAAGAACTCAATAAGGTTTGTGAGGCACGACCTGCCCCTCACAAAACCATGCTGACTATCCTTGATCACATTATTCCTATCCAGATGTTCATAAATCCTATCCCTTACAATTCTCTCTAAGACTTTGCCCACAACAGAAGTGAGACTCACCGGCCTATAGTTACTCGGGTTGTCCCTACTCCCCTTCTTGAACAAGGGAACCGCATTTGCTGTCCTCCAGTATTCCTGTAGACAACGAGGACATAAAAATCAAGGCCAATGGCTCTGCAATCTCCTCCCTTGCTTCCCAGAGAATTCTAGGATAAATGCCATCAGGCCCAGGGGACTCATCTACATTCACCCTATCCAGAATTTCCTACACCTCTTTCCTACATATCTCAAAGCCATCCATTCAAATTAATTGTGACTCAATATTCACATCAGCCACAATGTCCTGTTCCTGAGTGAATACTGACGAAAAGTATTCATTCAGTGTCTCCCCAAATTCTTCAGCCTCCACACGCAACTTCCCACTACTATCCTTGACGGGACCTATTCCTACACTAGTCATCCTTTTATTCTTAACATACCTATTGAAAACCTTTGGGTTTTCCAGAATCCTATCAAACAAGGACTTCTCATGTCCCCTCCTTGCTGCTCTTAGCCCTCTCTTTAGATCCTTCCTGGCTACCTCATAACTCTCAATCGCCCCAATTGAACGTTCACGCCTCATCTTTACATCGGCCGCCCTCTTCCCTTTAACAAGGGATTCCAATTCCTTATTAAACCACAGCTCCTTCACACGACTCTTTCATCACTGCCTGACAGGTACATACTTATCAAGGATACTCAGTAATTGTTCCTTGAACAAGCTCCACCTATCGATTGCACCCTTCCCACGAAGCCTAATTTTCCAAGCCACGCATCCTGAGTCATGCCTCACCGCATCATAATTTCCCTGCCCCCAGCTATAATTTTTGCCTTGTAGTGCACACTTATCCCTCTCCATCACGATAGTAAAAGTCACCGAATTGTGGTCACTGTCCCCAAAGTGCTCACCTACCTCCAATTCTAACACCTGGCCTGGTTCGTTACCCAGAAACAAATCCAGTCTGGCCTCACCTCTTGTTGGCTGGTCTACATATTGTGTCAGGAAACCCTCCTGCACGCATTGGACAAACAGGGATCCATCTAACGTACTCGAGCTATAGCTTTCCCAGTCAAAATCTGGAAAGTTAAAGACCCCATAACAACCACCCTATTACTTTCACTCTTCTCCTGTATCATCCTCGCAATCCTTTCCCTTCAGCAGGAAGACCTGAGATAGTGGTCTTCCCCACTGCACCGTGGCAGCAGCTGCCCCAAGCTCTCGTTTCTCCAAACAGTACGTAGTGCTGGACCTTGAGATGTGTCAGTTTGCAACACTCAGTCAGGGTCAAATCCTCGCTATGGAAGACCAACAGGTTTCAGGCAGACCAAAGAGCATCGTTCATTGAGGTGACGGTCCTCTAGACTTAATGGATGTTTGCCCCAGTAACTATATGGTGACTGGCAACATGTTCACAGTGACCCTGTATTGTTCACCATCCAACTAGTGTATGTTGCCTGTTTCACTGTCAGCCTAGCCTGATCTTTACTTCCTGTGAGTCAATACTTTGTGGCCTTTCTACTGAGACCCTGCCTTTGGCAATGGAGCCAGATTTCCGCCCAGGCCACATGTCATTCTCGTCACTGCCTTGGTGATACAATGTACACCACGGGTCTCTCCATTTCCCTCCTGAATAGTTCTTGTGAACCCCAACCCCCTCCCTGACCCCATCTTCCAACTGCAAGTTTGCAGAATCCTCACTCTGGGCACTGCTACTACTTCTCCTGCTCGTTCATATTTCTTCACAAAACAGAAATCATACATCTGCAAGCAGATTGCTGTTCAATGGTGGAATTAACTTTATTTTATATGCATAAATCAAAAGCAGAAAGATCATGTCTGGTTATACATGCGTCTCATTTCACTGATTACAGATGTGCAAAGAAATGATATCTCTGCTGTTCAAACCATTCCAACAGTATAACATTGGAGAGAGAACATCTGGAAATGATGCAGAAACTGCAGATCGATTAAGGGGAAACTGAAGACATGCTGCACCCAAACCCTTAAATGATTTGGTAAATGGACAGCTTCATTCAGTCGATTACATTTGTTTTACTCATTCTTTACTGGTCTCCTTCCCATTCGATGTTTTTCCACTCTCTGAGTCACCCCAAATGCGTAGCTCCCTTTCCCTCCCCAGCATGGCCTTATGCCTTCCTTTACCGCGGTTACGTAACCGTTTCTCTTTAGTGTCTGCTTTATTTCCAAGGGATGTATTGCAGTCGTTGAGACAATAAAGCTAGCTGGATCCCATAGAATATGAGTTCCTGATTGGGGCTGTTAATCTGGCAGACAGAGAAGAAGGGTCAGTGTCAGAGATGTGGTCACTGAATGAGACATGATGAAGGGAAGGGCTGCTCATGTGTAAATAAAGGTGGACTTGAAGTAGGACACCAGCCTCAGGGCAAGTGTTTCACATCCAACTCCAGCACCGGGCTTGAATGTTACTGTATAACCTTCACATTAGAGTCACAGTCAGAGAGTTAGAGAGATATTCAACAATGACACAGCCTACCCCCAGGTATCCTAAATAAATCCATTCCCATTTCCAGCATTTGGCCAATATTCGGTAAAACCCTTCCTGTTCATATACCCATTCAAATGTCTGTTAATGGATTGATGGATGGGAACCAGATGCATTTCAGTGAGAGGTTCGACAGGGTTCCTCATGGTAGAATGGCTCACAAGGTTAGATTACATGGACTACAGTCTATTCAACCTCTCCCAAGCGATCAAACGCCGTAACCCTGGCAACATCATTGGAAATGGTTTCTGAACACTATCAAGTATTGTTATGAAACATCTCTGACTGCAGTGATCAGCAGGATTTTGATAAGGTGAAAATGAGGACTGCAGATGATGGAGATTCGAGTCAAGACTACAGTGGTGCTGGAAAAGCACAGCAGGTCAAGCAGCATCCAAGCAGCAGGAAAATGGACGTTTCGGATAGGAACCCTTCATGAGGAATAAGACTGGTTAGAATAATACTGACACTGAGAATCTGGGACCACTATTGGGTTGCATTTGCAGATGTGTTGCTGGACAGGAAAAAGATTTTGTGAATGCAATTGATTTTGACTGTGAGGGTTTCTTGAATTTATTGAGTGGATAACTAACATTTTATCTCTGGTCACATCCAATATGTTTCGTTGAATGCCAAGCAGAAATGATATTATTGTAAGTTAGTTAATTCAGATCATTATACTGATTTGAAATGTGATAGATGTATTTGAACAGACACGGCACCCATTTACAGAAATTCCCAGATCCCTTATTATGTTCAATCAATTCTTGGAGCCTATTCGATGCAGCATTCTGGAGCGGAGCATTCTCTACACATGTATAGGCCTATACCATCACACCTTCTGACATGAAACCCGGTATTCTCCACTGCAGCCAGCTTTTCCCGGATTTCCTGGTGTCGGCTCTGATCTGCATCATGTGCAAATATTTTACTGAAGACAAAATACTTGTGAATGTCTGGTTCAGTCCATATGCCCCGAAATGGGGAACTTTGCAAGGCAGGGATGATCTCACAATTCCCCGTGTTACTGAAACAGTGATCTAGACATGGGCTGTAGGTGGTGCAGAGAATGATACAGCCCACTGGCTGGTTATTGTGCTGGATTCTTTTATTCAGCAGAGTTTGGAAAAGCTGAGCCGCGGTGCTGTTCCTGTTGATCTGGGCGGGATTCAGCAATTTACTTTCTGGGCAACGACTGCCGCTGTTCGGGAAGACTGCGAGGTAATTTCCACCTGGGTAGTTAAGGAAAATGTTCACATCGTCGGTAATGAAAGAACGCAATAATATCCTGTCGTTCTTTTCTACATGTCTGTCGATCTCTCTGCACTGGGAAGCAGGTAAAGCCAACAGGAAGGCGAAGGGTTTTCTCCCATAATTGGTCGGCTGGCGCCCACCTGCATTGTCGAAACTGAAAGAGATAAAGTCAGGGTGTGAGTCAAGGAACAGACTTTGGGTAAAATATTCTCTTCGCAGTGTCAGTAGGCAAAGTTTAAGACGAATTACTTGGAACAACGTCTAACATATTAAAGAAAACGTGAAACCCTGCAATTCACGTTTCAAGTTATTGCATGGGAAGGTCAATGTTGATTTACTTTGTATCTCTATCCGAGTGTTTTAGTAAATTCTGGGATCAGTGAAAGGTTTAAAGAGAGAATCAGGGTAATTGACAGAGAGCAGAACTATGTTACTTATTTTTGGACAAATCCTCCTGCAATGAATCAGAGAATGCCACAAGCCTCTTGGTAACTCTCTGTAACTTCATTTTAAGTTACTTTGACTGATGCACTACTTGATGCCGCATGAAACACGTGATGGTTTTGAAATAAATAGAGACTGGGAGAGAGAAAGAGAGAGAGAGAGACAATTAGAGCTTCAGGTGCAATCAGTGGGAGCTGGATGTCGGGAGAATCCTGGAAGAATTGTTAACTGGAAAAATGTTTGGGGCATACACAGACAAACAGAACAAAAGACTTGCAGACTGACAGGAAATAGAAATAATAGCAAAGCAGCCAGAGGGAGACGAAGGGAAACTGAGAAGTGAGTGAAATGATTCAGTAAACAGTAAAATGTTGCCTGTGTGGGGGATTTGGACTTTCTCTTCAAACCTCACTCCGATGTACTTCACTCTCTCCTTTATTTCGGGGTGAGCGGGTGCGATCGATTTCACTGTTAGAGATATGACCCCAGGAAATCTGCTAATAGTTTCCCTGGAAGTCCCTGCCTCTGGGAGTAATGAGAGTCCTGGTTAATCGGTTTAGACTTATTTCCCACAGCTGCAGAGAACTCCCTATACCTGCCGTGTCCTCCCCATTTATTACCAGACTGCTCCAGGCAACCAGGCTCTGACTTGACCTCAGATTGTGCAAAGCCCCCAGCTTCCAGAGATGGTCAGATAAGATCAGTGTCACTGACACTTACCGAAGGACAATGAGAGACAAGGCACGGTTATCCAGTGCAGCTGCATCTGACATGGGGATTGTGAGCAGCACCAACAGGACCAGGCAGAGTGTCCACATTTTGAGATTTGTCAGCACCCTTTAACCGTACTGCAGGGAAAACACAGAAAAAATCTGAAAAGGATAAAAAAAACTTGTTCAATTCATACTACATTGGCAAGAGCGTGAAAGATATGCAGGGACACACATGTCGGCAAACAGAAAATGCCTTTCTATCGTCCAAGGTGGTGCTTGCCCAGTAATTAAGCAGAAGTTCTGGTTATCTCCCATGGGTACGATTTGCAGGTGAAGATTGGAAGGCAAAATGTCCTCTCCCAGAATCAAACAACCAGTGCTGACCTGCTCGGAGGAAAGTGAAAGGGGTAAAGTCAGGGTGTGAATTAAGGGACGGACCTTGGGTAAAACATTCTCTGTGCAGTGTCAGTGGGCCAAGTTTGAGATGAGTTACTCAGAACAATGTCCGGTATATTGGACACATCGTAAAAGTCATCAATTCATATTTCAAAAGTTTGCATAGGAAGGTCAATGTTGATTTACTTTAATTCCCTGTCCTGTCCCAGAGTTATAATAAACTCTACGATTAGCGAGAGGTTTAAAGAGAGAACGAGTGTAATGTGACAGAGAGCAAAACATTGTTACTTATTTTTGTGCAAATCCTCGTGCAATGAATCACAGAATGCCACTAGCCTTCTTGATAACTCACTGTAGCTTCATGTTAATGTCCTTTGACTGATGCCCTACTCAATGCCTCATGCCACACGTGACGGGTGGAAATAGATAGAGACGGGAAGAGAGACAGAGAGACAGAATGAGAGCTTCAGGAACAGTCAGCTGGAAGGGGACGTCAGAGAGTCATAGAGATGTACAGCACGGAAACTGAACATTCCATCTTATCAGTACATGCTGACCAGATATCCCACCCAATCTAGTGCCACCTGCCAGCACCCAGCGCGTATCCCTCCAAACCCTTCCTCTTCGTATACCCATCTAGACACATTTTAAATTTTGCAGTTATACTAACCTCCATCACTTCCTTTGGCAGTTCATTCCACCCTCTGGGAACAGCGTTGTAAATCTTTTTTGAATCCTTTCAAGTTACACAACATTTTTCCGATAGGAAGGAGACCAGAATTGCACGCAATATTCCAGAAGTGGCCGAACCAATGTAATCTACAGCCGCAATATGAACATCCATCTCTGTGCTCAATACTCTGACCAATAAATGAAAGCATACCAAACACCTTCTTCACTATTTTATCTACCTGCAACTGCATTTCCAAGAAGTAATGAAGCCGCACTCCAAGATCTCTTTGTTCAGCAATAGTGCTAGAACCTTACCATTAGGTGTATAAGTTCTGCTAAGACTTGCTTTCCCAGACTGTAGCACCACGCACTGATGTGAATTAAACTACATCAGCCACTTCTCAGCCAATTGGACCATCTGATGAAGATCCTGTTGTAATCTGAGGTAACCTTCTTTGCTGTCCACGACACTTCCAATTTTGGTGTCATCTGCATATTTACGATCGATACCTCTCGCACTCACATCCAAATCATTTATATAAATTACAAAAAGTAGTGGACACATCACTGATCCTTGTGGAACTCCACTGGTCACAGGTCACAATTTGAAAAACGACCCTCCACCACCACCCTCTGTCTTCTAGCTTTGAGCCAGTCATATGTCCAAATGGCTACTTCTCAGTGCATTTCATCAGATCTAATCGAGCTAACCAGTCTCCCATGGAGAACATTGTCGACCTTACAAGGGTCCATATACAGTTAGTAAGTTTGCAGATGAAACGAAAATTGGAGGTATAGTGGAATGCGAAGAGGGTTAGCTCAGATTACAACAGGATCTTGACCAGATGGTCCAATGAGCTGAGAAGTGGCAGATGGAGTTTAATTCAGATAAATGCGAGGTGCTGCATTTTGCGAAAGCAAATCTTAGCAGGACATACACAATTAATAGTAATGTCCTCGGGAGTGTTGCTGAAAAAAGAGACCTTGGAGTGCAGATTCATATCTGCTTGAAAGTGGAGTCGCAGGTAGATAGGATAGTGAAGAAGGAATTTGGTATGCTTTTTGTAATGGAAAACGTATTGAGTCCAGGATTTGCGATGTCATGCCATTGGTTAGGCCACTGCTGGAATATTGCGTTGCAATTCAGGTTTTCTTCCTATCGGAAAGATGTTCTGAAAATTGAAAGAATACAAAAAAGATTTACAACGATGTTTCCAGGGTTGGAAGGATTGAGCTACAGAGAGAGTCTGAACAGACTGGGGCTGTTTTCCCTGGGGTGTTGGAGGCTGAGGGGTGATCTTATAGAGTTGTACAAAGTTATGACGGGAAGTAATAGGGCAAAGAGGCCAAGTGTTCTTCCTGGGTTCGATGAGTCCAGAACTAGAGGGCATAGGGATTGGGTGAGAGGATGATACGTGTCTGGAATGAGCTGACAAAGGAAGTGGTGGAGGCTGGTACAATTGCAACATTTAAGAGGTGTTTGGATGGGTATATGAATAGGAAGGGTTCGGAGGGACATGGGCCGGTCACTGGCAGGTGGGACTAGAATGGGTTGGGATATGTGGTCGGCATGGAAAGGTTGGACAGAAGGTTCTGTTTCCATGCTGTACATCTCTATGACTCTATCAACCACTCTGCCCTCAACAATCCTCTTTGTGACTTCCTCAAAAAACTCAAGCAAATTTATGAGTCATTATTTCCCACGCACAAAGCCAGTCCTTAGCACTCCTTGCCTTTCCAAATACATGTGCATCCTGTCCCTCAGGAATCGCTCCAACAACTTGCCCTCCACCGACTTCAGGCTCACTGGTCTACAGTTCCTTTGCTTGTCCTTTCCAAAATTTCTGAAACAGTGGCACCACGTTAGCCAACCTCTAGTCTTCCGACATCTCACCTGTGACTATCAATGATACAAATATCTCAGCAATCACTTCCCTAGCTTCCCACAGAAGTGTAGGGTACACCTTGATCACGTCTTGGGGATCTATTCACTTTTAGATGTTTGAAGACATCCAGCACTTCCTCCTCGGTAATATGGACATTCTTCAAAATGTCATCATCTATTTCCTGACAGTCTATATTTTCCATATCCCTTTCCACAGTAAATACTGATGCAAAGTAGTCGTTTAGTATCTCCCCCATTTTCTGCAGTTCCACACAAAGGCCACCTTGATGATCTTTGAGCGGCACTATTCTCTCCTGAGTTATTTTTTGTTCTTAATGTATTTGTAAAAACACTTTGGATTATCTTTAATTCTATTTGCAAAAGCAGTCTCATGTCCACTTTTTGCCCTCCTGACTTCCATCTTAAGTATTCTCCTACTGTCGTTATATTCTTCTAAGGATTGACTCGATCGTTCCTGTCAAAACCTGACATATGCTTCCATCTTTTTCTTAAACAAACCCACAAATTTCTTCAGACATCCAGCATTCCCTACACCTAACAACGTTTCCTTTCACCCTAACAGGAATATACTGAAAGAATTATAAACCAGAAAAACTTAGGAGCATATGGACAAGGTGTAGAGCAACTAAAACGCAAGGGAACAGAACAAAGAGACAAAGAGAAAAACAAAGACTTGCAGACCAATAAGAAATAGGAATAATGCGGCAGAAGGAGCCAAAGGGAACATAGAACATAGAACATGGTAAAATACAGCGCAGTACAGGCCCTTCGCCCCTCGATGTTGCGCCGACCGAAACCTACCTAACCTACACTAGCCCAATACCCTCCATATGCTTATCCAATGCCCGTTTGAATGACCATAAAGAGGGAGAGTCCACCACTGATACTGGCAGGCATTCCATGAACTCACAACCCGCTGAGTAAAGAATCTACCCCTAACATCTGTCCTCTACCAGCCTCCCCTTAATTTAAAGCTGTGTCCCCTAGTAACAGTAAAAAATGAGGTCTGCAGATGCTGGAGATCACAGCTGCAAATGTGTTGCTAGTCAAAGCACAGCAGGCTAGGCAGCATCTCAGGAATAGAGAATTCGACGTTTCGAGCATAAGCCCTTCATCAGGAAATCCCGATTTCCTGATGAAGGGCTTATGCTCGAAACGTCGAATTCTCTATTCCTGAGATGCTGCCTGGCCTGCTGTGCTTTCCCCTAGTAACAGCTGACTCCATGTGCGGAAAAAGGTTCTTACTGTCAAACCTATCTAAACCCCTAATCATTTGTACACCTCTATCAAATCTCCCCTAAACCTTCTTTTCTCCAATGAAAACAGCCCCAAGTGCCTCAGCCTTTCCTCATACGATCTTCCTGCCATGCCAGGCAACATCCTGGTAAACCTCCTCTGCACCCGTTCCAGTGCCTCCACATCCTTCCTATAGTATGGCGACCAAAACTGCACACAATACTCCAGATGAGGCCGCACCAGAGTCTTATACAACTGCAACATGACCTCAGGACACCGGAACTCAATTCCTCTACCAATAAAGCCCAGTACGCCATATGCCTTTCCACAGCACTATTTAACTGGGTGGCAACTTTCAGAGATCTGTGTACATGGACACCAAGATCCCTCTGCTCATCCCAACTATCAAGTAGACTACCATTAGCCCAGTAATCCATCTTCTTGTTACTCCTACCAAAGTGAATGACTTCACACTTAGCTACAATTAACTTCATTTGCCACCTTTCTTCCTAGCTCTGCAACTTATCTATATCCCGCCGTAACCTGCCACATCCTACTTCGCTGTCCACAACTCCACCGACTTTCGTATCATCCGCAATCTTGCTCACCCAGCCTTTAAGCCCCTCCTCCAGGTCATTTATAAAAATGACAAACAACAATGAACCCAAAATAGATCCTTGTGGAACACCACTAGGAACTGCACTCCAAGATGAACCTTTACCATCAACTACTACCCTCTGTCTTCTTGCAGCCAGAAAATTACTAATCCAAACTTCTAATGCTCCCTCAATGCCATACCTCCATAATTTTTGCAGTAGCCGACCATGGGGTATCTTATCGAACGCCTTGCTAAAATCCGTATACACCACATCTACTGTTTTACCCTCGTCCACTTCCTTGGTCACCTTCTCAAAGAACTCAATAGGGTTTGTGAGGCACGACCTGCCCTTCACAAAACCATGCTGACTATCCATGATCACATTATTCTTATCCAGATGTTCATAAATCCTATCCCTTACAATTCTCTCTAAGACGTTGCCCACAAAAGAAGTGAGTCTCACTGGCCTATAGTTACTAGGGCTGTCCCTATCCCCTTTCTTGAACAAGGGGACCACATTCGCTATCCTCCAGTCTTCTGGCACTATTCCTGTAGACAACGACGACATAAAAGTAAAGGCCAATGGCTCCGCTATCTCCTCCCTTGCTTCCCAGAGGATCCTAGGAAAAATGCCATGAGGCCCAGGGGTCTTATCTATTTTCACCCTTTCCAGTTTTCCCCGGGCCTCTTCCCTACATACCTTAAATCCATCCATTCTAATTAATTGTGACTCAATATTCACATCAGCAACAATGTCCTGTTCCTGAGTGAATACTGACGAAAAGTATTGATTTAGTGTTTCTCCAATCTCCTCCGCCTCCACGCACAACCTCCCACTACTATCCTTGACTGGACCGATGCCTAACCTAGTCACCCTTTTATTCCTGACATACCTATAGAAAGCCTTAGTGTTTTCCCTAATCCTACCAACCAAGGACTTTTCATGTCCCCTTCTCGCTGCTCTTAGCTCTCTCCTTAGATCCTTCCTGGCTACCTTATAACTCTCAATCGCCCCAACTGAACCTTCATGCCTCATCTTTACATAGGCCACCCTCTTCCCATTTACAAGGGATTCCAATTCCTTATTAAACCACGTCTCCCTCACAAGACCCTTTCCTCCCTGCCTGACTGGTACATACTTATCAAGGACCCAATAACTGCTCCTTGAACAAGCTCCACATATCATTTGTGTCCTTCCCTTGAAGCCCATTTTTCCAATCCACACATCCTAAGTCAAGCCCCACCGCATCATAATTTGCCTGCCCCCAGCTATAGCTCCTGCACTGCATTGCACACTTATCCCTCTCCATCACGTGAGTAAAAGTCACCGAGTTGTGGTCACTGTCCCCGAAGCGCTCACCTACCTCCCAGTCTTGGCCTGGTTCATTACCTAGAACCAAATCCAGTATGGCCTCACCTCTTGTTTGCCTGTCAACATATTGTGTTAGGAAACCCTCCTGCACACATTGGAGAAACACCGACCCATCTAACGAACTCGAGCTATAGCTTTCGCAGTCAATATCTGGGAAGTTAAAGTCCCCCCTAACAACCACCCTACTACTTTCACTCTTCTCCTGTATCATCCTTGCAATACTTTCCTTTACGTCTCTCGGACTATTAGGAGGCCTGTAGAAAACTCCGAACAGGTTGACCTCATCTTTCCTATTTCTAACCTCAGCCCAAACTAAATCAGATGGCAAGTCTTCCTCCATCGTCCTTTCCACCACTGTAATACTATCCTTGACAAGCAATGCCGGTCCTCACCCTCTTTTACTCCCACCTCTGACCCTACTAAAATATTTAAACCCTGGAACCTGCAATACCCATTCCTGTCCCTGTTCTACCCACGTCTCTGTAATGGCCACAACATCGAAGTCCCAGGTACCAACCCACGCGGCAAGTTCACCTACCTTTTTTCTTATACTTCTTGCATTGAAGTATACACAATGTCAGAAACTGAGAGGTGAGTGAGATCATTCAGTAAACAGTAAAATGTTGACCGTTTTTGGCATTTGGGCATTTTCTCCAAACATCACTCCGATTTATTTGACTCTCTCCTTTATTTCCGTGTCAGCGGATGCAATCGATTTCACTCTTAGTGATGTGACCCCAGAGAATCTGTTAATAGTTTTTCTGAACGTCCGTTCCACACATTATTTTTAAGATCATGGGTATTTGATTGAGCCTTATTTCCCACAGCTGCAGAGCACTCCCTACACCTTCTGTGTTCTCTCCATTTATTACCAACCTGTTCCAAGCAACCAGGCTCCGAATTGATCTAAGATTGAGCACAGCCCCCGGCTTACTGAGCTGGTCAGGTCAGGTCTACTTCACTGACACTTCCTGGTGAGTAATGCCAATGAAGGAATGGTTATCCAGTGCAGCCGCATCTGACATGGGGATTGTGAGCAGCACTAACAAGAACAGGCACAGCTGCTGCATTTTGAGATTTGTCAGCACCATTTAACTGTACTTTCGCGAAAACACAGAAAAAACTGAAAAGTGCGGAAAAAAAGCAACTTGTTCAATTCATACCACATTGGCAAAAGAGTGAAAGACCTCTCGGGACACACACGTCGGCTAACAGAAAATGTCTCTCTATCGTCCTGGGTGGTACTTGCCCAATCATTAAGCAGAAGTTGTGGTTGTCTCCGAGGGGCACGATTTACAGGTGAAGATTGGAGTTTCTGCCAGGAGTTATAAGGCCACGCCAAACTTTCATATTAGTTGCAGTGGTCCCACTGCTCTCTTGGGGGATAGGTGGAGGCGATGTTTAGGAGAAAGTGAGGACTGCAGTTGCTGGAGATCACAGCTGAAAAATGTCTTGCTGGAAAAGCGCAGCAGACTCCAAGTACAACAGGACATTGAAAATGTCCACAATAATGTGTGCTTTAATAGTACCTATAAAGGATTGAGATGTACCACAGGATATTACACAGGTTCCCAGTATTATGCACTGATCACAAACTGACCCTGGTGTAAGTCCAGTTATTCAAAACACAGTTCGGTCATTTGGATGGATGAATCAAGCTTAAAATATCCAGGTTTGATGACTATTCAAAGCTGTGCATCATTGTGACCGATATAGAGAAGGTATGGCGGCTTTGGAATGAGATTAACAAGTTCATTAAATTGGGAAACACATAGAAGGTGCAAACGGGAAATTATCCACGTCAGTAGGAAATAAGAGATAGACTTGCAGAGTATTATTCAAAAAGTGATCGAATGGGGCAATATTGGCATCCATAAGGAGAGGAGGGATAGGCTGGAACATTTATTCAGTGGAGCTTAGGAGGTTGAGTGGTCATCTGACAGTCGTTGAAAAATCATGAGGGACATAGAGGAGGTGAATACAAAGGTCATTTCGTGAGAGTAGGGGAGTACAAAACTAGAAGACACAGACTTTAGGTGAGAGGAGAGAGATTTAAAAGGGGCTTGAGGGCAACATTGTCGCACGGAGGCTGGTTCATGTGTGGACTGAACTGCCAGAGGAAGAGAGTTGCAGGTACACTTACGACATTTAAAAGACATTTGCATTGAAACATGACTCGGAAAGTTTCAGAGGGATATGGGACAAATGCATTGAATTAGAACCAGTTTAGTTTGGGAAACCAGCTGGGTATGGACGGGTTGCACCGAGCGGTCTGTTTCCGTGCTGTATGAAGCTATGACTCTGTGGATGGCTTTGTCCAGATGTCACTGAAATCCAAAGTAAAGGTGCAGCAGGATAGCAACATGTTAAGAAGACAAAAGGCATGTTGGCCTTCATTGTCCGAGGTTGGTGAACCCACAACTGGAGGCTTACGTACATTCTCGAGTGAGCATAAGACGTATGAAGAAAAAGTTTGCAGATGACACAAAAATTGGAGGTCGAGTGGACAGCGAAGAGGTTATCTCAGATTGCAACAGGATCTTGATCATATGGGCCACTGGGCTGAGAAGTGGTAGCTGGAGTTTAATGCAGATAAATGTGAGGTGCTGCATTTTGGGAAAGCAAATCTTAGCAGGACTCATATACCTAATGGTAAGGTCCTAGGGAGTGTCGCTGAATAAAGAGATCTTGGAATGCAGGTTTACAGATATTTGAAAGTGGAGTCGCAGGTAGATAGGACAGTGAAGAAGGCATTTGGTATGTTTTCCATTATTGGCCAGAGTGTTGAGTGCTGGAGTTGGGAGGTCATGCTGCAGCTTACATGACATTGGTTAGGCCTCTGTTGGAATATTGCGTGTAGTTCTGGTCTCCTTCCTTTCGGGAGATTTTGTGAAACTAGAAAGGGTTCAGAAAAAGTTTACAATATGTTGCCAATGTTTAAGGATTTAAGCTATAGGGAGAGGTTGAATAGGCTGGGGCTGTTTTCCCTGGAGAGTTGGAGGCTGATGGGTGACCTTCCAGAGATTTACAAAATAATGTGGGGCATGCATAGGTCAAATAGACAAAGTCTAAAAGTTGGGAAGTCCAGAACTAGAGGGCATATGTTTCAGGTGAGCGGTTAAAAGAGACTAAGGCAGCAACTTTATCACGTAGAGAGTGGCACATGAATGCAATGAGCTATCAGACGAAGAGATAGAGGCTAGTACAATTGCAACATTGAAAAGGCATCTGGATGGGTATATGAATCGGAAGGGTTTGGACGAATATGGGCAGGGTGCTGGCAGGGAGGATTGGATTGTGTTGGGATATCTGTCAGTATGGACGAGTTTCCGAGCTGTACATCTTAACTACTCTGTGACATTTCTAGAAGAGATACAGAACCTCTTTCAGGTGCATGTTATCACACATCTCTCTCTCGATCTATCTATCTGGGCTCCACCTCCACCTATCCAGTCAGATCCCCGCCTTTCCCCAACACACACCTAACCCAGTCTTCACAATAAATACCACTGATTCCCTGATGAAAGGTGAACAGACTCGAATTATTAACTATGCTTTCTTCCCACAGATGCTGCCAGTGATTTGCGGTTCATCGTATTCATTTCACAGATAGTTAGGAATGGATCATGGTGGTTGATTACCCAGTAAATATATCAAAGTGCAAAGGTTCTGGTTTTACTACTGTTTCCTCGGAGGCCCGAAAACCGCACCCTCCTCCAGAGAGAACGAGAGAGACAGGCTGAAGGACAATGAGTGAGAGAGAAAACCAGACAGACTCATACAAAAAAAGTGAGAGAAGGAGACAGAGAGAAAAAGAGAGACAACTTGTGAGAACGACAGAGAGAGAGAGAGAGATGGAGAGAGACAGTGAGAGAGAGGGAGAGACAATCAGACATGCAGAGTGGGAAAGTGTGCGATAGAAAGACAGAGAGAGAAGCAGTGAGACAGAGACACTTACAGAAAGAAAGAGAATAGAGAGAGTGTGAGAAGCAGAGAGGGAGATAGAGAAAGAGATAGCGAGAGTGAGGCACACAGGGAGGGAGAGAGAAACAGAGACAGAGAATGTGTGTGGGAGAGAGAGGGAGTTAGTGAGCCACGAAGTGGCAGTGAGAGAGACATGGTGAGAGAGGGTGCTAGAGGAAGAGAGAGAGGCAGAAAAAAGAAAAAGCGAGAGACATGGGGGAAGAACAAGAAAGAAGGACAGAGAGAGCGACAACAAGAGATCAAAAGTGTGTGGGTGCGTGTGAGAGAGAGGGAGTGTGAGAGAGAGGTAAGGTGATGGACAGAGAGAGTGGAGAGATAGAGCGAGCCAGACAAGGAGTAGAAACAGAGAAATACAGAAGGAAAGATAGACGTGAATGGTGGGGTGGGGGGTGGTGTTGGTGAAGCAAGAAAGAGAAACATAAAGAGAGATATGAATGGGAAAAAGCAAAAAAGAGGAACAAAAAAATCACTGAGAGAGCATGTATGTCAAAGAGAGATACTGTGAGGCAGAAAGCAAAGACAGTGTGAGAGAGTGGAAGTGACAGGGACAATGAGAGACACAGAAAGCGAGAGTGGCAGACAGTGAGAGAGAAAGAGTCACAGTGTGTGAGAGAGAGGGAGTGGGAGGGATTCAGTGAGGGAGAGAGAGATAGAGAGAATGACGGAATCAGAGTCAGTTAGACAGAGAGAGATGGAGAGTTACTACGACAGAAAGAGCGAGAGGGATAGACAGTGACGGAGAGAAAGAGATAGAAAGCATGAAAGATATAGAGAAAATGAGAGTGACACAGGAAAAAAAGGAGAAAGAGGGACAGAATGAGATGGATAGTGAGAAAGAGAGACAAGTTAAGAGAGAGATTGTTCAAAAGAGAAAGAGAGAGAGAGACAAGAGATAGAGATACTGTGAAGGACAGAGAGAGATGAATTCAGAAACGGAGAGAGACAGAGAGAGAGAGACAACGAGAGAGAGACATGAGAGATACAGCGGGGGAATGAGCAAGAAAAAGGATCAGAAAGTGAGTTAGAGAGATTCAATGAGGGACACAGCAAAACATTGAGAGTGAAAAGAAGAGTGACAAGAGACAGCGAGAAAGAGACATTGAGAGAGAGAGAGAGACAGTGGGAGAGAGAGATCCATTGGGAGAGGAAGAGAGAGAGAGAGACAGAGAGAGAGAGAGAGAGAGACCGTGTCAGAGACGGAGAGAATTACAGAGCGCGAGAGAGAAAGAGAATCAGTGACAGAGAAAGAGACAAATGGAGAGAGACACTGAGACAGAAAGAGTGAGTGAGAGAGACCGACAATGATAGCGAGAGAGAGAGGTAGAGCGGAGGACAGTCAGAAAGAGAAAGAGAGAGAGAAAGAGCAATCGAACCAAAGGAACCGAAACAGACAGAGAGAAGCATAAAAAAGTATCACCAACCTGAACCACCTCTCCTCTGAACCAGTTATGACTCTGCCCTTGAGCCGTCAACTTATGTCACTGTCCCTGTTGAGCCTCTCCTTTTGATACAGCCCGATATTTACATATTACGAAACAATCATCGTGGCTAAACCAATCGCAACATGTCCATCCATCTCTGAGGTCATCAAGGATAGAATGCAAAGTATAAACACAATTTGATTCCATTTGCATGTTGCTTTACTTGAAATTATTTTAATGCCAATGCACCGGTGTCTTGTTGCAAACTCTGCTCACGGTGAGACATTTATTCAGCAACTAACAATTCAATGTGTGCGTTTAATTAAATAACTTACACTTGTTTTTTTTTAACGAGGTAAAGAGTTTTTCATGCAATACTTACTGTCACAAGCAGCACTTCAACTGAGGAAATACTTTTATGTTGATCTCTCCACTGGCAGCATATCCTTCCCTCATAAGCTCAGCGATAATAAGCACTTTACTCAAAGACACAACCCAGCTGACATCTGACAAGTGGACAACCTGACAGTGAAGCATTGTCTGCCCACTGCTGCTGATAGAGTGAGAGTCTCTGCATACTCTGTAGTCTTTAGATCAGAGTGGTGCTGGAAAAGCACAGCAGGTCAGGCAGCATTCAAGGAGCATGAAAATCGACGTTTCGGGTAAAAGCCATTCATCAGGAATAGAAGCAGAAAGCCTCCAAGGTGGAGCGATAAAGGTGGTGGGGGAAGGGAGGGGGAAGCTGGGGAGAAGGTAGAAAAGAGTTCAGTAGATGAATGGGGGTGGGAATGAAACGATAGGTCAGAGAGGAGGGTGGGGTAAGGAAGCAAAGAGTGCAATAGGTGAATTGGGGTGGGAATGGAGTCGATAGTTCAGAGGGGAGTGTGGAACGGATAGGAGGGAAGGGAGATTGTCAGGTGGGAAAGGTCATGAGGACACTGCTGAGCTGGAAGATAAGAACTGGGGTAAGTTGGGGGAATCTGTAGTCCGCTTTGTTAGCAATTCAATCAAAATTTGTAACTGTTTCATCATTTGAAATAAATTTCAGTTCCAATCACGAGCAAAAGCTCAACAAAATGTAATCATGGAATCCAGGGGAAGGGAAAGATTGTTGTTAATTTAAGGGTAAAAGCTCTTCATCAGGAATAGAGGCAGAAATCCTCCAAGGTGGAGCGATAAAGGGTGGGGGGAGGAAGGGGGAGGCTGTGGAGAAGGTAGAAAAGTGTACAATAGATGAATGGGGGTGGGGATGCAACGGTAGGTCAGAGAGGAGGGTGGGTAGGGACACTGTCACTGTACCACAAAACGCCCCTCCCACCCAACATCAGCTTTATACCGTCTTCCTTTAATTAACAACAATGTTTACCTTCCCCGACTTCAATATCAGATCGTTTTGACCTTTTGCTCATGACTGGAACTTAAATTTGTTGCAAATGATGCAACAGTTAAAGACTTTGCTTCAAATGCAAGCGAACCAGACTACAGAGTATACAGACTGTCACATTATCAGGACCAGTGGGCAGGAAAGCTTCACTGTCAAGTTGTCCACTTGCAAGATGTGTATAAAGCTGATGGTGGGTGGGTGTGTTGTCTTGTGGTGCATTGGGAATGAACAAGTTGGCTTATAAATGCTGGTGTTAAACCCCAGGCCTGGGGATTCAGAACACATTTTAAAATTCAGTACAGTAGGACAAAAAAATGCATTACGAGAGAAAACAACATGAAATTAAACCAGTGAGAGAGATGTAATTGTTTGAAAAAGCTGTCTACAGATAAAGCAAAAACTGATCAGAGAGTTAAATATGTACCGAGTGGCAGCGAAAGATCATGATCACTGCAAATAATATTCTGAGGATTCTAATGTTGATCTTCAGGTTCTAGGATTATGTTCATTTCCCACTACTACTTCTGTTCACTAATGACCAATTCATCGATCTGCTCATTTTCCGAAGACACTGCTTCTCTTCTAATATTGAGAAGTGGAGTGATTGTTCCTCTCTGAAGGCAGACCTAAAATATCATCCTTATTTCTCTGTTATTCACATTGTCCCAATTGCAGGTTTTCCTGCCTCTGCCAGTTGTCGGTGCATATCTGTCTTTTCTGATTACCTTTTACTTTCTCTTGAGAAAGCTGTTAAAACACTTGTTTTTTTTTCTCTCATTGTTTATTTTCATGTTGTTTGTCTCCTCTTAATGCAGTATTTTGATTAAAAGTGCTTCACTGAATTCGAAAGTTTTCCGAATCCCCAGAAGCAGGGTTTAACGTCAGCTTTTTATATAGATTTTTCGAATCAACCTCTTCGGAGTTGTTAACACACTCCCCAGGAGCGTGAGTATCGACACTGCCACTGTACCACAAGACGCCCCTCCCACCCAACATCAGCTTTATACCCTTCTTCCTTAAATTAGCAACAATTTTTACCTTCCCCTGATTCCAACATCAGGTCATGTTGAGCTTTTGCTCATGACTGGAACTTAAATTTGTTACAAATGATGCAACAGTTAAAGACTTTGCTTGAAATGCAAGCGAACCAGACTACAGAGTATACAGACTGCCACATTATCAGGAGCAGTGAGCAGGAAATGCTTCACTGTCAGGATGTCCACTTGCAAGATGTCAGCTGGTTTTGTCTTTGATTAAAGTGCACATTATCGTTGATATTGTGAGGGAAGATTATGCTTCCAGTGGAGAGAGCAGCATGAAAGTATTTCTTCAGATGAAGTAAATGCTTCTGCACACAAAACCTTATTTATGTCATTTAAAAAAGAGTAGAGTTTATTTCATGAAACACTCACATTGAATTGTTGGATGCTGCATAAATGTCTTGCCTCGCGAAGAATCTTGAACCAGCCACGAGAATGTCATCATCAAATGGTTCCTAAGCAAAGGAACATGCAAATAGAATCGAACTGCTTTTACACTTTGCATACTGTCCCTGTTGACTTAAGAGATGACTGAACGTGTTGTGGTCCGTTTGGCCAAGAGCTTGTTTTGCAAGTTGTACTAAGTTGGAGGAAGGCAAATTTTGATGGTATTTGGCAAGAATGTTCAGTAGTTGATTTGCAGCAGATACTCGCAGGTGAAGGAACAATTAAAAATTGGAAGCTGCCAAAAATGAGATAATCAGAACACGGAACCAAGATGAAATACAGAAGTCTGGTTGAAGATTTGTAGCTCGGGTGTCCGTTGTTGTGGTTCTGTTCGCCGAGCTGGAAGTTTTTGCTGCAATCGTTTCGTTCCCTGGCTAGGAAACATCATCAGTGCTATTGGAGCCTCCTCTGAAGCGCTGCTTTGATGTTTCTTCCGGTATTTATAGTGGGTTGTTCTTGCCGCTTCCGGGTGTCAGTTTCAGCTGTAGTAGTTTGTATGTGGGGTCCAGGTCGATGTGTCTGTAACCACCCCAACACACACAAACGAAGCTGCATCAGGACACTATTCAAAAGAGCCACAACACACTGCAGTACACCAGAACTGCGAAAAGAGGAAGAGGAACACCTATACAAGGTATTCGCCAAAAACGGATACCCACGCAACTATATCACCAGATGCCTAAGAGATAGACCACGGAACGAGGACATGCCACAACCAAAAGGACTAGCCACACTACCATACGTCAGAAGCGTCTCAGAACTGACAGCCAGACTACTGCGACCCTTAGGACTCATAACAGCACACAAGCCAACTTCCACACTCAGACAACAACTCACTAGAACAAAGGACCCAATAGCCAGCACGAGCCTAACTAATGTAGTTTACAAAATACCATGCAAGGACTGCACAAAACATTATATAGGACAAACAGGAAGACAGCTAACAATCCGCATCCATGAACATCAGCTAGCCACAAAACGACACGACCAGCTATCCCTAGTAGCCATACACTCAGACAACCAGGAACATGAATTTGACTGGGAAAACACTACCATCATAGGACAAGCCAGCCAGAGAACAGCCAGGGAATTCCTAGAGGCATGGCATTCATCCACAAACTCCATTAACAGACACATGGACCTGGACCCAATATACAAACCACTACAGCTGAAACTGACGCACGGAAGCGGCAAGAACAACCATCAACAGACACATCGACCTGGACCCCACATACAAACTACTACAGCTGAAACTGACACCCGGAAGCGGCAAGAACAAACCATTATAAATACCGGAAGAAACATCAAAGCAGCGCTTCACAGGAGGCTCCAATAGCACTGATGATGTTCCCTAGCCAGGGAACGAAACGTTTGCAGCAAAAACTTCCAGCTCGGCGAACAGAACCACAACAATGAAATACAGAGCTGGTACGTGTTAGGTGGGATAAAAATTCCCATTAAACACGCTGGACTAAAACCCTCTGATCTTGGAAATGGGTTTGTGGAATTTACATTTAAACTAAGAGTCACTGAGTTGTCTGGCTAAGACAGAGTAGGCAACAAGCAAACCTGCAACAGGCGTCAGATAATGGAAGGGCCCCACAAATGTCTCAGCTAAAAGACAGTTAAGGAGAAAGTGAGGGCTGCAGATGCTGGCGATCAGAGTCAAAACGTTTGGCGCTGGAAAAGCACAGTAGTTCAGGGAATGTCCGAGATGCAGGAGAGTCGACGTTTCGGCCATACGCCCATCATTATGAATGTGGGACGGGGTAAGAGAGCCGAAAAATAAACGGGTTGGGTGGGTTGGTGGCGAGGCTGGGGGATGGTATCTGGGAAGGTGATAGGTAGATGCAGGTGGGAGAGAGGGTGTTAGGTCGGAGCGGAGGGTCCAGAGGATAGTTGAGAAGGAAGATGGACAGATAGGACACATCAAGAGGGCGGTTCCAAGTTGTAGGGTTAGTTCGAGGGTGAGGTTGTGTGGAAGGGAGATGAGGAGACTGGTGAAGTTGATGTTGATGCCATATGATCGGAGGGCCCTAAGTTGGAAGATGAGGGTTCTTTTTTAAGACGTTGAGGCAATTGGATTTCGTTGTGGAAGAAGCTCAAGACCTGCATGTCCATAGCGGAGTGGGAGGGGCACTTGGAGTGTTCAGCCACAGGGCATTAGGTTTGTTTCGTGCGTGTGTCCCGGGCATGTTCCCTGAAATGATCTGCGTGTTAGTGTCCTATCTCACAATGTCGACGAGACCACAACTGGTGCAACGGACACAGGAGATGAGTTGTTCAGACGCACAGGAAAATCTAGGCTGGATATGGAAGGATCCTTTCGGACCTTGGTCGGAGGTGAGGGGGGAGGTGTGGGTGCTGGTTTTGCACCTCTTGCGGTGAGAACGGATAGCGCCGGGAGTAGAGTATGAATTGGTGTGGAGTGTGGACTTAACCAGGAAGTCACAGTGGGAACAATATCTGCGGACTGTTTCCAAACTCGCTCCATGACTCCCTGCACCTTCCCCTGCCACCGCACGAAGTGTAAAACCTGCACCCACACCTCCCTGCTCACTTCTGGTCAAGGCCCCAAAGCAAACTACCACACCTAGCAGAGATTTTCCTGCACATCAAATCACCTCACCTACTGTGTATGTTGCTCTTGATGGTATCTCTTTTCCATTGAGGAGACAGGACACAAACTTGAGAAAAGATTCAGGGAAAGACACTCCAACCACATGGCATCAACATCAACTTCACCAGTTTCCTCATTTGCCCTCCACTCCACCTCAGCCCAGATCCACCCCTTCAACTCAGCATCACCCTCTTGAATTGTCCTACATGTTCATCTTCCATCCCACCTATTCACTCCACCACATGCCCCGACCTATCACCATCATCACCCCGCCATTATCTGCCTATCACATTTCCAGCTATCTTCACACAGCCCCACTCCTACCCTCCCATTCATCCCTCAGCACCCTTCCCCCAGCCCCATATTCCTGATGAAGGGATTATACCACAAATGTCGACTATCCTGCTCTTCGGAAGCTGCCTGACCTGCTGTGCTTTTCCAGCACCATACTCTAAAAGACAATGAGCACCAGCCTGAAGAGCAAATAACTGAGACATTCTGCAGCTTGCAAAATTACACAATTCAATTTGTAACCATTTGCTTGAATGCAAAGATACTGAATATTCCACGCCTTTGTACGACACGCAAACCTGTTTGTCTTAAATGGGAAGGCCATCAAACTATCAGCAACAACCTAACCTACACACAATGAAGAGAAATAGTGGACATTTAAAACTATGGTCCACCCACTGACTTTAATTGGAGAACAATTCACACACATCGAATACACAGGAAGGTCATTCAGCCCCGAGATGAGGAACAACGGCTCAATGATCCAATCCAGATTTGGCGGGAGATTCTGGAAATCTGCAGCCAGTATAACTGTGGAATTTTCACAACCACATCCCTCCATGTACTGGTGAGATGTGACGGGAGAACAGAGAGACTGACTAGGGCAGTGCCAGCGACATCCACCACTCTCCAAACCAACATAAGACACTCCGGGGATGGAAGGTTATGGAGATCCTCTGTCCCAGCTCAGTAAGAGAGGGGAAGAAGGGTGGGTTGAGGCCTGACGGTGTAAGGAAGGCCCCAAGGAAGGGAAACCCTAGAGGATCTCGGGATTCGTGTTTAGACTCTCTCTTTTTCTCCTTTCCCCTTTCATCCAGTAATTAACAGCTCCTTGACAGTCAAAATCCAGTATCCCTATTTAGAGCCTTAAGGGATAACTGGGGAGTTACCAGCTGTGAGTCAAATCTCAATTCACTTGATGCCTCGCAATGGCTGTTCTGAATTTTCATTTTCTTGTCAATGTTTTAATACAATCGCAGTTTCCCTCTGCCTCTGAAGCATCTCCCTCCAGTGTATTTCACCACAACACATCTCATCACATAAGCCCAGTGTCACAACCAGGGCGCTGTTGGATAATAAACTGACCCTCAGTCGCTGCATAGGTGCAGGAAGTGCTGGGGGACTGGAGAAGGTAAGGTTTTATTCATGAAAAAGAAGGAAACATTCGCCAGGAATAGACAGCAGGGATTGTCTTTCTCCCTTGAAGAGTATAAAGGCAGTACAAGTATATTTAAGATGGAATTCGGGAGAGTCCAAAAGGGGACATGGGATAGGGTTTCAGAGAATGCAAAGGGATTTTACAAATACATTGAGAAGGAAGAAGTAATGGGTGTGAGAATAGGGACCCTCTAAGATCAGCCTATGTGTGGAATTGCAGGAGATGAGCGAGATACTAAATGAATATTTTGCCTCAGTGTTCACTTTGGAAAAGGATATGAAAAACTAGAGATTTTGAAAAATAAATGGCGACATCTTAAATAATGTCCACATTGCAGATGGAGGTGGTGCTGGATGTTTTAAATCACGGAAACGATGGTGAACACCCGGGACGTGATCAGGTTTACCCGAGATCTCTGTGGGAAGCTGTGAAGTAATTTCTGGGTTACTTGCTGATTTGTCGATAGCTTTCGGTGAGGTGGGGGAAGACTGGAGGTTGACTAACGCGGATGGTAAAGATTGGAAGGAAAACCAAGGGGAGCTATTGACCGCTGAGTCTGACATCAGTAGTGCAAAGTTTGTTGAAGTGAATCCTGATGGACAGCACTTACATGTAATGGGAAACGCAAGGACTGGTTCGGGATAGGCAATATGGCATTGTGCATGGGAATTCGTGTCGCACTGATTTGATCTTTTGATTAATTTTTGAAGAGGATTGATGAAAGCAGAGTGGTGGTCATGAACTATATGGACTTCAATAAGGCACTTGACAATGTTCCTCATGGTAGACTGTTTAACAAGGTTTGATCACGTGGAATACAGTGTGCATTATCCATTTCGATGTAGAATTGGCTGAAAGAGAAGAGACAGAGGGTGTTAATGTTTAGGTCTGGAGGCCTATAAGCAGCGGTGTCCGACAAGGATCGGTGCTGGGTCCACTGTCTTTTCTCAGTTATGTAAATGACTTGGATGTGAACATAGGAGGCACAGTTACTAAGTTGCAGATTTCACTTACATTGGAGGTGCAGTGGATAGCGAAGAAGCTTACCTCAGACCATAACAGGATCTTGATCAGATGGACCAATAGGCCGAGGAGTGTCAGATGGAGTTTCATTTAGGAAAATGTAAGGTGCTGCACTTTGGGAAGGCAAATCAAAGCAGGACTTAAACACTGAAGGCGAAGGTCCTGGGAAGTGTTAGTGAGCATAGAGACCTTGGAGTGCAGGTTCATTGTTCTTTGATAGTGGCGCTGAAGGTAGTCAGGATAGTGAAGAAGCCATTTGATATGCCTTCCTTTGTCTGCGATAACATTGAGTAAGGGAGGTAGGCGTTGTGCCGCGGCTGTATCAGACCTAGATTAGGCTATGTTTGGAATACTATGTTCATTTCTGGTCTTCCTGCTCGAGGAAGAATGTCATGCAACTTGAAAGCATTCAGAAAGGATTACCAAGGACCTTTCCCGGTTTGGAGTGTTTGAGCTATTGGGAGAGGGAGAATAGTATGGGGCTGTTTTCCCTGGAGTATCGGAGGATGAGGGATGACCTTACAGAAGTTTATAAAATTATTGAGGGGTATGTTTAGGGTGAAGAGCTAAAGACTTTTCTCCAGTATTGAGGGATTTCCAGAACTGGAGGGCATAGGATCAAGGAGAGGAGAAAGATTTGGAAGGGATCAGAGGAACAACTTTTTCATGCAGATTGTAGTGTGTGTATGGAATGAGCAGCCAGAGGAAGAGGGGTATGCTTATACAGTTACATTTAAAAGCTAGCTAGGTGGGTATGTGAATAGGAAGTGTTGGAGGGATATGGGTGAAATGCAAGCAAATGGGACTGTACTAATTGAGGTTACTTGGTCCAAATGGATGAGGTGGAATGAAGGGTCTGTTTCCGTACTGAACAGCTCCATGACGCTGTGACTCTATGTGGAGCATTGCATGGCAACGAGACCAGTCCCATCCTTCCCATCACCGCGGACAGATAGAACCTCAGTACATAGTGACATTTGGTCTGTGTGTACATACAGCTTGATGTAGCCACACACAAAAGGGGCCATCAGGGTGAGGGCGGTGTTGGGTATGTTCATCCCCCCTTACCAAAGACTTTGTACTTCTACTCCCTGCAGACAACGTCTCCCTTAAACTACCAGACGAAGTGTAGGATGCCTCGGGTGACTGAAACAGTGCAGTTTTGGTGGATGGACCAGATCAGCGCCATGTCCAACAACAGAGTGTGTGTCCTGGTAACCTGGTTTTTGCCCACAAATGGGAAGGGAGTGGTGCTCCTAAAAGATCAGTGTCTGCTTCACTTTGGCCGTGCAATCCTCTCCAGATTTTATGCACACCCCAGCCCCTCTGTACTATAATCCCAGCACCTTCAGGTCATCAGTTCTGACAGTGAAGGGAATGAAGAATCAGTCAGCCTAATTTCCACAGAACATGGCCTCGCTCTTGCCTCAAATCCAATTGGTACCAGATGGTCAAGTGTTTGTGCACTGACAGCGGGTCCCAGTAGAAAACAGTGACAGCATCCTTGTACGTGGAGGCATTGACCTGCTGGCCATCTCTACCTGGAATATTTGCCCTTCATGGGGTCACATCCACCCGGATGGACTGAGCAAAGGGCTCTATACAACACACAAACAAGGCCGGAGAGGATAGGAGGCCCTGAGTGACGTTGGATCTGATCAGGAAGCTTCTAGATTGCCACCTGTTGATTGAGACTGCGCTAATGATGTTGGTGTAGAGCAGTTCGGATCCAATTGCAGATTCCCTCCCCAAAGGCAGTTTTTCGAGAGTGGGACGCAGATGGAGGTGTGTGTGATATTCTGTCAAAAGCCTTCTCCTGGTCTAAGCTGATGAGGCAGGTGTCCACCCCCCTGAATTGTATTTTGGTGATCGTATCCCTGAAGAGCATAAGGCTCTCAGAGAGATTGTCCTGCCCAGTACAACACGGGTTTGGTTGAAATGAATCACAATCCCATATCAAACCTGACCCAGTTGGTGATGACCTTAAGACATGATTTTGTAGTCACCATGCAGCAATGGTATTGGCTCCAATTTCTAATTTCCTCCCTCCCCACCCCACCCACCCTTCCGCTTATAGACAAGCGTGATGATACCTTTTCTAATGGATTTGATCACGGTTACTGCTAGAAACAAACTGTCATACAACTTCGGCAGGTCCTGGCCAGTCGAATCACACCGAGCCGAATACACCTCGACAGAAAACATTTTTTGGGGGGGAGAGGCAATGCCTCAGTTAATGAATTCAGTTTATTGAGGACATGACGAAGATGATTGGTGAGAAAAAACGCGACGGTATTGACTTCAGTCTCCCTCATGACAGACTGGTACAATACCTTGGCACCAGGAGTGATGTGGCAAGTTGTATACAGAACTGGGATAGTAGGAGGACAGAGGGGGCAGTGAAAGGATGCTTTAAGGAGTGGAAAGTTGCGACTGTTGGTGTTCTGTAGGGGTGAGTGCTGGGAGCTCTGTTTATGGTCGACATAAATGATTTGCAGGAAAACGTGGTTGGTTATTTAATAGTTTTGCATAGTATACAAAAATTGGTGGAATTGTAGATAATGAGGAAGATTGTCAGAGGATACCACAGGATATAGATTACTTGGAGACATGGGCCGAAAAAAAAATGCCAGTTAGAGTTTAATCTGGAAAATGGGAGGTGATCCACTTTCAAAGGTCAAGTGTAGATTTAATAGTGAATGGTAGTAGCCTTAGGAGTATTAACATGCAGAGTGATGTGGATGTGCAGGTGTACAGATCATTGAAGGTGGCAGCTCAGGCTTTTCAGGTAGGGAAAAAAGGTCTATGGCATGCTTGTCTTCACTGGAAGGGGCATTGTGCGTATGAACAGATGAGTTACGCTGCAGATTTATCGAAATTTAGTGAGGCCACACATGGGATACTGTGTGCAGTTCTGGTCAGCAGAAGGATGTGGATGCTTTGGAGAGGGTACAGAAAAGGTTTACCGGGATGTTGCCTGGTATGGGGAAAGTTTAGCTGTGAAGAAATATTGGATAGACTGAGGCTGTTCTCAATAAAATGCAGAAGGTTGAGGGAGAAAATCGAGGTTTATAAGATTGTTAATGGCGTGGACAGAGTGGACAGTATGAGTTTTTTTCCCCCAGGGTTAAAGGGGTAGAGGGTCCATAGGTTCAAAGTGCAAGTGACGGAGGAAGGGAGCAGTTTAAAGGAAATGTGTGATATAAGTTTATCACACAAAGGCTGGTGAGTGCCTGCAATGTGCTGCCAGAGGAAATGGTGGAAAAAGACACGTCAGCAGGTTTAATGAAACACCTGGACGAATACATGAATCGGAAGTGAAGGGAGGGATATGAATCCTGTAAGTGAAGACAGTTTTAGAAAGTAAGGACAAAATGACTTGGCGTAGGCTTGGAGGGCCGAAGGGCCTGTCACTGATCTGCAGGTTCTCGGTTCTCTTTTTCTCTGTGTTCTACGATCCAAGAACTGAGCAAGCTGAAGCTCCACGAGTATGTTCCTATACTCATTCCACAGAGCAAGTGTCAATACCCCTTCCACAGGAGGAACGAGTGGGAAAGGTATTTGAAATTGTGAAACAGCAGTAATTTTAGTTTCTGGCATTACAGCAAATACTCAACGCTTGACCAGCATTGCAGAGAAGAAAGGAATCAGATGATTTAGCTGCTGCTACATTGCTCTATATGGGATGTTGCTGTGCATCAATTGTCATCATGCCATCTTTGCACACAGTGAGTCTTCTCATCAGCTTACTGCTCATTTTGGAAAGATTTCAAAAAGGTCTGGCCTGAAAATCAACTTCTGGCTGACATGTTTAATGTTTAGATGTTGCTGAGAGGGACACTCCGTGGGATCTTGCTGGGCTATCTCTAGTTTTTTTTTCTCTCTGTCTTTAATTGATCCCGTCTCTTTTAACCCAGGGAATTATTATTCACTTGGAAAATCAAAAGAGAGAGAGAAAGTTTGGTCAACGTGAACTTTGAAAAGAGAATTATTCAAGAGGAGCACACTGTCCTGAGGCCTACTCCACAGGCCGCACTCTGTGGGGCCCCACCTCAGCTGCGTCCCTTTATTTTCCCAAAGACTGGTTTCCTCTGTTGGACCCTAGTTTATTTTTAACAATCCTCTGGGGGTTAACTGGGTCCTGTCAGATTATGGGCCTGTCATTTTAAAACAGGTTTAAAGCCTGGGGTTAAAGTAACCAAGGTCTTCAGATTTGACACAAAGTTGTTAACCTCCACGTTCCCACCCACAGCGAGTATTGAGTCACAGAACTTCCCAAAGAGGAAAGTAATACCCTAAATGCCCAACTGCTTCTTAAAGACTTGTTATAATATCAGAGGAATAATGTGTGAATGTTCACATTGAGAGTGAGAGAGAGACTTGTAAATGGGAGAGAGGCAGGAGAAAGACAGAGAGCGTGGGTGGGAGGAAGAGACATTTGAGATTGTGAAATAACAGTTATGTCAGTGCCTGTAATTGCAAGAAATATTGAACATTTAAGCAGTCCCCATCAGAAATATCGAGCTGATCTTGCTGCTGACATGTTGCTGCCTGTGAGATCATGCTGTGCTCTGACAGCCTGCGGCAATGCGATCGAAGTAACGAGCGTTTCAATAAACCAATAGCTTTTACGCTGCCCGGTGGGTCTGTAATTAAAATCCCTGGAGTTTTTTTTTCTCAATTTGATCGTATTTGGGTTTGCTGAGGAATGTTTTGTGTGAAGGAATGACCTCTTGCTGTGTAATTTGTTTGAAAACCAAACTCCCTATCCACTTCCAATCACCTTTTTCTCTCCCACACTCTCCACCCACCCCTTGCAGGAATTGCTATTTTGAAACTATGACAGGACAAGAAATCCTTCCCTTGTATAGACCTTTTCTCCAGAGGGGAGTGGCGGATATCAGCCTGAGGTCTAATCGACAGGCCGCACCCCATGGGGCCCGTGTGAGTTGTGTCTACTTGTTAGCCCGATGTTTGATTTCCTCTGGGACACCCTCGATTTTTAAAGTTCTCTGGTTAACTGAGATTGATTGTGGCTCTGTCATTTTAATGCAAGTTTGAAGCCTGTGGTTAAAATAACCAGGGCCTTGGGAATTACACAAGCATGTTAAGTGGCTGACACACAGGACTCCAAAAAGAGGAAATTAAAACCCTGAATGAGATAATTAAGTTAAAAACTTGGTTTACTGTCAGAATAATCTATGGTGTGTGGGTCAGGATGGATGTGATAGGATAAAGACAGGGAGAGAGAGAGAGAGGGAGAGAGAGAAAGAGAGAGAGAGAGTGCGGGGGAGAGAGAGAGAGTTACAGCCGGCACTCACACTGACATCAGGAAAATCCCAAGAGGGAAACTCAGCAAATATCCCCGCGGTCCGGCCGGTTCATTGAGGCTACTGAGGAGTCATTGTTCAATGTTTTCAAACTGCGCAGCTAACCATTAGAAAGCATAAAAATGCTTAAAATTTTTAAAATGAAAGAAGGAATACTCACGCTTTCCTGTGCGAGAGTTAACGTGGCAATATTCACGGATATCCAACGAAGTTCAAGTCCTGACATTAACATCTCAACAGGACAGACAGCTCTCTGGGAGGGGATTGAGAGACTTTGCAATGTATCTGACACTCTGGGGTGGAGACAGTAAACCCCTCAGGGATAATAAATCTACAGAAGAATATGTCAAAATAATTCTCATGTTAAGAGCAGCTCCCTGTGTCAGGTAGAGATTGTCTGTGTGGTGGGGTGTGTTGGGAGGGGGGTGGGAGAGAGAGACAGAGAGAGAGAGCGAGAGAGAGAGAGAGAGAGAGAGAGATAGACAGTGTGATGTACGTGTCTGTGTGTGTAGAGAGAGGGATAGACAGAGAGAGACGTTTGAGATTAGTTGGTATCTGCAGCAACAGTTGACAAAGAAACAGCTTCACACAGGAGAAAGGAATGAGATTCTCGGGCCAGCTTCTGCTCTAGTGCTGGGCTGGGAACAATGTCAGCTCGGTTGTCTCCTTCAGTAAAGTGCACATTATCGCTGATCTTATGAGGGAAGGATATGCTTCCAGTGGAGAGATGAACATAAAAATATTTCTTCAGATGAAGTATTCTCTTCTGACAGTAGCATTGGACACAAAACCCTGTTTACCTCATTAAAAAAAGAGCAAAGTTTATTTAATTAATCATGCACACGTTGATTTTTTTGGATGCTGAATAAATGTGTCGCCACGAGGAAAGTCTGGAACTAGCCACGAGAATGCAGTCATCAAATGAGTCCGAAGCAAAGGGACATGCAAATGGAATCAAATTGTATTTGCACTTGCATTTACCTCGTTTGACCTAAGAGATGGGTGAATGTGCTGTGGTGCGTTTGGCCATGAGATTGTTTTGCAAATTGTACTAAATGGGAGGAATGCAAATGTTGATGGTATTTGCCAAGAACGTTCAGTAGCTGATTGGCAGCAGGTAAAGCAACGGGTAAAAAATGTGAAGCCGTCAGAAATGAGATAACCAGAGTACAGAACCAAGGTGGAATGCAGGGCGGGTAGGTGTAAGGTGGAGTAAACATTCCCATTAGACACCCTGGACTAAAACTATCAGAACTTGCGACATGAGTTTGTGGAATTCACATTTTAACTAAGAGTCACTGAGCTCTATGACTGAGACAGATGAGGCAATATGCAAGCTCAGGGCAGCAGTCTGGCACGGGGTAAGATAAAGAAATGTCTCCACAAATGCCTCAGCTAAAAGTCAGTGAAGGTGCAAGTGAGGGCTGTAGATCCTGGAAATCAGAGTGGAAAAGTACGGCGCTGGGAAAGCATAGCAGGTCAGGCAACATCCGAGAAGCAGGAGAGTCATCATTTCGGCCATAAGCCCATCATTAGGAATGTGGGACGGGGGAAGGGAGCTGAAAGATAAACAGCGGGGCGGGGATGTGTGGGCTGGTGGTGGGGCTGGGAGCAAGGTAGCTGGGAAGGTGATAGGTAAATGCAGGTGGGGGAGAGGAAAATAGGTCAGAGGGGAGTGCGGAGCGGATTGTTGGGAAGGAAGCTTGGACACGTCAAGTGGGCGTTGCTGAATTGTAGATTTGGTTCTGGGATGAGGTGGGGGAGGGGAGATGAGGAAACTGGTCAAGTCGAAGTTAATGTCACGTGGTCGGATGGTCCGAAGTTGGAAGATGAGATATTCCTCCTCCAGGCATCGGTTGACTTGGATTTGGCAGTGGAGGCGTCCCAGCACCTGCATGTCCTTGGGAGTGTCAGAGTGTGAGTTGAAGTGTTCAGCCACAGGGAAGTGGGGTTAGTTTGGTGCCCTGCGTCCCAGAGATGTTCCCTGAAACAATCCACAAGTCTTTTCCCTGGCTTGGGCGATCCGAAAACTAGAGGGGATAGGTTTAGGGTGAGAGGAGAAAGACCTAAAAGTGACCGAATGGGCAACTTTTTTCTCGCAGAAGGTGCTGTGTGTATGGAATGAGCGGCCAGAGTAAGTGGTGGATACTGTTACAATTACAGCATTGAAAAGGCATCTGGATGGGTACATGAATAGGTGTGGTTTGGAGTGATATGGGCCTGGTGCAGGCAGGTGGGACTAGATTGGGTTGGGATATCTGGTCGGCATGCACGGGTTGGACGGAAGGGTCTGTTTCCATGCTGTACATCTATATGAATCTATGAAAGAAGACATGATGTATATGGACGTCAGTGAGGCACTTGACAATGTTCCACATGGTAGATGGTTAAACAAAGTAAGATCATATGGAATATCGGGAGAACTAGTCATTTTACTGTAGAATTGGCTCAAAGGGAGGAGACAGATGGTGTTGGTGGATGGTTATTTTTCAGCCTGGAGGCCGATGATCAGTAGTGTTGCACAAGAATCATGCGTGTCTAGAGAGAGAGAGGGATAAATGCACCAAATAGAGTTACAGAGTCACGGATCCGCTCAGTACCGAAACAGACCCTACGATTCCAGTCGTCTACTAAGACCAAATATCCTCAATTAATCCAGTTCCATTTGCTCGCAATTCGCCCATTTCCTTCCTAACTCTTCCTATTGAAATACCCATCCAGGTGCCTTTTAAGTGTAACTCTGCACACATCCATCAATTTCTCTGCCATCTCATTTCATAGACGCACCGCCATCTGCGTGAACAATTTGCCCCTAAGATCTCTTCCAAATGTTTCCCCTCTCCTTAAACCTATACCCTCCAGTTCTGGAATCCCCCACACCGGGGAAAAGTCTTTAGTTCTTCACCCTATCCATGCCCTTCATCATTTAATAAATGTCTGTAAGGTCACCCCTCAGCCTCCGATGCTCCAGAGGAAAAAGCCGCAGTCGAGTCAGCCTCTCCCTACAGCTCTAACACTGCAACACTGGCAACATCATTATAAATCTTTTCAGAACCGTTTCAAATCTCCCAGCATCGTTCTTACAGCAGGAAGACCAGAATTAAAAACAATATTCTAAATGTGGCCTAACCAATGTCCTGTGCGGCCAAACCATAAGCTTCTGACCCATACTGGAAAGAATACCAAATGCCTTCTTCACTATACCGTATACGTGCATTTCCACGATCAAGGACTATGAACCTGCACTCCAAAGTCTCTTTGTTCAGCAACCCTCAACAGGACCATTCCGTAAAGTGTACAAGTCCTGCCCTAATTTGCCTAAATTAAAATCCATCTGCCACTCCTCAGCCCAGTGGCCCATATGATCAAGATCCTGTTGTACTCTGAGGATAGTTTCTTCGCTGTCGACTGCACCTCCAACTTGATTATCATGCTCCAGTTAGGAAGTATGCCTCTTATATTCACATCCAAGTCATTTATGTAACTGACAGAACACAATGGACTCAGCACTGATCCTTGTGCGACACCACTTGTCACAGGAATCCAGTCTGAAAAATAACCATCTACCAACACCTCCCTTTGAGCCAATTCTACAGTAAAATGGCTTGTTCTCCCGATTTTCCATATGATCTTAATTTGCTAAACAGTTTACCATGAGGAATCTTGTCAAGTTCCTCACTGAAGTCCTTATACATCACGTCAATCACTCTGCTTTCATAGTGTCATAGTGACGTACAGCATGTAAACAGACTCTTCGGTCCAACCCGTCCATTCCAACCAGATATCCCAACCCAATCTAGTAACACCTGCCAGCACCAGGCCCATATCCCTCCAAACCACTCCTATTCATGTACCCATCCAGATGCCTTTTAAATGCTGTAATTGTAACAGTATCCACCACTTACTCTGGCCGCTCATTCCATACACACACCACCTTCTGCTAGAAAAGGTTGCCCATTCGGTCACTTTTAGGTCTTTCTCCTCTCACCCTAAACCTATCCCCTCTAGTTTTGTGATCCCCCAACGCCAGTGAAAAGACTTGGTGTATATTTCTGATCCATTCTCCCTATGATTTTATAAAATTCTACAAGCTCAAACATCAGCCTCTGACGCTCCAGGGAAAACAGCCCAAGACTATTCAGCCTCTCCCTGTCGCTCAAATACTCCAACCCTGGCAACATCCTTGTGAATCCTTTCTGAACCCTTTCAAGTTTCTGAACATCCTTCCAATAGAAAGCAGACAAGAATTGCGTATAATATTCCAAAAGCAGCCGAACCAATGTCCTGTACAGCTGCAATATGATCTCCCAACTCCAATACTTAATACTCTGGACAATGAAGGAAAATATACCAAACGCCTTCTCATCAAATCTCTTCAAAACATCAAGTCAGTGAGACACGAATTCCCATGCACAAAACCATATTGCCTATCCAGAATCAGTTGTCACCCTGTCTCGCCAATGTGGAGGAGACACCACCAAGAGCAAAAAACACAGTAAATGATGCGTTTGGATGCACAAAACAATAGTTTCCAGATGTGGAAGGATCCTTTGGGGCCTTGGACAGGGGTGAGCAGGGAGGTGTGGGTGCAGGTTTTACACTTCATGCGGTGGCAGTGGAAGGTGCAGGGAGTGTAGGAAAGGTTGGTGGGGGAATTGGACCTCACCAGGGAGTCAAGGAGTGAATGTGAAATCAGTCCACAGAGAGTATTCCAAACGTAATTGCGTGGTTTGTTCCACACTCCTCACCAACACACCCTACACTTCAACACCTTCCCTTACCGCTGCAAGATGTGTAAAACCTGCACCCACACCTCCCCCCTTACCTCTGACAAAGGTCCCAAAGGATCCTTCCACATCTGGCAGAGATTTTTCTGTGTCCCAAACACGTCATTTATTGTGCCCCTTGCTTCCCATGTGGTCTCTTCTACATTTGGTAACAGGACACCGTCTTGTGGATTGTTTCAGGGAACATCTCTGGGACACAGGGCACCAAACAAACCCAACTTCCCTGTGGCTGAACACTTCAACTCACACTCTGACACTCCCAAGGACATGCAGGTGCTGGGACGCCTCCACTGCCAAATCAAAGTGACCCGATGACTGGAGGAGAAACACCTCATCTTCCACCTTGAGGCCATCCGACCACGCGACATGAACATCGACTTGACCAATTTCCTCATCTCCCCTCCTCCACCTCATCCCAGAATAAAATCTACAACTCAGCAACGCCCATTTGACGTGTCCTATCTATCCATTTTCCTTCCCAACAATCCGCTCCGCACTCCCTTCTGACCTATCACCCTCTCCCCCACCTGCATTTACTTATCACCTTCCCAGCTACCTTGCCCCCAAGCCCACCACGAACCCCCCCGCCCCCAATTTATCTTTCAACTCCCTTCCCCCGTCCCATATTCCTGATGATGGGCTTATGGCCGAAATGATGACTCTCCTGCTTCTCGGATGTTGCCTGACCTGCTGTGCTTTTCCAGCGCCGCACTTTTCCACTCTGATTTCCAGGGCCTACAGCCCTCACCTGCCCCTTCACTGGCTTTTAGCTGAGGCAATTGTGGGAACCTTTCTTTATCTTACCCCTGTTCCAGACTGCTGCCCCTGAGCTTGCATATTGCCTGATCTGTCTCAGTCATAGAGCGCAGTGACTCTTAGTTAAAATGTGAATTCCACAATCTCATGTCCCAAGTTCAGAGAGTTTTAATCCAGGGTGTCTGTTGGGAATGTTTACTCCACCTTACACCTACCCGCCCTATATTCCACCTTGGTTCTCTACTCTGATTATCTCATTTTTGTCGGCTTCTCATTTTTTGTAGCCGTTCCTTTACCTGCGAGTGTCTGCTGCCAATCTGCTACTGTTCTTGGCAAATGCCATCAAAATTTGCATTCCTCCCATTTAGTACAACTTGCAAAACAATCTCATGGCCAAACGCACCACAGCACATTCACCCATCTCTTAGGTCAGACGAGGTAAATGCAAAGTGCAAATACAATTTGATTCCATTTGCATGTCCCTTTGCTTCGGACCCATTTGATGACTGCACTCTCGTGGCTAGTTCCAGACTCTACTCGTGGCGACACATTTATTCAGCATCTAAAAATTCAATGTGTGTATGATTGATTAAATAAACTTTGCTCTTTGTTTAATGAGGTAAACAGGGTTTTGCGCCCAATTCTACTGTCAGAAGCGAGTACTTCATCTGAAGAAATACTTTTATGTTGATCTCTGCACTGGAAGCATATCCTTCCCTCATAAGATCAGCGATAATGTGCACTTTACTCAAGGACACAACCGAGCTGACATTGTTCCCAGCCCAGCACTACAGCAGCAGCCGGCCTGAGAATCGAATTCCTATCTCCTATGTGAAGCTGTTTCTGTGTCAACTGTTGCTGCAGAAACCAACTAATCTCAAACGTCCCTCTCTGTCTATCCCTCTCTCTCTACACACACAGGCACGTACATCACACTCTCTCTCTCTCTCTCTCTGTCTCTCTGTCTCTCTGTCTCTCTCTCTGTCTCTGTCTCTCTCTCCCCCTCTCTCCCTCTCTCTCTCTCCCCCAACTCCCTCCCCGGCACACACCCCACCACACAGACAATCTCTACCTGACAGAGGGAGCTGCTCTTAACATGAGAATTATTTTGACATATTCTTCTGTAGATTTATTATCCCTGAGGGGTTTACTGTCTCCACCCCATCGTGTCAGACACATTGCAATGTCTCTCAATCCCCTCCTAGAGAGCTGTCTGTCCTGTTGAGATGTCCATGTCAGGACTTGAACTTCGTTGCATCTCCGAGAACATTGTCGTGTTAATTCTAGTACAGGAAAGCTTTATCATTCCTTCTTTCCTTTTAAACATTGAAGCATTTTTATGCTTTCTAATGGTTAGCTGCGCAGTTTGAAAACATTGAACAATGACCCCTTAGTAGCCTCAATAAACAGACCGAACCGCGGGCATATTTCCTGAGGTTCCCTCTTGGGATTTTGCTGATGTCAGTGTGACTGCCAGCTATAACTCTCTCTCCCCCCCCCCCCCAACCCCACCCCGCTCTCTCTCTCTCTCTCTCTGTCTTTATCCTATCAGAACGATCCTGGCCCACACACCACAAATTACTGTGACATTATACCAAGTTTTTAAGGAGAGTTTCACATTCAGTGTTTTAATTTCTTCTTTTTGGAGTCCTGTGTGTCAGCCACTTAACATGCTTGAATTATTCCCGAGGCCCTGGTTATTTTAACCACAGGCTTCAAACTTGCATTAAAATGACAGAGCCACAATTAATATCAGTCAACAAGAGACCTTTAAAAATCGAGGGTGTCCCAGAGGAAATCAAACCTGGGGCTAACAAGTAGACACAACTCACATGGACCCCATGGGGTGTGGCCTGTCGAATAGGCCTCAGGCTGATGTCCGCCACTCCCCTCTGGAGAAAAGGTCTATACAAGGGAAGGATTTCTTGTCCTGTCGTAGTTTCAAAATAGCAATTCCTGCAAGGGGTGGGTGGAGAGTGTGGGAGAGAAAAAGGTTATTGGAACTGGATAGGGGGCTTGGTTTTCAAACAAATTACACAGCAAGCGGTCATTCCCTCACACAAAACATTCCTCAGCAAACCCAAGTACGATCAAATTGAGAAAAAAATCTCCAGGGAATTTAATTACAGACCCACCGGGCAGCGTTAAAGCTAATGGTTTAATGAAACGCTCGTTCCTTCGATCGCATTGCCACAGGCTGTCAGAGTACAGCATGATCTCACAGGCAGCAACATGTCAGCAGCAAGATCAGCTCGATATTTCTGATGGGGACTGCTTAAATGTTCAATATTTCTTGCAACTCCAGGCACTGACATAACTGTTATTTCACAATCTCAAATGTCCACCCACCCTCTCTGTCTTTCTCCTGCCTCTCTCCCATTTACAAGTCTCTCTCTCACTCTCAATGTGAACATTCACACATTATTGCTCTGACATTATAACAAGTCGTTAAGAGGCAGTTTGACATTTAGAGTTTTACTTTCCTCTTTGGGAAGTTCTGTGACTCAATACTCGCTGTAGGTGGGAACGTGGAGGTTAACAACTTTGTGTCAAATCTGAAGACCTTGGTTACTTTAAGCCCAGGCTTTAAACCTGTTTTAAAATGACAGGCCCATAATCTGACAGGACCCAGTTCACCAAAGGTTTGTTTAGAAAAAAAATGAGGTCCAACAGAGGAAACCAGTCTTTGGGAAAGTAAAGGGACACAGCTGAAGTGGAGCCCCACGGAGTGCGGCCTGTGGAATAGGCCTCAGGACTGTGTGCTCCTCTTGGATAATGCTCTTTTCAAAGTTCACCTTGACCAAACTCTCTCTCTCTTCGGATTTTCCAAGTGAATAATAATTCCCTGGGATAAAAGAGACGGGATCAATTAAAAGACAGATAGAAAAAAAACTAGAGATATCCCAGCAAGTTCCGAGGGGGTGTCTCTCTCAGCAACATCTAAACATTAAACATGTCAGCCGGCAGTTGATTTTCAGGCCAGACCTTTTTGAAACATTTCCAAAATGAGGAGTAAGCTGATGAGAAGACTCACTGTGATCAAAGATGGCATGATGACAATTGATGCACAGCAACATCTCATATAGAGCAATGGAGCAGCAGCTAAATCATCTGATTCCTTTCTTCTCTGCAATGCTGGTCAAGCGTTGATTATTTGCTGTAATGCCAGAAACTAAAATTACTGCTGTTTCACAATTTTAAATACCTCTCCCACTCGTTCCTCCTGTGGAAGGGGTATTGATACTTACTCTGTGGAATGGGTATAGGAACATAATCGTGGAGCTTCACCTTGCTCAGTTCTCGGATCGGCGAACACAGAGAAGAAGAGAACTAAGTACCCCGCAGATCAGTGACAGGCCCTTCGGCCCTCCAAGCCTACGCCAAGTCATTGTGTCCTTACTTTCTAAAACTGTCTTCACTTCCAGGATTCCTATCCTTCTTTTCCCTTCCTATTCATGGATTCGTCCAGGTGTTTCCTGAAAACTGCTGTCGTGTCTGTTCCCACTATTTCCTCTAGCATCACATTGCAGCCACTCACCAGCCTTTGTGTGATAAACTTATATCACATATTTCCTTTAAACTGCTCCCTTCCTCCGTCACTCACACATTGAACCTGTGGACCCTGTACTCCTTCAACCCAGGGAAAAAAACCCTCATACTGTCCACTCTGTACACGCCTTTAACAATCTTATAAACCTCGATTTTCTCCCTCAACCTTCTGCATTTTATTGAGAACAGCCTCAGTCTATCCAACCTTTCTTCACAGCTAAACTTTCCCCATACCAGGCAACATCCGGGTAAACCTTTTCTGTACCCTTTACAAAGCATCCACACCTTTCTGGTGATCAGAACTGCACACAGTATCCCAAGTGTGGCCTCACTAAAGTTCTATATAGCTGCAGCGTAGCTCATCTATTCATACCCACAATGCCCCTTCCAGTGAAGGCAAGCATGCCATAGACCATTTTCCCTACCTTAAAAGCCTGATCTGCCACCTTCAATGATCTGTACACCTGCACACTCACATCGCTCTGCAAGCTTATACTCATAAGGGTTCTGCCATTCACTATTTAATCTACACAAGACCTTTGAAAGTGGATCACCTCCCATTTGTCCGGATTAAACTCTAACTGGCATTTTTTCCGGCCCATGTCTCCAAGTAATCTACATCCTGTGGTATCCTCTGACAATCTTCCTCACTATCTACAATTCCACCAATATTTGTATAATATGCAAACCTATTAAACAACCAACCACGTTTTCCTCCAAATCATTTATGTCGACCATAAACAGAGCTGCCAGCACTGTTCCCTGCAGAACACCAATAGTCATAACTCTCCATTCCTTAAAACATCCTTTCACTGCCCGCTCTGTCTTCCTACTACCCCAGTTTTGTATACATCTTGCCACATCACCCCTGATGCCAAGCTTTTGTACCAGTCTGTCATGAGGGAGACTGAAGTCAATATGTTTTTCTCACCAATCATCTTCTTCATGCCGTCAATAAACTGAATTCATTAACTGAGGCATGGCCACTCCTACAAAAAACAATGTTTTCTAACGAGCAGTATTTGGCACGGTGGGAGTTGACTGACCAGGACCTGCAGGAGGTGTATGACAGTTTGTTTCTCGCAATAACCATGTACAAATCCATTAGGAAAGGCATCATCATGCTTGCCTACAAGCAGAAGGTTGTGGAGGGAGGAAATTAGAAATTGGAGCCAATACTATTGTTGCATGTAGACTACAAAATCATGTCTTAAGGTCATCACCCACTGGGTCAGGTTTGCTATGGGATCTGTGATCCATTTCAACCAAACCCGTGTTGTACTGGGCAGGACAATCTCTCTGAGAGCCTTATGCACTTCAGGGATACGAACACCTAAATAAAATTCAATGGGGGTGTACACATGCCTCATCAGTCTGGACCAGGAGAAGGCTTTTGACAGAATATCACACCCACCTACATCTGCGACTCATTCTCAAAAACTGGCTTTGGGGATGGAGTTTGCAATTGGATCCGACTGCTCTACATCAACATCGTTAGCGCAGTCTCAATCAACGGGTGGGAATCTAGAAGCTTCCCGATCAGATCCGGAGTCAATCAGGGCTTCCCATTCTCTCCGGCCTTGTTTGTGTGTTGTATACAGCCCTTTGTTCAGTCCATCAGGATTAATGTGACCCCAAGAAGGGTGAATATTCCAGGGAGAGGTGGCCAGCAGGTCAATGCCTCCCCGTACAAGGATGCTGTCACTGTTTTCTACTGCAACCCGCGTCAGTGCACAAACACGTGACCATCTGGTACCAATTCCAACTGGCTTTGTGAACAAAAGGGATTTGAGGCAAGAGCGAGGCCATGTTCTGTGGCAACTAGGCTTACTGATTCTTCATTCCCCTCACTGTCAGAACTGATGACCTGAAGGTGTTGGGAATATAGTTCAGAGGGGCTGGGGTGTGCATAAAATCTAGAGAGGATTGCACGGACAACGTGAAGCAGGCACTGGTCTTGTAGGAGCACCACTCCCTCCCCATTTGTGATTAAAAACCTGGTTACCAGGTGTGGCGCACTCTCTGTTGTTGGACATGGCGCTGATCTGGCCCATCCCCTAAAACTGCACTGTTCCAGTCACCCGAGGCATCTTCCACTTCGTCTGGCAGTTTAAGGTAGACGGTGTCTGCAGGGAGTAGAAGTACAAAGCCTTTGGTTAGAGGGGGATGAACATACCCAATACCGCCCTCACCCTGATGGCCCCCTTTGTGTGCGGCTTCATCAAGCTGTATGTACACAAACACCAAGTGTCACTAAGGTTCTATCTGTCACCGGTGATGGGAATGATGGGACTGGACATAGAGTCACAGTGTCATGGAGCTGTTCAGTACGGAAACAGACCTTTCATTCCACCTCATCCATTAAGACCAGGTATCCTCAATTAATAGAGTCCCATTTGCTTGCATTTCACCCATAACCCTCCTAACACTTCCTATTCACATACCCATCCAGGTGCCTTTTAAATGTAACTGTATAAATATCCCCCACTTCCTCTGGCTCCTCATTCCATACGCACACTAAAATCTGCATGAAAAAGTTGCTCCTCCGATCCCTTCCAAATCTTTCTCCTCTCATTGATCCTATTCCCCCCCGTTCTGGAATTCCCCCAACACTGTGGAAAAGTCTTTAGCTTTTCACCCTAAACATGCCCCACATAATTTTATAAACTTCTGTAAGGTCATGCCTCAGCGTCCGATACTCCAGGGAAAACAGCCCCAGACTATTCTGCCTCTCCCAATAGCTCAAATACTCAAACCCGAGAAATGTCCTTGGTAATCTTTTCTGAATGCTTTCAAGTTGCATGACATCCTTCCTAGAGCAGGAAGACCAGAAATGAACACAGTATTCCAAACATAGCCTAACCTATGACTGATACAGCCGCAGCACAACGCCCACCTCCCTTACTCAATGTTCTGGCCAACAAAGGAAGGCATATCAAATGGCTTCTTCACTCGCCTGACTACCTGCAACGCCACGATCAAGGAACTATGAACCTGCACTCCAAGGTCTCTATGCTCACTAGCACTTCCCAGGACCTTAGCCTTCAGTGTTTAAGTCCTGCTTTGATTTGCCTTCCCAAAGTGCAGCACGTTACATTTTCCTAAATTAAACTCCATCTGTCACTCCTCAGCCTATTGGTCCATCTGATCAAGATCCTGTTATACTCTGAGGTAAGCTTCTTCGCTATCCACTGCACCTCCAAAGTAAGTGAAATCTGCAACTTAGTAAATGTGCCTCCTATGTTCACATCCAAGTCATTTATATAACTGAGAAAACACAGTGGACCCAGCCCCGTTCCTTGTGGGAAACCGCTCTTTATAGGCCTCAAAACCGATCCACTGACACCCTCTGTCTCTTCTCTTTCAGCCAATTCTATATCGAAATGGCTAGTTCACCCTGTATTCCACGTGATCCAACCTTGTTAAACAGCCTACCATGAGGACCATTGTCAAGTGCCTTATTGAAGTCCGTATAGTTCATGACCACCACTCTGCTTTCATCAATCCTCTTCAAAAATTAATCGAAAGATCAAGATAGTGCCAAACAAATTCCCATGCACAATGCCATATTGCCTATCCCGAACCAGTCCTTGCGTTTCCCATTACATGTAAGTGCTGTCCATCAGGATTCACTCCAACAAACTTTGCACTACTGTTGTCAGACTCAGCGGTCAATAGTTCCTCTTGGTTTTCCTTCCAATCTTTAGCATCCACGTCAGCCAACCTCCAGTCTTCTGCCACCTCACCTATGGCTATCGACAATACAAATATTTCAGCAAGTAACCCACAAATGACTTCACAGTTTCCCACAGAGTTCTAGGGTAAACCTAATCACGTCCCAGGTGTTCACCATCGTTTCCATGATTTAAAACTTACAGCACCGCCTCCATTTGTAATTTGGACATTATTTAAGATGTCGTCATTTATTTTTCAAAATCTTTAGTTTTTCATATCCTTTTCCAAAGTGAACACTGAGGCAAAATATTCATTTCGTATCTAGCTCATCTCCTGCAATTCCACACATAGGCTGGGCTTACAGGGGCTCTATTCTCACTCCCATTACTTCTTTCTTCTCAATGTATTTGTAAACTCACTTTGCATTCTCTTAAACCCTATTGCACAAGTTATCCCATGTCCTCTTGTTGGCCCTCCTGAATTACCTCTTAAATGTACTTGCACTGCCTTTATACTCTTCAAGGAATACACTCAGACCCTGCTGTCTATTCCTGGCGTATGTTGCCTTCTTTTTCATGACTAAAGCCTTACCTTCTCCAGTCCCCCAGCACATCCTACACCTATGCAGCGAGTGAGGGTCAGTTTGTAATCCAACAGCGCCCTGGTTGTGACACTGGGCTTACGTGATGAGATGTGGTGTGGTGAAATACACTGGAGGGAGATGCTTCAGAGGCAGAGGGAAATTCCGATTGTGTTACAACATTGACAAGAAAATGAATATTCAGAACAACCAGTGCGAGGCATCAAGTGAATTGAGATTTGTCTCACAGCTGTTAACTCCCCAGTTAACCCTTAAGGCTCGAACTTGGAACAGTGGATTTTGACTGACAAAGAGCTGTTTATTACTGGATGAAAGGGGAGAGGAGAAAGAGAGAGAAAGTAAACACGAATCCCGAGATCCTTTAGGGTTTTCCTTCCTTGGGGCCTTCCCTACACCGTCAGCCCTCAAGCCCACCCTTCTTCCCCTCTCTTTCTGAGCTGGGACAGATGATGCCCATAACCTTCTGCCCATTCCCGGAGTGGCCTCTGTTGGTTTGGAGAGTGGTGGATGTCGCTGGCACTGCCCTAGTCAGCCTCTCAGCTCTCCCGTCACATCTCACCAGTACATGGGGGGTTGGGGATGTGAAGATTGCTAGTTCCACTTCTTTTCCTGAGTCTGTGACTGCATGTAGCTGATTTTCTTGATGCTGACCAGACAACTTACTGAACAAACCCCAGGGATCAAGGTTCCCCAGTTGTCCTGGCTGGAGATTTCCAGAATCTCCCACCAAATCTGGATTGGATCATTGAGCCGTTGTTCCTCCTCTCGGGGCTGAATGAGCTTCCCGTGTATTCGATGTGTGTGAATGGTTCTCCAATTAAAGTCAGTGGCTGGACCATAGTTTTAAATGTCCATTATTTCTCTTCAATGTGTTCAGGTTAAGTTGTTGCTGACAGTTTGATGGCCTTCCCATTTAAGACAAACAGGTTTGCGTGTCGTACAATGACGTGGGATACTCAGTATCTCTGCATTCAAGCAAATAATTACAAGCTGAATGCTTGTGTAATTTTACAAGCTGCAGAATGTCTCAGTTATTTACTCTTCAGGCTGGCGCTCATTGACTTTTAGAGTATGGTGCTGGAAAAGCACAGCAGGTCAGGCAGCATCCGAACAGCAGGAGAGTCGATGCTTGAGACATAATCCTTCATCAGGAATATGGGGCTGGGGGAAGGGTGCTGAGAGATGAATAGGAGGGTGGGAGTGGGGATGTGTGAAGGCATCTGGAAAGGTGATAGGTAGCTAATGGCGAGGTAATGATGGTGATAGGTCGGAGCAGAGGGTGGAATGAATAGGTGGGAAGGAAGATGAACATGTAGGACAGTTCAAGAGGGTGGTGCTGAGTTGAAGGGGTGGATCTGGGATGAGGTGGGGTGGAGGGCAAATGAGGAAACTGGTGAAGTTGATGTTGATGCCATGTGGTTGGAGTGTCTCAAGGTAGAAGATGAAGTGTTCTGCTTCCAGACGGCGGGGTCTTGGATTTGGCGTTGGAGGAGGCCCAGAACTTGGCCACAGGGCAGTGGGCTTGTTTGGTGCGTGTGTACCAGAGATTTTACCTGAAACTTTCCTCACGTTTATGTCCTGTCACCTCAATGGAAAAGAGATACCATCAAGAGCAGCAGACACAGTAAATGAGGTGGTTTGATGTGCAGGAAATCCTTGGCAGGTATGGTAGGTTGCTTTGGGGCCTTGGCCAGAGGTGAACAGGGAGGTGTGGGTGCACGTTTTACACTTCGTGCGGTAGCAGGGGACGGTGCAGTGTGATGGAGGTGATGGTGGGGTGGGGGGGGTGGTTGGGGTGGAGTGGATCTCACCAGGGAGTCACGGAGCGAATTTGGAAGCAGTCCGCAGATATTGTTCCCTCTGTGCCTTCCTAGTTCAGTCCACACTCCCCACCAATTCACACTCTAATCCCGGCACCTTCCATTCTCACCGCAAGAGATGTGAAACCTACGCCCACCCCTCCCAACGACCCCCCCATCTCCTCCAACCAACGTCCGAAAGGATTCTTCCACATCTGGCCGAGATTTTCCTGCGCAGCCGTACAACTCATCTCCTGTGTCCGTTGCACCTGATGTGGACTCCTCGACATTGTGAGATGGGACATTAATACGCAGACAATTCCGGGGAGTATCCCAAGGACACACGCACGAAACAAACCCAATGCCCTGTGGCTGAACACTTCAACTCCCCCTCCCACTCCACTCTGGACATGCAGGTCTTGAGCCTCCTCCACAACGAAATCTAATTGCCTCAATGTCTTGAAGAAGAACGCCTCATCTTCCAACTTAGGGCCCTCCGATCACACGGCATCACCATCGACTTCACCAGTCTCCTCATCTCCCCTCCACCCAACCTCACCCCCGAACTAACCCTGCAACTCGGTACCGCCCTCTTCTGGAGTCCTATCAGTCCTTTTTCCTTCCAAACTATCCACTGGACCCTGCGCTCTGACCTAACACCCTCTCCCCCACCTGCATCTACCTATCACCTTCCCAGATACCACCCCCAGACTCGCCATCAAGCCCCACTGTTTATTTTTCAGCTCCCTTCCCCCCATCCCACATTCCTGATGATGGGCATGTGGCCGAAACGTCGACTGTCCTGCATCTCGGACATTGCCAGGACTACTGGGCTTTTCCAGCGCCAAACGTTTTGACTCTGATCGCCAGCATCTGCAGCCCTCACTTTCTCCTTCACTATCTTTTAGCTGAGACATTTGTGGGGGCTTTCCTTTATCTTACTCCTGTTCCAGACTGCTGCCCCTAGGCTTGCTTATTGCCTACTCTCTCTTCGCCAGAGACCTCAGTTACTCTTAGCTTAAATGTAAATTCCACAAACGCATTTCCAAGTTCAGAGGGTTTTAGTCCAACGTGTCTAATGGGAATTTTTACCCCATCTTACACCTACCAGCCCTGTATTTCATCTTGGTTCTGTATTCTGATTATCTCATTTTGGGCCGCTTCCCATTTTTAACTGTTCCTTCACCTGCGAGTATCTGCTGCAAATCAACAATTGAATATTCTTGCCAAATACCATCAAACTTTGCCTTCCTCCAACTTAGTACAACTTGCAAAACAAGCTCTTGGCCAAACGGACCACAGCACGTTCACCCACCTCTTCAGTCAAAAGGGATAGTATGCAAAGTGTAAAAACAATTAGATTCTATGTGCATGTCCCTTTGCTTCGGAACCATTTGATGACGACATTCTCGTGCCTGTTTCCAGATTCTTCGTGAGGCGAGACATTTATGCAGCATCCAACAATTCAATGTGAGTGTTTCATTAAATAAACTCTACTCTTTTTTAAATGACAGAAATAGGGTTTTGTGTGCAATGCTGCTGTCAGAAGCATTTACTTCATCTGAAGAAATGCTTCCATGCTGATCACTCCACTGGAAGCATAAACTTCCCTCACAATATCAGCGATAATGTGCACTTTACTCAAAGACAAAAACCAGCTGACATCTTGCAAGTGGACAAGCTGACAGTGAAGCATTTCCTGCCCACTGCTCCTGATAATGTAATAGTCTGTATACTCTGTAGTCCGGTTCGCTTGCATTTAAAGCCAAGTCTTTAAATGTTGCATCATTTGTAACAAATTTAAGTTCCAGTCATGAGCAAAAACTCAACACGATCTGATAATCGAATCAGGGGAAGGTAAAAATTGTTGTTAATTAAAGGAAGACGGGTATAAAGCTGATGTTAGGTGAGAGGGGTGTCTTGTGGTACAGTGGCAGTGTCCCTGCCTACGCTCCAGGGGTGTGTGTTAACAACTCCGAAGAGGTTGATTCGAAAAAAGGTTAGTTTTTCTCAAAATCTATATAAGAAGCTGACGTTAAACCCTGCTCCTGGGGATTCGGAACACTTTCGAATTCAGTGAAGCACGTTTAATCAAAATTCGGCATTAAGAGGAGACAAACAACGTGAAAATAAACTAATGAGAGACAAAAAAAACAAGCGTTTTAACAGTTTTCTTAAGATAAAGTAAAAGGTATTCAGAAAAGACAGATATGCACCGACAACTGGCAGAGGCAGGAAAACCTGCAATTGAGACAGTGTGAATAACAGAGAAATAAGGATGATATTTTGGGTCTGTCTTCAGAGAGGAACAATCACTCCACTTCTCAATAATAGAAGAGAAGCAATGTCTTCGTGAAAATGAGCAGAAATTAACATAATCCTAGAATCTGAAGATCAACAGTCAGAATCCTCAGAATATTGGTTGCAGTGTTCATGATCTTTCGCTGCTACTCGGTACATATTTATCTCTCTGATCAATTTTTGCTTTATCTGTAGAAAGCTTTTTCAAACAATTACATCTCTCTCCCTGGTTTAATTTCATGTTGTTTTCTCTCGTAATGCATTTATTTTTGTCCTACTTTACTGAATTTAAAAATGTGTTCTGAATCCCTAGGCCTGGGGTTTAACATCAGCATTTATAAACCAACTTGTTCATTCCCAATGCACCACAGACACTCCTCCCACCCACCATGAGCTTTACACACTACTTCCATTAATTAACTACAATCTTTCCCTTCCTCTGGATTCCATGATTAAATTTTGTGGAGCTTTTGCTCATGATTGGAATTAAAATTTGTTTCAAATGATGAAACAGTTACAATTTTTGATTGAATTGCTAACAAAGCGGACTACAGATTCCCCCAACTTACCCCAGTTCCAACCTTCCAGCTCAGCAGTGTCCTCATGACCTATCCCACCTGACAATCTCCCTTCCCTCCTGTCCGTTCCACACTCCCCTCTGACCTATCGAATCCATTCCCACCCCAATTCACCTATTGCACTCTTTGCTACCTTACCCACCCTCCTCTCTGACCTATCGTTTCATCCCCACCCCCATTCATCTATTGTACTCTTTTCTACCTTCTCCCCATCCTCCCCCCATCCCCTCCCCTCACCCCCCACCCCTTTATCGCTCATTGGAGGCTTTCTGCCTCTATTCCTGATGATTTTCATGCTCCTCGGATGTTGCCTGACCTGCTGTGCTTTTCCAGCACCACCCTGATCTAAACATTACAGGGTATGCAGACTGTCACTCTATCAGCAGCAGTGGGGAGACAATGCTTCACTGTCAGGTTGTCCACTTGTCAGATGTCAGCTGGGTTGTGTCTTTGAGTAAAGTGGTCGTTATCGCTGAGCTTATGAGGGAAGGATATGCTGCCAGTGGAGAGATCAACATAAAAGTATTTCCTCAGTTCAAGTACTGCTTGTGACAGTAAGTATTGCATGAAAAACTATTTACCTCGTTAAAAAAAAACAAGTGTAAGTTATTTAATTAAACACACACATTGACTTGTTGGTTGCTGAATAACTGTCTCACCGTGAGCAGAGTTTGCAAGAAGACACCGGTGCATTGGCATTAAAATAATTTCAAGTAAAGGAACATGCAAATGGAATCAAATTGTTTTTACAATTTGCATTCTATTCCTGATGACCTAAGAGATGGATGGATATATTGCGATTCGTTTTGCCACGATGATTGTTTTGTAATATGTAAATGTCTGGCTGTATCAAAAGGAGAGGCCCAAGAGGGATAGTGACATAAGTTGAGGGCTCAAGGGCAGAGTCATTGACTGGTTCAGAGGAGAGGTGGTTCAGGTTGGTGAGACTTTTTAATGCTTCTCTCTGTCTGTTTCGCTTCGTTTGGTTCGATTGCTCCTTCTCTCTCTCTCTTTCTCTTTCTGACTGTCATCCACTCTCCCTCTCTCTCTCGCTATCATTGTCCCTCTCTCTCGCTCGCTCTTTCTGTCTCAGTGTCTCTCTCCATTTGGCTCTTTCACTGTCACTGATTCTGTTTCTCTCTCGCACTCTGTAATTCTCTCTGTCTCTGACACTGTCTCTCCGTCTCACTTCCTCTCCCAATGTATCTCTCTCTCCCACTGTCTCACTCTCTCTCTCAATGTCTCTTTCTCGCCGTCTCTTGTCACTCTTCTTTTCACTCTCACTGTTTTGCTGTCTCCCTCAATGAATCTCTCTGACTCTCTTTCTGATCATTTTTCTTGCTCGTTCCCCCACTCTATCTCTCATGTCTCTCTCTCGTTGTTTGTCTCTCTCTCTGTGTCTCTCTCCGTTTCTGAATTCATCTCTCTCTGTCCTTCACAGTATCTCTATCTCTTGTCTCTCTCCCTTTCTCTTTTAAACAGTCTCTCTCTTAACTTGTCTCTCTTTTTCACTATCCATCTCACTCTCTCCCTCTTTCTCCTTCTTTTCCTCTGTAACTCTCATTTTCTCTCTCTCTTTCATGCTTCCTGTCTCTTTCTCTCCGTCACTGTCTCTCCCTCTCGCTCTTTCTGTCGTAGTAACTCTCCATCTCTCTCTGTCTAGCTGACTCTCATTCCCTCATTCTCTTCATCTCTCTCTCCCTCACTGAATCTCTTCCACTCACGCTCTCTCTCTCTCACACACACTGTGACTCTTTCTCTGTCACTGTCTCCCACTCTCTCTTTCTGTGTCTCTCATTGTCCCTGTCACTTCCACTCTCTCACACTATCTTTGCTTTCGCACTCACAGTAACTCTCTTTGACATACATGCTCTCTCAGGAACTTTTTCTGTTCCTCTTTCTTGTTTTTTCTCACTCATATCTCTCTTTATGTTTCTCTTTCTTGCTTCACCCCCTCACGACTCTCTATCTTTCTTTCCTTCTGTATTTCTCTGTTTCTATCCCGCCTCTAGCTCTCTCTATTTCTCCACTCTCTCTGTCCTTCACCTTACCTCTCTCTCACACTGCCTCTCTCTCACACGCACCCATACACTTTTGATCTCTTGTTGTCGCTCTCTCTGTCCTTTTTTGTTATTCCCCATCTATGTCTCTCGCTTTTTCTTTTTTCTGCCTCTCTCTCTTCCTCTCGCACCCTCTCTCACTGTGTCTCTCTCACTACCCCTTCGTGGCACATTAACTCCCTCTATCTCCCAGACACATTCTCTGTCTCTGTCTGTCTCTCACTCCCTGTGTGCCTCACTCTCGCTAACTTTTTCTCACTCTCTCCCTCGCTGCTTCTCACACTCTCTCTATTCTCTTTCTCTCTGTAACTCTCTCTGTTTCACTGCTTCTCTCTCTGTCCTTTTTTCGCTGTCTTTCGCAATCTGCATGTCCGATTGTCTCTCCCTCTCTCGCTATCTCACTCCATCTCTCTCTCTCTCTCTCTCTGTCGCTCTCACAAACTGTCTCTCTCATTTCCTCTGTGTCTCTTTCGCTCACTGTTCTTGTATGTGTCTGTTTGTTTTTCTCTCTCACTCCCTGTCCTTCTGCCTGTCTCTCTCTTTCTCTCTGGAGCAGAGTGCAGTTTCCGAGCCTCCTAGCAAGCTGTGGGAAAGCCCCAATCTTTGCACTTTGATATATTTACTGGGTAATCAACCATTATTAGCCATCCCTAACTATCTGTGAAATGAAAACGGTGAACCGCGAATCACTGGCAGCATCTGTGGGAAGAATGCAGAGTTAAAACTTCTAGCCCCTTCATCAGGGAATAAGTGGTATTTATCATGAAGACTGGGTTGGTTCTGTGTGTGGGAACGGGGGGATCTGAGTGGATAGGTGGAGATGGAGCCCAGATAAATAGATAGAGAGAGAGATGTGTGTGATAGCATGCACCTCTAAGAGGTTCTGTATCGCTTGAAGAAATGTAACAGAGTGGTTAAGGTGAACAGCTCGGAAACTCATCCATACCGACAGATATCCCAACACAATCTAGTCCCACCTGCCAGCACTCTGCACAAATTCGTCCAAACCCTTCCGATTTATATACCCATCCAGATGCCTTTTCAATGTTACAATTGTACTAGCCTCCACCACTTCCTCTGACAGCTCATTGCATTCATGTACCACCCTCTGCGTGATGCAGTTGCCCCTTTCGTCTGTTTTACCCACTCACCTGAAACATATGCCCTCTAGTTCTGGACTTCCCCACTTTTAGACTTTGTCTATTTACCCTATCCATGCCCCTCATTATTTTGTAAATCTCTGGAAGGTCACCCCTCAGCCTCCAACTCTCCAGGGAAAACAGCCTCAGCCGAATCAACCTCTCCCTATAGCTTAAATCCTTCAACCTTGACAACATATTGGAAAGTTTTTCTTAACTCTTTCAAGTTTCACAACATTTTCCCGACAGGAAGGAGACCAGAACTGCACGCAATACTCCAACAGATGCCTAACCGATGTTATGTAAGCTGCAACATGACCTCCCAACTACAGTACTCAACACTCTGACCAGTATAGGAAAGCATACCAAATGCCTTCTTCACTGTCCTATACACCTGCGACTCCACTTTCAAATATCTATGAACCTGCATTCCAAGGTCTTTTTATTCTGTGACACTCCCTAGGACCTTACCATTAAGTATATGAGTCCTGCTAACTTTTGCTTTCCCAAAATGATGCATCTCACATTTATCTACATTAAACTCCAGCGACCACTTCTCTGTCCATTGACCTATCTGATCAAGAACCTATTGCAATCTGAGGTAACCTTCTTCGCTGTCCACTCGAACTCCAATTTTTGTGTCATCTGCAAACTTACTCTCGATCCCTCTTTTGCTCACTCGAGAATGTACGTAAGCCTCCAGTTGTGGGTTCACCAACCTCGGACAATGAAAGCCAACATGCCGTTTGTCTTTTTAACATGTTGCTATCCTGCTGCACCTTTACTTTGGATTTCAGAGACCTCTGGATAAGGACATCCATAGAGTCATAGCTTCATACAGCATGGAAACAGACCGCTCGGTGCAACCCGTCCATACCCAGCAGCTTTCCCAAACTAAACTGGTTCTAATTCACTGCATTTGCCCCTTATCCCTCTAAAACTTTCCGAGTCATGTTTCAATCCAAATGTCTTTTAAATGTCGTAAATGTACCTGCAACTCTCTTCCTCTGGCAGTTCAATCCACACATGAACCAGCCTCCGTGCGACAATGTTGCCCTCAGGCCCCTTATAAATCTCTCTCCTCTCACCTAAAGTCTGTGCCTTCTAGTTTTGTACTCCCCTAATCTCACGAAAAGACCTTTGCTATTCACCCCATCTATGTCCCTCATGGTTTTCCAACCACTGTCAGGTGACCACTCACCCTCCTCAGCTCCACTGAATAAATGTCCCAGCCTGTCCCTCCTCTCCTTCTGGATGCCAATATTGCCCCATTCGATCACTTTTGGAATAATACTCTGCAATTCTTTCTCTTATTTCCTACTGACGTGGATAATTTCCCGTTTGCAACTTCTATGTGATTCCCAATTTACTGAACTTGTTAATCTCATTCCAAAGCGGCCATACCTTCTCTATATCGGTCACAAAGATGCACGGCTTTGAATAGTCATCAAACCTTGATATTTTATGCTTGATTCATCCATCCAAATTGCTGAACTATGTTGTGAATAACTGGTCCTACACCAGGGTCAGTTTGTGATCAGTGCATAATACTGGGAACCTGTGTAATATCCTGCGGGACATCTCAATCTTTTATAGGTATTATTAAAGCACACATTATTGTGGACATTTTCAATGTCCTGTTGTACTTGGAGGCTGCTGCGCTTTTCCAGCAACACATTTTTCAGCTCTGCTCTCAAGCAACTGCAGTCCTCACTTTCTCTTAAACATCTCCTCCACATACCCCCCAAGATAGCAGTGGGCCCACTGCAGCTATTCTGAAAGTTTGGCTAGGCATTATAACTCCGGGCAGAAACTCCAATCTTCACCTGTAAATCATGCCCCTCGGAGATAACCACAACTTCTGCTTATTTAATGGGCAATTACCACCCAGAATGATAGAGAGACATTTTCTGTTTGCCGACGTGTGTGTCCCTGGATGTCTGTCACTCTTTTGCCAATGCAAGGGTGGCACGGTGGCACAGTGGTTAGCACTGCTGTCTTACAGCGCATGAGATCCGGGTTCAATTCGCGACTCAGGAGACTGACTGTGTTGAGTTTGCACGTTCTCCCCCTGTCTGCGTGGGTTTCCTCCGGGTGCTCCGGTTTCCTCCCACAGCCCAAAGATGTGCGGGGCAGGTGAATTGGCCATGCTAAATTTTCTGTCGTGTTAGGTAAGGGGTAAATGTAGTGGTGTGAGTGGGTTGAGCTTTGGCGGTCGGTGTGGTCTTGTTGAGCCAAAGGGCCTGTTTCCACACTGTAAGTAATCTAATATGAATTGCACAAGTCGCTTTTTTCAGTATTTTCTGTGTTTTCCCTACAGTACAGTTAAGTGGTGCGGACAAATCTCAAGATGCAGCCGCTCTTCCTGTTCTTGTTAGTGCTGCTCACAATCCCCATGTCAGATGCAGCTGTACTGGGTAACCATGCTTTGATTGGCATTATTCACCAGTAAGTGTCAGTGAATTAGACCTTACCTGACCAGCTCAGTAAGCTGGGGGCTGTGCTCAATCTTAGTTCAAATCGGAGCCTGGTTGCTTGGAACAGGGTGGTAATAAATGGAGAGAACACAGCAGGTGCAGGGAGTGATCTGCAGCTGTGGGAAATAATTCTCAATCAAATACCCATGATCTTAAAAATAATGTGTGGAACGGACGTTCAGGAAAACTATTACCAGATTTCTCGGGGTCACATCACTGAGAGTGAAATCGATTGCATCCGCTGACCCAGAAATAAAGGCGAGAATCAAATAAATCAGAGGGATGTTTGCAGAAAATGCCCAAATGCCAACCACAGGCAACATTTTACTGTTTAATGCATGACCTCACTCACCTCTCAGTTTCCCTTTTCTCCTTCTGCCGCATTATTCCTATTTCCTGTTGGTCTGCAAGTCTTTTTTTTCCTCCTTGTCTCTTTCTTCTACTCTCTTGCTTTTTAGTTGCTCTCCACCTTGTCCATATGCCCCTAACTTTTTCTGGGTTATAATTCTTTCAGAATGTCCCTGTTAGGGTGAAAAGAAAGGTTGGTAGGTGGAGGCAATGCTGGATGTCTGAAGAAATTTGAGGGATTGGTTAAGAAAAAGAAGGAAGCATATGTCAGGTAGAGACAGGACCGATCGAGTCAATCCTGAGAAGAATATAACGAATAGGCTCCAAGAATTGATTTAACAGAATAAGGGATCTGGGAATTTCTGTAAATGGGTGCCGTGCCTGTTCAAATACATCGATCACCTTTCAAATCAGTATAATAATCTGAATTTACTAACTTACACTGATACCATTTCTGCTTGTCATTCAATAAATCATATTAGATGTGATCAGAGATAAAATGTTAGTTATCCACTCAATAAATTCAAGAAACCCTCACAGTCAAAATCAATTGCATTCACAACGTCTTTTTCCCGTTCAGCAACACATCTGCAAATGCAACCCAATAGTGGTCCCACATTCTCAGTGTCAGTCGTATTCTTACCAGTCTTATTCCTGATGAAGGGCTCCTACCCGAAACGTGCATTTTCCTGCTGCTTGGATGCTGCCTGACCTGCTGTGCTTTTCCAGCACCACTCTAATCTTGACTCAAAACTCCAGCATCTGCAGTCCTCATTTTCACCTTATCGAAATCCTGCTGATCACTGCAGTCAGAGAATTTTCACACCAATACTTGATAGTGTTCAGTAACCATTTCCAATGATGTTGCCAGGGTTACGGGGCTTGTTCGATAGGGAGAGATTGAATAGACTGTACTCCATGTAATATAAACTTGCGAGCCAGTCTACCATGAGGAACCCTGTCGAACCCCTCACTGAAATGCATCTGGTTCCCATCCAATCATCCCTTCATTAAAAGACATTTGAATGGGTATATGAATAGGAAGGGTTTTACTGAACATTGGCTAAATGCTGGAAATGGGGATAGATTTATTTAGGATACCTGGTAGGTTGTTTCAATGCTGAATATCTCTATAACTCTCTGACTGTGACTCTAATACGAAGGTTATCCAGTAACATTCAAACCCAGTGCTGGAGTTGGATGCGAAATACTTGCACTGAGGCTGGTGTCCTTCTTCAAGTCCCCCTTTATTTACACATGAGCAGCCCTTCCCTTTATCACTGTCTCATTCAGAGACCACATCTCTGCTACTGACCTTTCTGAGCTGTTAGCCAGATTAACATCCCCAATCAGGAACTCATATTCCATGAGATCCAGCTAGCTGTATGGTCTCAACGACTGCAATATGTCCCCTAGAAATAAAGCAGACACTACAGAGAAACAGTTACATAACCGCGGGATAGGAAGGGATAAGGCCATGCTGGGGAGGGAAAGGGAGCAACGCATTTGTGGTGACTCAGAGAGTCGAAAAAATCAAATGGGAAGGAGACCAGTAAAGAATGAGTAAAACAGATTTCATCGCCTTAATGAAGCATTTCACTTACCAAATAGTTTCAGAGTTTAGGTGCAGCATGTCTTCGGTTTCCCCTTAATCGATCTGAAGATTCTGCATCATTTCCAAATGTTCTCTCTCCAATATTGTAGTGTTGGAATGGTTTGAACAGCAGAAATATCTTTTTTTTTGCACGGCTGTATTCAGTAAAATGAATCGCATATATAACTACACGTGACTTTTCTGCTTTTGATTTATGCATATAAAATAAACTTAATTCCACCATTGAACAGCAATCTGCTTGCAGATGTATGATTTCTGTTTTGTGAAGAAATATGAACGAGCAGGAAAAGTAATGGCTGTGCCCATGGTGGGGATTCTCCAACATTGCAGTTGGAAGATGTGGTCATGGAGGGGTTTGGGGTTCACAAGAACTATTCAGGAGGGAAAGGAAGAGACACGTGGTGTACATTGTAGCATCAAGGCAGTGAGGAGAATGACATGCGGCCAGGAGGGAAATCTGGCTTTATTGTCAAAGGCAGGGGAAAAGTAGCAAAGGACACAAAGTATTGACTCACAGGAATGAAGGATCAGGCTACCCTGACTGTGAAACAGGCAACAGACGCTGATAGGTGGGTGAACAATACAGGGTCACTGTGAACCTGTTGCCCGTCACCATATAGTTACTGCCATATAAACATCAACTAAACCTGGAGGACCGTCACCTCAGTGAACGATGCTCTTTGGTCTGCCTGAAACTTGTTGGTCTTCCAGAGCGAGGAGTTGACCCTGATTGAATGTTGCAGACTGACACATCTCAAGGTCCAGGACTACGTTCTGAGGGATGGAGTAGAGCTTGGGGCAGCTGCAGCCACGGTGCATTGGGGATGACCACTATCTCAGGTCTTCCTGCTGAAGGGAAATGGGGGTTCGCTCAGTGATCGGACCCTCCCGTCGGTATAATTATGTGAGGGTAAGAGATTTTTTTTTGGTTTTTGGTTCAAGTCATTTCCGGTATTTTGTTTGTTTACTTGAACAGAATATTTTTTATTGTAATATCCTTTATTGTCACATGACATGCAACTCTCAAGGGCCAAACGTCATTTGTGACTATATATATACAGAAACATATTTCTGATTAATAAAATAAGATTTTGAAATTTAGAGAGAAGCTATGCTCAGTGTCAGACTGTTCACAATCACCATGTAGTAACTGGGTGGTGTGCGGATGAGGCCAGACTCTCAATGAGACAGTTTACAGTCACCATATTGTAAAAAAGTTGTGCATTAATGAGGCTACTTTCATTCAGAGAATGTTTTACGCTAATATTGTACTGACTGGGAGGTGTGTCTATAAGGCCACGCTCAGTGTGAGACTGTCTACTCTCACTGTATAGTGACAGAGACGTGTTAAATGAGGTCATACTCAGTGTGAGATTGTTTACAGATACTGGGAGGTGTGTAGTTCGGGCCAGAATCACTGTGAGACTCTTTACAGTCAGTGTACAATTATTGGGGGCTGTGCACATCAGGCCAGACTCTTTACAGTCAGTGTATATTTACTGGGAGCTGTGCAGGTCAGAGCAGAATTACAGTGAGATTCATTACACTCAGTGTATAGTTACTGGGAGGTATGTAGATCACGCGAACCTCAGTGTGAGACAAAAACAAAATTTGCTGGAAAACCTCAGCATGTCTGGCAGCATCTGTGAAGAAAAATCTGAGTTAACACTTCAAGTCCGCTGACCCTTCAAGACTACACCTCACTGTTGGAACTGTGTGCTCACATTTATTGGGGTCTTTTAAGATGAGGCCAGTTTGCAGTGACTGTATGGTTACTGGGAGGTGTGTAGATGACGACAGGCTCTCTATGAGGCTTTTTGCAGTGAGTCTATGGTTACTGTGGGGTGAGATGAGGACAGGCTCTCTCTGAGACTGTTTGCAGTGACCGTTTGGTTACTGGGAGCATTGTAGTTGAGGACAAAAGGATAAACACAGAGAGAATTTGGCACCTCAAAGATCAGCAAAGCAGCCTTTACGTGGAGCCACAGAAAATGGAGGAGATGCTTAATGAATATTTTTGCCTCAGTATTTATTGTGGAAAATGACATGGAAGATAGAGACTGTAGGGAAATAAATGGTGACATCTTGCCGATTGTCATAATTGAACAGGAGGAAGTGCTGGATGTCTTTAAATGAGTGAAAATGGATAAGTTTCCAGGACCAGATTTGGATGCGAGCATAAGAGGTACAGTTAGTATGTTTGCAGATGACACCAAAATTGGAGGTGTAGTGGACAGGGAACAGGGTGACCTCACCTTACAAAAGGATCTTGATCAGTTGAGGCAATGGGATAAGAAGTGGCAGATGGATTTTAATTCTGATAAATGCGAGCTGCTGCATTTTGGGAAAGGAAGCTTAGCAGGAGTGATACACTTAATTGTAGCGTCCTATGGATTGTTGCTGAGCAAAGAGACCTTGGAGTGCAAGCTCATAGCTCCTTGAAAGTGGAGTCGCAGGTAGGTAGGATCGTGAAGAAGGCGTTTGGTATACTTTCCCCTATTGTTCAGAGTGTTGAGTACAGGGGTTGGGAGGTCATGTTGCTGCTGTACAGGACATTGGTTGGGCCACTGTTGGAATATTGCGTGCAATTCTGGTCTCCTTCCTATCTGGTAGATGTTGTGTTACTTCAAACGGTACAGAAAAGATTGACAAGAATGTTGGCAGGGTTGAAGGATTTGAGCTATGGGAAGAGACTGAATAGGCTGGGAATGATTTCCTTAGAGGTCGGAGGCTGAGGGATGACCTTATCGATGTTTACAAATTATCAGGGTCATGGATATGTTAAATAGGCAAAGTCTTTTCCTAGGGTCGCGGAGTCCAGAACTGGAAGGCATAGGTTTCGGGTGAGAGGGGAAAGATATAAAAGAGACCCAGGCGGCAACATTTTTACACAGAGGGTGGTACGTATCTGGAATGAGCTTCCAGTGAAAGTGGTGAAGGCTGATACAATTGCAACATTTAAGGGGCATTTAGATGGTTATATGAATAGGAGTAGTTTGGAGGCATGTGGGCCGGGTGCTGGCAGGTGGGAATAGATTGGGTTGTAATATCTGGTCGGCATGGGCGGCTTGGACCGAAGTGTCTTTTTCCATGCTGTGCATCTCTCAGACTTATGGCAGGCTCTGTATGAGACGGTTTCCAGTAACTGTATGGTCACTGGGAGGTGTGCAGGTACGGACAGGCTCTCTATGAGACTGTTTTCTGTGACTGCATGGTTACTGGGAGTTGAGAGCAGAGTAAGTGTGAGATTGTTTGCTGTCACCACGTAGTTGCTGCATGGTCTGTACATCAGGTCAGAGTAACTGTGAGACTGTTTACAATCGCAGTATATTAACTGGCGGGTGTGTCGATGAGGCCACCGTCACTGACAGACCGTTTACATTAACCATACAGTTACTGAGAATGTACAGTTGAAGCCAGACTCACTGTGAGACTGCTTAGAGTGATATCATACTTTCTGGAAAGTGTGTCAATGAGGTAACGCTTAGTGTCAGACTGTTGAGGGTTCCCTTGTGGGGATGAGTCCAGCACATTCAGACTGTGTTTTCAATGGAAAGTTGCAGAAGAGCAGGTGCCCTGATTGAACATCCTAGGATTCAGTGAGGATGAGAAAGTGGTGATGCTGAGAGGCTGTTTCCCCAGTTGGAGAATCCAGAATCAGGGGGGCACACCTTCAGAGTAAGGAGTCTCCCATCAAAGACAGGGAAGAGTGAAAATTCATAGAATATTCTAGCACAGTTCAGGCCCGATATCCCTCGATGTTGCACTGAACTGTGAAACTATTCCGGAGATCATCTATCCAACACTATGGTATTTTCTTCCATATGTTTATACAATGACTAGTTAAATGCCCTTAAATTTGGCAAGTCTACTACAGTTGCAGGCAGTGCACTTCACGTCCATGCTACTCCCTGAGTAAAGAAACTACCTCTGACATCTGTCCTATATCTATCATTCCTCAGTTTAGAGCACATCCACTTGTGCTGGCCATCACCTTCTGAGGAGAAAGGCTCTCCCTGTCCATCCTATCTAACCTTCTGATTATCGTATATGCCTCAATTAAGTCACCTCTCAATATTCTTCTCTCTACCAAAAACAACCTCAATTCCATCACCATTTCCTAATAAGGCCTTCCTTCTGTTCCTGGCAACATGCCAGTAAATTCATGCAAACTTTCAAACACTTCCACATCCTTCCCATAATGCAGTGACCAGATCTGTCCACAATATTCCCAAATGCGGCCGCACCAGAGTTTCGTACAGTTTCACCATGACCTTGTGGCTCTGAAACTCGATCCCTCTAGCAATAGAAGCGAACATCGCATTTGTCACCTTAACAACCCTGTCAATCTGTGTGGAAACTTTCAGGGGTCTATGTACAGGGAGACCGAGATCTCTCTGCTCTTCTACGCTACCAAGAATCTCAACATTAACCCAGTTCTCTTTATTTCTATTACTCTTTCCATAGTAAATCACTTCACACTTGTCCACATTAAACCCCATTTCCTACCTCTAAGCCCAGTTCTGCAGTTTACCTATGCCTCTCTGTAACCAGCAAGTACCTTCAGGAGTGTCCATAACTCCAATAACCTGAGTCTCAACGGCAAATTTACTAACCCAATCTACGCGCTCATCGAGGGAATTTATAAAAATGAAAAACAACAGTCGCCCCAAAACAGATCCTTGCAGAACCCCACTAGTATATCAACTCCAGGATGAAGATTTCCCCTCAACTACCATTTTCTTTCAGCTTGCCAATTTCTGATCCTATCCATTAAAGCACCCTCAATCCCATGCCTCCGTGTTTTGTGCAATAGCCGACCGTAGGGAACCTTATTAAACGCCTTACTGAA